>NC_082710.1:153656980-153956980 GCF_030144855.1 Hypanus sabinus
GGGGTGGGGAGTAGGGGAGGAGGGGTGGGGAGGGAGTGGGGAGGCAGGGGAGGAGAAGTGGAAGTGGGGAGGAGGGGGAGGAGGGGTGGAAGTGGAGAGGAGGGGGAGGAGGGGTGGGAGTGGGGAGGGAGTGTGGAGTGGGGGAGGGAAGTGTGGAGTGGGGAGGAGGTTTGGAAGTGGGGGGGAGGAGGGGTGGGAGTGGGGAGTAGTGTGATGAGGGGTGGGTGTGGAGGGAGTGTGTGGAGTGGAGAATAGGGGAGGGAGTGGGGAGGCGGGGAGGAGGGTGGGAGTGGGGAGTGGGGAGGGAATGAGGAGGATGGGAGGGAGTGTGGAGTGGGGAGGGAATGTGGAGTGGGGAGGGGGGAGTGGGGAGGAGGGGAGGGAGTGTGGAGTTGTGAGGATGGGAGGGAGTGTGGAGTGGGGAGGGAATGTGGAGTGGGGAGGGGGGAGTGGGGAGGAGGGGAGGGAGTGTGGAGTGGGGAGGAGGGGGGGAGTGTGGAGTGGGGAGGGAGTGTGGAGTGGGGAGGAGGGGAGGGAGTGGCGAGGAGGGGAGGAGGGGTGGAAGTGGGGAGGAGGGGTGGGTGTGGAGGGAGTGTATGGAGTGGAGAGTAGCGGAGGGAGTGGGGAGGCGGGGGAGGAGGGGTGGGATTGGGGATGGAATGTGGAGTGGGGAGGAGGGGGATGAAGGGTGGGTGTGGAGTGGAGAGTGAGGGAGGGAGTGGGGAGGCGGGGGAGCAGGGGAGGGAATGTGTGGAGTGGAGAGTAGGGGAGGGAGTGTGGATTGGGGAGAGTGTGGAGTGGTGAGGAAGGGAGGTAGTGGGGAGGCGGGGAGGAGTGGTGGAAGTGGGGAGGAGGGGCGAGGTGGAGGAGTGAGGGTCGTGGCATAGGCGGGGGGGGGGAACTGGGGCACACCGGAAGTTCGAGAAATCGATGTTCATGCCTCCAGGTTGGGGGCTACCCAAACGGAAGACAAGGTGTTCCTCCAGTCTAAATGTGGTCTCATCACGACAGTGGAGGAGTCCATGGATAGACACATCGGAATGGGAAGTGGAGTTAACATGGGTGGCCACTGGAAGATGCCGCGATTTCTGGTGGACTCGGTGAAGCGGAATTCCAATCCGCGTCGGCTCTCTCCGATGTACTGGAGGGCCCTCCGCAAGCACCGAGCACAGTGTCTGACCCCAACAGACTCAAGGGGAAGAGTCGTCTGATCCTGAAGGATTGTTCGGGCACTGAATGGTAGTGAGGGAGGAGGTCTAGGGACACCTTCGCCGAGAACCTATGCACTGTCTCTCTCCCCCTCCCCCCACCGTTGACCAATTTCTATCCTCTTTTCCCTCTCTCACCTGCCCGTTCATCGACTCCCTCTGGTGCTCTGCGCTCCCATCCCACCATCCCTTCTTTCTTCCATGGCCTGTCTCTTTCACCTATCAATTTCCAAACTCTTTTCTTCATCTCTCCCCCTCCAGGCTCACCAATCACCTTGGGTTTCTCTCTCCCCTCACCCTTTTAAATCTACTCCTCAGCTTTTCTTCTCCAGTCCTGCCCAAGGGTCTCGGCCGGAAATGTCGACTGTACTCTTTTTCCATAGATGCTGTCTGGCCTCCTGAGTTCCTCCAGTACTTTGGAGTTCCAGTTGCTTGGATTTCCAGCATCTACATCTTTTTCTCTTGGTTGTCAATGCGGATTTAAATTCATCACTTGTTGAATGTGGGTGTCTGCAATATAGGTGCGAACAGGGCGGTCTGATGATGGGAGGATTTGTAACCATTACATGTAGCTCGAAGAAATTGTCTCTCCCTCGACTACAGGAGACTGTCACCTTATTTGTGACAACTTTTCAAATCTATCAACTGCGTCTCTTTGGCGACTTTGTTCATGGGACTGTCTAAAATCAAGTTTATTGTCATATGCACCAGTATGTCCAGGTACAATTAAAACTTAATTTACGTTAGCACTGCAGGCATTCCCAATAAAAACAAATTACACTTAAAAACAAGATGCGATTAGCTTCCACTGGCATCCTGGTCGGCACAGGTTCCAGGTCCGACTGGGTTGTTCCTGCGCTGTACCGCTCTGTGGTCTGATCTAACATTACTGACTACAATAAAATAGCGCAAAGCAGATTGTTATTGAGCGTTTAGTTGTTTCGTGAACAAGGAGCGGTTTGGTTTCTTCAATTTATCAACAAATGGGAAAAAATAAATTTCAGCCAACGATTGGCGTCTCACGGAAACAGTCCACATTCGCAGCCCCCCCCCCCCCACCCCCCACAACTACACACTACTTCCCTCACGGGCAACCTGTTTCACTCACCTGTAGATCGGGCGTCTATCTGCCTGAAGCTGACGAGGGATTGCAGCGATGGTCCGAGTGGTCTCAGTGGTCCCCACTGCACTGTCTGCATCTGCTGTCAGGATGAGGCTTTTCATTCCAGTACTACTGAGATGCCTTCCCCCTTCAAAGAAAAGGGCTTCCCTTCCCCCAGCAGTAATGCTGCCTTCACCTGTGTACCATCTCACACCATCCACCCACCACTGCAGCAGGGATAGTGTTCTCACTGGCATTCACGTCCAGCACATAATTCAATCCTCAAATTCAACGTAACTTCCACCATCTCCAAAGGGATCCTCCCACCAAGAACATTTTTCCCTCCCCATTATTTTCCATTTTCTGCAGGGATCGCTCCCTTGTAAGTTCATCCATCCTCACTGAACTCTGTCCTGGTAACACTCACCAGGGTCCTTGCAGGCAGAACAAGTGCCCTTACACCTCCTCCCTCACTACCATTCAGGGCCCTAACAGTCCTTCCAGGTGAGACGACACTTCACCTGTGAGTCTTTTGTGGTCATCTACTGTATCGTGTCTCCTCATGTGGCTGCCTGTATATTGGTGAGATCTGACGTAAATTGTGAGACTACCTCACTGAGCACCTGTGCTCCATCTGCCCGAAAAAGTGGAATCTCCCAGTAGCCACTCTTTTCAATTCTATTTCCCAATCCCATCCTAACATGTCTGTCTATGCCCTCACCTACTGCCACAATGAGGGCACACTCACTTATAGTCCATCCGGGTGGCCTCCATCCTGATGGCATGAACATCACTTTCTCAAACTTCTGGTAATGCCCCATTCTCCTTCACTATTTCCCATTCCTGTTTCCCTCTTATCTCCTTACCTGCCCATCACCTCCCTCTGGTGCTCCTCCTCCTCCCCTTTCTTCCATGGTTTTCTGTCCTCTCCTGTCAGATTCTCCTTTCTCCAGACCTGTATCTCTTTCACTAATCAACTTCCCAGCTCTCTACTTCACCCCTTCCACCTCTCCTGGTTTCAAATGTGACCTAGCACCTTGTATTTCTTCCTCCCCTTCCCCCTCCTTCTTACTCTAACTTCCTCTTTCTTTCCAGTCCGGATCAAGGGTTTTGGCCCGAACTTCAACCGTTTCCTCTTTTCCGTAGATGCTGCCTGACCTGCTGAGTTCCATCCAGCATTCTGTATGTGTTGTTTTGGGGCTTCCAGCATCTGCAGATTTTCCCCCACCCCTTGATCTTTCCTCTGATTTCCTCTGATTTTTCACCTGGCACCTTCCACCCTCCCCCCACCTTCCTTATAGGGCCCCTGCCCCCTCCTTCTTCAGTCCTGACGAAGGGTCTCAGCTCAAAACGTTGACTGCTCATTTCAACGGATGCTGCCCGACCTGCTGAGTTCATCCAGCTTGTTTGTACGTATTATTTGACCACATCTGCAGTGTACTTTGTGTTTACTTTGTGTTTGCAGAGTTTCTCATGTTTGTGACACTGATATAGATTACAGATAACAATGGGCCCAGTACCAATCTCTGGGGAACACCACTAGTCATGGGCCTCTAATCTGAAAAAAAAATTCCTGCATAATCTGCTGCTTTCTGCCATAAGACCAATTCATTGTCCAGTTGGTTAGCTCTCTCTGGATGCCATGCCATCTAACTTTCCATAGCAACCTATCATGCAGAACCCTATCAAAGGTGTTACTGCATTCCATATCAACAACTTCCTTGATTACATTTGCAAAAAACTTTATCAGATTCATGAGACAAGATCATGACAGAAAACTGTGCTGATTATTCCTAATCATTTCCATCCTTTCCAAACTAGTAAAGATTTTCCCTCAAAATCTGCTCCATAATATATGCTTGACAGATGCTAAAATGTGTAACTCAAAATGGTGTCAACTTGGAATGTGGTAATAGCCAGAAGATGTGCGTGGATGGACAAATGTTTGTACGTACTTGAGATTAGATACTGGTGAAAAACGTTTTCCTCCTGACAGACCTGCTGCCATTGTTTGTCCGGTGTGTGCCGAGGGCAAAGCTGCAGGAGATAAGAAGGTCCAGGCTGGTATCGATTAGATTCAACTTTATTGTCATTGTGCTGAGTACAGATACAATGCCAATGAAATGCGATTAGCATCTAACCAGAAGTACAAAAGAATAGTGTTATGTACAAAACAACCATGAATAAAAAGTAAGTGCTACAACACACAAACATAAAAGTACTGAGACAGTACAATATGGATGCAATACTGCTTAGCACTGTGATCTGAGGTTCAGCAGTATCACAGCCTCAGGGAAGCAGCTCTTCCTGACCCTGCTGGTGCGGGAGTGGAGGCTCCTTTTCTTTCTTTCTTTCTTTTTCAGTCTTTTTATTATTATTATTAATATCAACAAGATAACATTGATACATAGATAATGGGATTACAAACATACACATTTCAACTGAACATGAAAGAATACATAAGCAATGGTTACAGTATAAATGAGTATTCCCAAATCATGGACGATACAATTAGCAAATAAACAAGGCAAACCTAGGTATATCATAATATATATTAAAAAAACAGAAAAAAGAAAAAGAAAAAATTATGCAAAAAAAACTAATCTAATAATCTAATAACTAATAAGGAAAAAAAAGAAAAAAGAGAAAAAAAAATGAAAAAAGGGCTGTTTATAATGTCTCACAAAAATACAAAATCATCAGTGTTGTCAACTCCGATCCTCTCAACATATATAAAATTGAAACTGGAAAAACATATAGGCTTGGAACAGGGTCATATTACATCATATGAAAATATTGAATAAATATCTTTTCAAATTTAATAGAAGATTCAAATACAACACTTCTAATTTTTTCTAAATTTAGACATAACATAGTTTGAGAAAACGAATGAAATATGGTAGGAGGGTTAATTTCTTTCCAATTCAGCAAAATAGATCTTCTAGCCATTAATGTAAGAAGTGCAATCAATCGACAAACAGAAGAGGATAAATGGACTGAGTCCATCATTGGTAAACCAAAAATTGCAGTAATAGGATGAGGTTGTAAATCAATGTTCAATACCGTAGAAATAATATCAAAAATGTCTTTCCAATATTTTTTCAAAAGCGGACATGACCAGAACATATGAGTTAAAGACGCTATCCCAGAATGACATCTGTCACAAATAGGATTTATATAGGAATAAAAACGAGCCAATTTATCCTTGGACATATGAGCCCTGTGAACAACAAACTGTATTAATGAATGTTTAGCACAGAAGATGATGTATTAACTAATTGAAGAATGTTATTCCAATTCTCAATAGCGATAGTAAGGTTAAGTTCTCTTTCCCAATCATTTTTAATCTTATAGAAGGGCTCTGAACGTATCTTCATAATTATATTGTAAAGTTTTGATATTAGCCCTTTCTGAGAAGGATTGAGTTCAAGTTCTCCAAAATACCTGAAGACACAAAATTTGGAAAAGTAGGAAGTACAGTATTTAAGAAATTCCTAATCTGTAAATATCTAAAAAAATGAAATCTGGGAAAATTATATTTATTAGATAATTGTTCAAAAGACATAAAACAATTATCCAAAAATAAATCAGAAAATCGTAGTAATCCTTTAGACTTCCAAGCTGAATAAGCTTGGTCTATAATAGAAGGATAAAAAAAGCAATTGGATACAATAGGAATATTTAAAACAAACTGAGTCAATCCAAAAAATTTCCAAAATTGAAACCATATATGTAAAGTATGTTTAACTATCGGGTTGTCAATTTGTTTCGGCAATTTGGAAAGAGCAAAGGGAAGAGAAGTCCCTAAAATAGAACCCAATGCAAATCCTTGTACAGATTTAATTTCCAGGTTCACCCAATGAGGGCTAAAAGATATATCCCAATCCTTTAACCAACATATCAAATATCAGATATTAACTGCCCAATAATAAAATCCAAAATTAGGCAATGCCAATCCACCTTCCTTCCTTGCCTTCTGTAAATATTTTTTACCTAATCTAGGATTTTTATTCTGCCATATATATGAGGAAATTTTTGAATCAACATTAGCAAAAAAAGATTTCAGAATAAAAATTGGTACCGCTTGAAATATATATAAAAACTTGGGTAAAGTAACCATCTTAATAGCATTAATCCGACCTATCAGAGATAAAGATACTGGTGATCATTTAGTAAACAAACATTTAATCTGATTGATTAAGGGTAAAAAATTAACCTTAAATAAGTCCTTATAGTTTTTTGTGATTTTAATCCCTAAGTAAATAAAATCCCTAGTAAATAAATTAACTAATTTAAAAGGTAATTTTCCATAAATTGGAACCTGCCTATTTAAAGGAAACAATTCACTCTTATTAAGATTTAATTTATACCCGGAAAAATCACTAAATTGCGCCAACAATGATATAACTGCAGGAATGGATTTCTCAGGATCAGGAATAAATAATAATAAGTCATCTGCATATAATGATAGCTTATGTATATCTGTTCCACGATTAATGCCAAAAATGTTCTGTGATTCTCTGATAGCAATTGCCAAGGGTTCTAAAGCAATATCAAATAATAATGGACTAAGAGGACAGCCTTGTCTAGTACCCTGAAATAAACGAAAAAAGGGAGATCTTTGATTGTTAGTAAGCACCAAGGCTACTGGAGTATGATATATCAGTTTAATCCAGGAAATGAATGTCGGACTAAAATTATACTTCTCAAGCACATTAAATAAGTATGGCCATTCAACTCTATCAAATGCTTTCTCTGCATCTAATGAAATGACACATTCTGAAGTGCTATGTGAAGGAGTATAAACAATATTCAATAATCTCCTAACATTGAAAAAAGAATAGTGATTTTTAATAAAACCAGTTTGATCTTCCGAAATAATTTGGGGTAATTCTCCAACCTGGATGCCAGTAACTTGGAAAAAATCTTGGAATCTACATTCAATAAAGATATTGGTCTATAGGATGCACAGTCAGTAGGGTCTTTATCTTTCTTCAATATTAAAGAAATTTTATTAATTAAATAAAAAGATTGTGGCAGATTGCCCAATCTAATTGCTTCTTCAAAAACCCTACATAACCGGGAGAAAGAGTAGCGGAAAAACATTTTAAAAATTCTACTGTATACCCATCTGGACCTGGTGTTTTCCCAGAATTCATAGAGGAAATAACCCCTTTAATTTCTGCATCCCGTAATAGGAGTTTCTAATATTGAAAGATCATCTGATGATAATTTTGGAAAATTCAATTTCCCAAGAAAATCACACATGGTATTATGATCATGAAGGAGTTTGCAATGATGCAGGGTGGAGGCTCCTGAAGCGCCTACTGGATGGGAGGAGAGTAAAAAGTCCATGGTTAGAGTGAGATGCATCCTTGATAATGCTTCTCACCCTGCCCAGGCAGCGTTTATGATAAATGTTCTCAATGGTGGGCAATTGGGTGCCGATAATAGGGAGGAGATGGTAAAATACTAGGATAAAAGTTTATTTATTTTACTTTTTTTCAGCGATAGAGTGCAGAACAGGCCCTTCTGTCTCAACGATGTTGTAAGAGTGGGAACAGTATGAGGGGTTCACACTGAGCTCCTGTCAAAGAGATTATTGAAGTATCTTGGTTAGCTAGATAAGTGGGCCAAGGAATGTCAAAAATGAAGATTGGCTCAGATAAGCGTGTGGTGTTGCACCTTCGGGAGACAAAATCATTTACAGGTGAAAGGAGTGTCGTAAAACAGAGGGTTCTAGGAGTACGTCCAAGGTTCCATGAAAGTGGTGTTCTTAGGTAGACAGAATGGGGAATCAGACTTTTGGCTCTCTAGCCTTCGACAGTGAGGGCACTGAGTACAAAATTTGGGATGTTATGTAAAAGTTTTACAAGACTTTGGTGAGGCTACATTTAGAATATTCAGTTTTAGTTATCCATCTATCGGACATACATTATTCAGCAGGAAAGATCATAAAGGAGATTTACGAGGATGTTGCCTCATAAATTATGGAAAGAGGTTGAGCAGGTTGGAAGATTTTTCATCAAAGCATAGGAAATTGAGGAGTGATTATACAGAGGTGGAGAAAAGTATGAGTAAGTGTGCTGTCTTTTCCCCAGAACTAGATCAAGTAATCAACAATCAAGTAGGGACAGATTAAATAGGAATTAGAGGGGCAGCTTTTTTATCCAGAGGATTGTCCATAGGCAGAAAACTGAGAAGCAGGACCTCCAGGTTAGGAATTTCTGAATTGCTACCTATACCAGGCACCAGTGAGGGCAGGAACAGGACAATTTGGCAGATAAATGCGTGGCTGAGAAGTTGCTGCAGGTTCTGGGATCACTGGGATCTCTTTTGGGGGGAGATATGTCCTGAACAAAAGTGACGGGTTGCTCCTGAACCTGAGAGGGACCAATATTCTTGCAGGCAGGAGTATTAGAGCTGTTTGGGAGGGTTTAAACTGATTTGGCAGGGAGGTGGGAACTGTAGTGTAGAGACTCAGGATAGGATGGATAGTAAAAATGCAAAGATAACATGCAGTCAGACTGTCAAGAAGAGCAGGCATTTGATAGGACAAACTTGCAGCCAGCAGTGTAAGTATCAGTGCATTAGGGATGCAGAATCGAAAAGGGTAGAAAATATGGCACTCGAAGTGTTATATCACAACCTTATATCCATAAGGTGGATGATCTTGTTGCACTTTTAGATTGTTAGGTATGATGGTTGTAACTGGGAGCTAATCTGCAACATTACACATTGTATTGGAGGGATGGGAAGGTAGGCAGAGGGTGTGGCGTGGCTCTGCTGGTAAAGAATGGCATCAAATAAGTAAAAAGATGTGACATAGGATCGGAAGAATCATCGTGGCTTGAGTTAAGAAAGGGTAAAAGGACCCTGATGGCAGCTATATATAGGCCTCCCAACACTAGCTGGGATGTGGACCACATTTTACAATGGGAAGCAGAAACGGTGTGTCAAAAAGGCAATGTTATGATAGTCATGGGAGATTTTAACCTGCAGGTGGATTGGGAAAATCAGTTTGTTAATGAATCTCAAGAGAGTGAGTTCATTGAATGTCTATAAGATGGCTTATTAGAGCAGTTTGTTGTTGAGCCTACTGGGGATCAGCTATGCTGGATTAGGTGTTATGTAATGAGCCAGAAGCGATTAGGGAGCTTAATGTGAAAGAACACTCAGGAGGCAGTGATCACAATATAATTGAGTTTAACCTGAAATTTGATAGGGAGAAAGTAAAGTCTGATATAGCAGTATTTCAGTGGAGTAAAGGAAATTACAGTGATATGAGAAAGGAGTTGGCCAGAGCAAATAGGAAGGAGATGCTGGCAGGGGTGACAATAGAGCAGCAATGGCATCAGTTTCTGGGGAAAATGAGGAGGTGCTGGACAGATGTATTGCAAACCAATGAAATACTCAAATGGCAAAATAGTGCAACCATGGCTGAAAAGTGAAGTCTTAGTTAATGGGGCAAAAGAGAGGGCACAATAAAGCAAAAATTAATGGGAAGATAGAGGATTGGGAAGCTTTTAAAATGTAAGAGAGAGCAACTAAAAGAATCATTAGGAGGGAAAAGATGAAATATGAAAGCAAGCTAGCAAACAATACCAAAGTGGATGGTAAAAGTACACTTACCTGGCAGGGGAGACACCACAATTATGAAGGCGGTTCTCCCAGGATGAGGCAATCCTATTGCACTTCGGGTGTGTTGAGGCCTGTGATGTCCCCAAATACAGGATACTCAACTTTTTAGGTTCGGTATTGTCATTTAAAGTAAAATTGGATAGGTATATGGACAGGAAAGGAATGGAGGATTAGGGGTTGAGTGCTGGTAGGTGGGACTAGGTGAGAGTAAGAGTTCGGAATAGACTAGAAGGGCCCAGATGGCCTGTTTCCGTGCTGTAGTTGTTATATGGTTAAAAGCTTATTCAAGTATGTAAGAAATAAAAGATATGAAAATGGATACAGGACCACCAGAAAATGGGGCCTGAGAAATAATAACAGGGGACAAGGAGTTCACAGATGAACTAAATAAATATTTTGCATCAGTCTTCACTGGGGAAGACACTATCGGTGTGCCAGATGTGGAAGGGTGTGAGGGAAGGGAAGTGAGTGCATTTACTATTTCAAGGGAGACGGTGCACAAAAAGCTGAAAGACTTACGTGTACATAGAGTAGTACTAGAAAGTTTGTGAACACTTTAGAATTTTCTCTATTTCTGCACAAATATGACCTAAAATGTGATTAGATTGTCAGATCAACTATATAAAACTAGATAAAGAGAACTCAATTAAATAACTAACACAAATACCATTATACTTTTTTAATTTCTTTATTGAGAAAAATTACCCAATATTACATGCATTTTTTGGGAAAAGAATGTGAACCTCCAGGATTAACGGTTCATTTAAAGTGGAAATAACAGTTAGGTCTTCCACAAGGCTGGAAAGGGATACAAAACCATTTCTAAAGAGTTTGGGCTCCACTAATCTACAGTCCGCCAGATGTTGTACAAATGGAGGAAATTCAACATCGTTATTACTCTCCCCAGTACTGGTCAACCAATAAAAATCACTCCAAGAGCAACGGGTGTAATACTCCAGGTCACAAGGAACCTCGGGGTAACATTTAAGGAGCTACAGGCCTCTCTTACATTGGCTAATGTCAGTACTCACGAGACTACTATCAGGCAAGCACTGAACAAAATTGGCAGGATTGCAAAGAGAAAGGCACTACTCTCCAATAAGAACATTGCTGCCCATCTAAAGTTTGATAACGACCACATGGATAAGCTAGAAGGCAATTGGAAGAATGTTCTGAGGACAGATGAGTCCAAAATAGAGCTTTTTAAGAATTTCATCCCATCTAGAAACATGGTGGTTGCAGTGTCATGGTTTGGGCCTGTTTTGCTGCCTTGGAACTAGGAAAGCTAGGCACCATTGATGGAACTATGAATTCTGAATTTTACCAGCAGATTCTACAGGAAAATGTCAGGATACCCATCCGTGAACTGAAGCACAAAAGGAAGTGGGCCATGCAGCAAGACAATGACGCTAATCACACAAGTCAGTCTAGCAAAGAATGGTTAAAGCAGAAGAAATTTCACATTTTGGAATGGCTGAGTCAAAGTCCTGACCTTAATCCTATAGAAATGCTGTGGAAGTTCATCCAAGGAAGCTCACCAACATCCCAGAGCTGCAGTAGCTTGGTAAGGAGGAATGACCTAAAATTCCACTGATCCGATGTGCAGGACTGAACAACAGTTACTGGAAACATTTGGTTGAAGTTACTGCTGTACAAGGGGGTCACAAACATGACTGAAAGTAAATGTTAATATACTTTTTCCAACAAATGCATGTAATATTGGATCATTTTTCTCAATAAATAAATGAAAATGTATAATGTTTGTGTTAATTATTTAATTGGGTTCACTTTATCTAATTTTAGGATTTACATGAAGATCTGATCACATTTTTAGGCCATAATTATGCAGTAATAGAGAAAATTCTGAAGGGTTCACAAACTTTCTTGCATGACTGTAAGTCACCCATACCAAATGAACTGCACCATAGGGTTCTGGTAGAGATTGTGGAGGCATTAGTAATAATCTTTCAAAAATCATTGGACTCTGGCATAGTTAGAATTGTAACTCCACTCTTTAAGAAAAGGGGAAGGCAGTAGAAAGGAAATTATTCATCAGTTAGCCTGACTTCTGTGGTTGTAAGTTGTTGGGAGTTTATTGTTATGGAGTACTTGGTGACACAGGACAAGATAGGATCAAGTGGTTTCCTTAAGGAAAAATCTTGCCTGACAAACTTTTTGAAGTTTTTTGATGAGTTTACAAGTAGGATAGAAAAAGGGGGATGCAGTGGATATTTTATTTGGACCTTCAGAAGGCCTTTGATAAGATGTCAGATATGAAGCTGCTTACCATGTTACGAGCCCATGGTATTACAGAAAAGTTACTGGCATAGTTAGAGCATTGGCGGATTGGTAGGAGACAGCGATTGGGAATAAAAGAATCCTTTCCTGGTTGGTTGCCAGTGACTAGTGGTGTTCCGCAGGGGTCGGTGCAGGGACCATTTCTCTTTATGCTGTATATCAATGATTTCGATGATGGAATAGATGGCTTTGTTACCAAGATTGCAGGTGGAGGGGCAGTTGGTGTTGAGGAAACAGGTAGGGTGCAGAAGAACTCAGACAGATTAGGACAATGTGCAAGAGAGTGGCAAATGAATTAGAGTGTTGGAAAATGTATGGTCATGCACCTTGGTAGTAGAAATAAATGTACAGACTATTTTCTAGCAACAAAAATCCAAAAATCTAAGAAACAAAGGGACTTGGGAGTCCTTGAGCAGAATACCCCAAGGGTTAACTTACAGGTGAGTCAGTGAGTCAGAAGGCAAACACCATGTCAGCATTCATTTCAAGAGGTCTGGAATACAAGAGCAGGGATGTGATGCTGAGGTTTTATGAGGCACTGGTGAGGCCTCATGAGTGTTGTGAACAGTGTTGGGTTCCTCATCTAAGAAAAGATGTGCTGGCATTGGACAGGGTTCAGAGGAGGTTCACAATGACGATTCTGGAAATGAAAGGTTTATCATATGAGGAACGTTTGATGGCTCTGGGTCTGTACTCACTGGGATTTAGGATATGGGAGGATCTCAATGAAACCTTCGAATGTTGAAAGGCCGAGACGGAGTAGTTGTGGAAAGGATGTTTCCCACGGTGTGGGAGTCTAGAACAAGATTGCACAGCTTGGAGACCAGGTCATTGGGTATATTTAAGGCAGAGCTTGATAGGTTCTTGATTAGACACGGCATCAAAGGATATGGGGAGAAGGCCGGGGATTGGGACTAAGGAGGGGGAAAATGTATCAGCCATTATTGGGGGCAGCGCAGACTCGATGGGGCAAATGGCCTCATTCTGCTCCTACATCTTATGGTTTTATATGGAAAGAGCCACTGACGCAGATACTTTAACACTTACAGTATTTGGACAGGTGGATGGACACGAAATATTTAAAACTATATGGGTTATAATTGGCTCAGTTTAGGTGCCAAAACTGGTCAGCGTGACCAGTTGCGCTGAAGGGTCTGTTTGGTCTGTAGTTGGTGAGAGGTCAGAGCCGCACCGCCTTGATTCCGGGACGAATCGCAAGTAATTAACAAGGCGGAGCGAGGACCTCCACCAGGCACCCGATGTCCAGGTTGTTTCTAGTTACTGAGGTACAGCGGCTTCCCCACAGTCCCAATGTAACGTTGCCTGTCCAGTCCAGCCATTTTTTGTCACACGCCTCAGAGCCTCAGTACCAGCTGGTCAGAAGGGGCCCCAGTACCGGTCGGACCAGTTGCCGAAGAGCCCCGCGAACCAATAAACAAAGAAGCTTGAATCCCGACTGATGACTGTGACATGGAGAGTGAGCTCTGCTCCTCCTCCTGCTGTTTACTTCATGAACCACCCTTTTGTGTTTCAATACGGCGGGAGATCTATATCAGTATTTCCTGTAAAATCGCTATTTGTGGAAATCGAAACTGATGAACGACACGGACAAACTGCACGCCTCCGAAACTTGCGGAGGAGGAACCAGCGGCAGTCTGGGCCGTCCTTTCCCTGCAGATTGCGCCGCTCCGGGATTTGCAGGTCGGCACATTCGGGCATTCGGTGCGGGTTTTCAGACAGTTCGGAGTCCGAACTACATGCTGATAGTGCAGGAGGGCTGCCGGCTCGTCAACGCTGCGGCCCACTTCAGCTGCACGGGACGGTTTATCCCTCCGTGAATGAGACAGGTTCATGGGCAAGTGAATCTGTCTGTTGAGTTCAGCGTGGGTCTGTTTGTGTGTATGAGGGAGTGTTGGGGTAGATGTGCGTTAGAGTGGGTGCTCAGTGTTGTAGTCGGTGCTTGCATGAAGGCATAGGAGCGGAGTTCGGCCATTCAGCTGTTCAAGTATGCTTAATCATGGCAGATTTATTTTCCCTCTCAACCACATAACATTGACAGCCCTACTAATAAAGAATCTATCAAACTCCCCTTTTATATCAACCCAATGACTTGACCTCAACTTGGCAATAAATTCTAGAGATTCACAATGGTCAAACATTTGCTCCACATTTCTGTTTCCAGAAGAATGGAAAACTGCAAATGAGAGAGGCAGAAGAAAGGAAATTATAGGCTGGTTAGTCTGACCCCAGATGTTGGAGCTGATTGTCAAGGATGTGGTTTTGGGGTACTTGGAGGCACATAGGCAGTAGTTATCATGGTTTGCTCCTCTGAACCCTCTCCAATTCCAGCTCCTGTTTTCTGTGATGAGGGGCCTAAAACTGTTCGCAATACTCAAGGTGAGGCCTCACCGGTGCCTTATAAAGCCTCAGCATCACATCCCTGCTCTTGTATGGTAGACCTCTTGAAATTAATGCTAACATGGCATTTGCCAACGGAAACTGCAAGATAACTTTTAGGGCATTCTGCACAAGGACTCCCAAGTCCCTTTGCATCTCAGATTTTTGGATTTTCTTCCCATTTAAAAAACAGTCCACACAGTTCATCCTACTACCAAAGTGCATTACCGTGCATTTTCCAACATCATATTTCATTTCCCACTTGCTTGCTCATTCTCCTAATCTGTCTAAGTCTTTCTGCATCCTACCTGTTTCCTCAACACTACCTGCTCCTGCTCTAATCTTTGTATCATCTGAAAACTTGGCAACAATCATCATCTAAATCATTTATAAACAGCATAAAAAGAAGTGGTCCCAACACCGACCCCTGCAAAACAGCATTAGTCAATTGTAGCCAGCCAGAAAAGGATCCCTTTATTCCCACACGCTGCTTGCTACCAATCAGCCAATGTCCTAACCATGTTAGTATCTTTCCTGTAATACCATGGGCTCTTAACTTGGTAAGCTGCTTCATGTGTGGCACCTTGTCAAAGGCCTGCTGAAAGTCCAAATGTACAACATTCACTGCATCCCCTTAATCTAGTCTACTTGTAATCTCCTCAAAGAATTCTAACAGGATCGTCAGGCAGGATTTTCCCTGAAGGAAACCATGCTGACTTTGTACTGTCTTGTCCTGTGCCACCAAGTACTCCATCACCTCATCCTAACAATTGACTCCAACATCTTCCCAACCACTGAGGTCAGGCTAACTGGTCTATAATTTCCTTTCTGCTGCCTTCCTCCTTTCTTAAAGAGTGATGTGACATTTGCAATTTTCCAGTCCTCTGGCACCATGCCAGAGTCCAATGATTTTTGAAAGATAATTTCTAATGCCACCACAATCTCGAACACTACTTCTTTCAGAACTCTAGGGTGCAGTTCATCTGGTCCAGATGACTTATGTACCTTTAAGTCTTTCAGCTGTTTGAGCACCTTCTCTCTTATGATAGTATCTGCACCCACTTCTCTTCCTTCACACACTACAACATCTGGCATAATGCTAGTGTCTTCCACAGTGAAGACGGATGCAAAACACTCATTTAGTTCATCAGCCATCTCCTTGTCCCCCGTAATTATTTCTCCTGCCTCATTTTCAAGTGGTCCTATATCCACTCTCATTTCTCTTTTATTTTTAACATACTTGAATAAACTTATACTATCCACTTTGATGTTATTTGCTAGCTTGCTTTCATATTTCATCTTTTCCCTTCTAATGATTTTTTAGTTGCTCGCTGTAGGTTTTCAAAAACTTGCCAATACTCTATCTTCTCACTAATTTTTGCTTAGTTGTATGCCCTTTCTTTTGCTTTTACAATAGCTTTGACTTCCCTTGTCAGCCCCGGTTGTACTATTTTACCACATGGATATTTCTTCATTTTCGGAATATACATGTCCTGCACCTTCCTCATTTTTCCAGAAATGCACGTCATTGCTGCTCTGCTGGCATCCCTGCCAGCAGCTCCTTCCGTTTTACTTTGTCGAACTCCTCTCTCATACCACTGTAACTTCCCTTACTCCACTGAAATACTGCTACATCAGACTTTACTTTCTCCCTATCAAGTTTCTAGTTGAATTCAATCATATTGTGATCACTGGTTCCCTTTTCTTTGTGTGCCAGAGCCTCGGAGACCACTTTTTTCAAAGTGTTTGTCTTGAAGGAGTTGTGGGCTCGACACTCAGCCTGGCACGGATGGAAAGCATGTCCGGGAGCGGCCCGACTGGATTCGAAATTGGAACCTTCGCTCCGGAGTCTGACACTGATGTGGCTGGCTCCTAAGGTTCCTTAAGCTCCCTGATTGCCTCCGGTTCATTATATAACACCCAATCGAGTATAGCTGATCCCCTGGTAGGCTCAATGACAAACTGCTCTAAAAAGCCATCTCAAGCATTCAACAAACTCACTCCCTTGAGATCTGTTACTAACCTGATTTTTCCAATTGACCTGCATGTCAAAATCTCCCATGACAACAATTACATTTCCCTTTTGACACACCTTTTCTATTTCCTGTTGTAATCTGTAGTCCACCTTGCAGCCAGTGTTGGGAGACCTGTATATAACTGCCATCAATGTCCTTTTACCTTTGCAGTTGCTTAACTCCACCCACAAGGACTCAACATCTTCTGACCCTATGTCACATCTTTCTACTGATTTGATGCCATTGTTTACCAGTAGAGCCACACCACCTCATCTGCCTACCTTCCTATTCCTCTAATATAGAAAAGCAGCATATAGCGAAGCGCAGAAATAAATATCACTGTGAAGATTGTACGCTCTAGTATTAATTGTTTGGTGACATTAAAGTATAAAGTATGTGTAACCTTGGACATTCAGCTCCCAACTACAACCATCCTTCAGCCATGATTCAGTGATGGCTACAACATCGTACCTGGCAATCTGAAATCCACAGTGATGAAGTGTTTTGAAAGGCTAGAGTTGAAATGTATCAGCTCCTGTCTACATTGTGACTTGGATGTAAGCCTAGCGCCCTCAACACCCTTCTTAGCCCTCCACTCTACTCATTTACCACTTATAACGTATGGCTAAGTACAGCTCCAACACCCATATTCAAGTCTGCTGATTGTGGGCCTTATCAAAGGCGGAGATTGAAAATTTGGCTGAGTTGTGTCATAACAATAAGCTCTCACTCAGTGTCAGCAAGACCAAGGAATTGATTGTAGACTTCAGGAGAGAGAAATCAGAGGTCCATGAGCCAGTCCTCATTGGACAATCAGAGGTAGAGAGGATGTTACTATCTCAGAGGACCTGTTCTGGACCCATCATATAAATGTAGTTGCAAAGAAAGCTCTATTTCCTTCGGAGTCTGCAGCGATTTGGTATATCGTCAAAACCCTTGACAAACTTCTATAGGTGTATGGTGGATATTGTATCGACTGGCTGTATTACGACCTGGTATGGGAACGGCAATGCCTTTGAACAGGCATTTGAAATGCCTTTGAAATGCCTTTGAAAATCCTAGTAAAGGTAGTGGATTCAGCCCAGTACATCACGGTAAAGCCCTCCCAACCATTGAACACACCTACATGAAACACTGTCGTAGAAAAGCAGCACCCATCAGCAAAGATCCTCTCCACCCAAGGCCATGCTCTTTTGTACCCCCTCTCGCCATCAGGCTCTTGAACAAAAGAGGATAACCACATTCATCTATTCTGATGTTCCCTCACTTTAAGGACTCTTTATCCTATTATTCCATGCTCTTGTTATTTATTGCTATTTATTTATACTTGCATTGGCACAGTTTGCTGTCTTCTGTGCTGTTGCTGATCCTGTTTACAGTTACTATTCTACAGATTTGCTGAGTATGCCTGCAGGAAAAAGAATCTCAGGGTTGTATTTGGTGACATGTATATGCTCTAATAATAAATTTTACATCAAGATATTACCCTTCAACCATCAGGCTCCTGAACTGACATAGATAAAAGGAATTTAATTGACCTTATACTTACATCCTTCATATACATGAGGAGTAAAAATCTTTATGTTATGTCCTCCGTCTAAATGTGCAACGTGCAAGTTATAGTAATTTATAATAAATAGTATGTACAACTTCACTCATCTCAACTTTGAACTGTTCCACAAACTACAGATACACATTCAGGGACTCTACAGCTCATGTTCTCAGTATTTTTTACTTGTACCTTTTATCTTTCTTAGCACATTAGTTGCCTGTCTGTCTGTTTATGTATAGATGTTCATACATTTTGTTGTATTTCTTTATTTTCCTGTAAATTGTTGCAAGAAAATGAATCTCATGGTGACATATATATGCATTTTAATAACAAGTTACTTTGACTTTGTGGTGAACCTGTCTGGACATGCCCCCTGCTGACTGCTCCTGTGGCTCCTCCCACAGACCCCTGTATAAAGGCGATCAAGGCCTGAGCCCGGCCTCTCAGTCTCCAGGATGTAGTATGGTGGTCACTCACTGCTTGTTCCTTCTTCCAGTCAATAAAAGCCGATATCGCACCTTTACGACTCAGAGTGAGTTATTGATGGTGCATCAGACTTTGAATATTATTCATATATACAGAAAACAACAGAAGTAAGAGAAAGAGGATTCCAAAGTAACCAAATCGGAGACACTTTGTCGTCATCACTTGTTGCCGACAGGAATATATTCTCATGGTTTCCGCCATTTTCACCCTGACTACAGCCTCTGTCTCTACTGGAGAGACAAGAGACTGCAGATGCTGGAATCGAGCTGAACATGAAACTCGGTGGGTCAGGCAGCATCTTTGGGGTGAAATGGACATTCAACTTTTCATCTGGAGGTGTGGTAGTCAGTATAAAGACGTGTGTGAAGGGTTGCTACGAAAACTGGTTGATCCACTGCATTGATCCTGCTTCCTGCATGCAGAGCTCAACTTCATCAACCTCACCTCCCAACTTCCACCCTGCCCTCAAATTTACCTGATCCATTTCCAACACCTCCTTCCCCTTTCTCAATCTCACTTCTCTATCTCCGGAGAAAGCTTATCCAGTGATGTCTATTATAAACCCACTGACTCTCACAGCTATCTGGACTATACCTCTTCCCACTCTGTTACTTGTAAAAACACCATCCCCTTCTCTCAATTCCTCCATCTCCACCGCATCTGCTCTCAGGATGAGGCTTTTCATTCCAGAACTAAGAAGGTGCCTTCCTTTTTCAAAGAAAGGAGCTTCCCTTCCTCCAATGTCAACACTGCCCTCAGTCGCATCTCTTCCATTTCACGCACGTCTGTCCTCATCCCATCCTCCCGCCACCCACCAGAATAGGGTTCCTTGTCCTCACCTACCACCCCACCAGCCTCCGCGTCCAGCACATAAATCCTCCAGAACTTCTGCCTTCTTCAGTGGTATCCCATCACCAAGCATATCTTTCCTCCCACCCCCTCCCATTTTTTGATTTCTGCAAGGATTTTCTCCCTATACCATTGTTCTTTCGTCCCTCCACGTTGATCTCCCTCCTGGCACTTATCCTTGCAAGCGGAACAAGTGCTACACCTGCCCCTACACCTCCTCCCTCACTAGCATTCAGGGCGTAAAACAGTCTTTCCAGGTGAGGCAACACTTCACCTGTGAGACTGTTGGGGTCATTTACTGTATCCAGTGCTCCTGGAGTGGCTCCTGTATATCAATGAGACCCGAAGCAGATCGGGAGACTGCTTTACCAAGCCGGATCTCCCAGTAGCCACTCATTTTAATTCCGTTTTCCGTTTTCCATCCCCATTCTGATCATTCAGTCCACGTCCTCCTCTACTGTCACGGTGAGGCCACACTCAGGTTAGAGGAGCAAAACCTTATGTTCCGTCTGGGTAGCCTCCACCCTGATGGCATGAACATCGATTTCTCAAACTTCCATTAAAGCACCCCCCCACCCCGCCTTCACCATTCCTCATTCCCATTTTCCTCTCTCACCTTATCTCCTTACCTACCCATCACCTCCCTCTAGTGCTTGTCCCTCTTATATTTATGTCATGGCCTTTTGTCCTCTCCTATCAGATTCCCTCTTCTCCTGCCTGTATCTTTCACCAATCAGCTTTCCAGCTGTTTACTTCATCCCTCCTGATTTCACCTATCACCTTGTGTTTCATCCTCCCCTCCCTCCACTTTCTTACTCAAACTCTTCATCTTATTTCCAGTCCTGAGGAAGAGTCTAAGCCCAAAACGTTGACTGTGCTTTGTTCCGTAGACACTGCCTGGCCTGCTGAGATCCTCCAGCATTCTGTGTGTGTTGATTAGAAGAAGTGATTGGCTGATGGGGGTGGTGGAATTGATTCCAAAACTGATCTGATTTTCCTTGGCCTCCTCCACAGCCCATCATATTCCAACTAGGTAGTCTACAACCCAACTGCATGAACAGTCTGTTTCAGGCAACCTTCCCCCATCTGTCCCTTTTCTCTCTGCTTCTCACCCCTCCAACGCCTTGTAACTCTGCTTCTTTCCCCTCCTCTACCCACTCCATCTGCTGATAACCCACACACTCCTCCCTCTGCAACCCCACCCCATCATTCCAGCCTGCCCTCGCTCCCTCCCCCATTTGTTTCCATAC
The DNA here is from genome assembly GCF_030144855.1 of Hypanus sabinus. Classification (NCBI taxonomy): domain Eukaryota; kingdom Metazoa; phylum Chordata; class Chondrichthyes; order Myliobatiformes; family Dasyatidae; genus Hypanus; species Hypanus sabinus. The sequence goes on from NC_082710.1 coordinate 153,677,779, forward strand.
TCCACCTTCCATCATCAAAACTCCTGTGTCACCCCCACAACTTCCAGCATCTCTCATTATTTCCACTCCTCCATCTGCCATCATTACTCTGGCTCCTGCCCTTCCTCTTACCAGTCTCGATGAGGGTGTCATGGTCCAGTTCATGAAATCCGCATTCCAGTTTACGGTCCGGTCTAGTTCCTTATTCCAGGTTTTCCGGTTTTCCTCAGTTTCTGTTGAGACAGCTCATTCTCATTTGGGCTGGCTTCATAAATAGCGTCAGGATTCAGCCTCTGGCTGCTGGATTGTTCCTGTCTAAATCCCCCTGTCTGTATCTCTTCCCTTCACCTTCGTCCTGGAGCCTCGCCTGGAGCCTTGCCTTCACCGCTGAGAAGTTCAACCATCGGAGCAAGATAAGGAACTGTCTTTCATTGTTTTGAACTGTCTCTGTGTCCTCACCTTCGCTAGGTAGGTCCAGATGTTTGCCTCTACCTAGTGTTGGGAACCGTCTTTGTGTCCTCGCTTCGCTAGGTAGGTCTGGCCGTTTGCCACTACCAAGTGTTGGGAACTGTCTGTGTCCCTGCCTTCACTAGGTAGGTCCGGCCACCTGCTGCTACCATGTGTTGGGAACCATCTCGTTGTATTCCATGTTCTGTGTAATGAATCCCGGCCCAAAGTCCTGTACCCAAGGAGGGGTCCCAGCTCTGTATTCTGTGTATGAGTCCCAACCCTACGCCTTGTTTCCAAGGAGGGGTCCTGGCTCTGTGTTCCATGTTCCTGTCTCTCCCTCGACAAAGGCTCTGTGTTCCTGTCTCTCCCTCGACCAAGTCAAGGCTTCGGGGTCCTAGCCACATCCAAGAACCTTGTCGTGTCCAAGCCATGGCTTTGTGTTCTCATCTTGTCCATGTACTTCGCCCAACCCAGGAGTACCTTGCCCAGCCTGGTGCTGGGTTTCCCTCGTCCCGTGCTGGGGTTCCCTTGTCCTGTCCAGGAGTCCCACGTCCAGTCCTGTCGCCTCTCCTCGTCCTGTAGCCACGCCTTGTCCTCGCCTGGTTCTGGAGTCTGAGTCCGAGTCAAGACCCAGGATTTTGGTCCTTGCCCAGTCCCTGGCTCGGAGCCCAGACCCAAGCCTCGAAGAACCCTAGCCTTGTCATGTCCTCGTCCAGGTCCCACTTCAAGCCCGAGTCAAGACCCAGGTTCTGGGTCCTTGTCCAGTCTCTGGCTCAGAGTCCAAGCCCAGACTCCTAGTTCCCAGTTCCATGTCCTGGTTCCGCTATCCTCATCAAGTCCTAGCCTTGGCCTGGAATCCTTGTCTCGTCCGGGGCCTGTGTCATGTCCAGTGTCCTTTCTTCCCCACTTTCCTTGCTTCCTTCTCATGCCTAGTCCTGTTCCTGGTAGTTCAGTTTCTGTGTCTTGCATTTGGGTCTGCTCCCAATGCCCCTCATATGACAGAGGGTTCCTGCCCCCAAAAGGTGAACTGTTCATTCCCTTCCATAGATACACAATGACCTGCTGAATTCCTACGCCTTTTTGTTTGCTTGTTCCAACCTTGCCGGCTCTTGCCCCACATGTTCCCTTCTTCTCCCCTCTACTCGTTCAGTCCAGCTGATGGCTTTCAGTGTCCTCATATACTAGAGGCTAACACACTGCCTGGGACTGAGTGCAACAGCTTCAGCTGGTGGAAGCTCTGACCTTCAACTTGGACACAAGGCTCCACTGCTCAGGAGCATCTTTGGCACTTCAGACGATCAGGTTATCTTTGTGAAATGTCAACAGTTTAACGTCAATAGTATGTAACCTCAAACAATCTCATGCTGATGTGGCAAGGAGTTCAAGTTTATTGTTGTTCGACCGTACACTGCCAAATGAGAAAACGTTCCTCCAGTCCAAGCTGCACAACACAGTACAAAAAAAACTCACACACATAACAAATAAAGTAATATTACCTCAAATAAATTAACCAATAATAAGCTGCATATACCTTAATCAGTGTGACACTACTGGTGCTTCATACGTGATGAGACCTGGGTTGTGGGAAGGAGTTTAGGCATCTGACAGCCTGGAAAAAGAAGCTGTTTCCCATTCTAACAGCTCCTGTCCTAATGCTATGGTACCTCCTGCCTGATGGTAGGTGGTCAACAAGACTAAGTACCCTGTATATGCAACACTTCCTATAAATATCTGTAATGGGTTGAAGAGAGACCAAGATGATCCTCTCAGCAGTCTTTGCAATTCTTTGTAAGGATTTGCGGTCGGATGCCTTGCAATTCCCATTCCAGATGGTGATGCATCTGGTCAGGGCATTCTCAATGGTGATCCTGTAAGAATTGGTTAAATGTTTGGAGGGGGGTGGGGAATAGAGATGCTGTGGTGATTTTTTGATCAAAGAGGTTGTGTTGATGGATTAGCTGAGATCAACCATTATGTGCACTCCCAGGAACTTAGTGCTTCTGACTCTCCCCTTGGAGGAGCCGTGTATGTGCAGTGAGGAGTGGTCAGCCAGCACCTTCCTAATGTCCACAATTATCTCTTTAGTCATGTCCACATTGAGATTCAATCTGTCGTCCACCAGCCGCTCTACCTCCTTCTGTATACCGTCTCATCATCACTGTTGCTGAGGCCAACCACTGTTGTGTCATCGGCGAACTTCATGAACAAACTTTTTTTCTAAAGGGTATGTACAGTATATGAGATATGGTTTTGAGCTTGTTTTTGTATCTTCTGCCTGACAGAAAGGGGAATGACGGCGATTGGAGCGATTTTGTTGGTTACTTTTCCAAAGCAGCAGGAGCTTGATGGAGTGGAAGTTGGCTTTTGTGATAGGCTGAGTTGTGTTCACAGTTCTTTTCAGTTTCTTGCAGTTCTGGCCAAAGCAATTGCCACTCCAAGCTGTGATGCATCTGGATGAAATGCTTTCTGAGCATCATCAGTCACATGCTGAGTTTGCTTTCAGATTTGATGAAGAGGAAGCACAGGTATGCTTCCCTTTGCTTGAATTCATTCCACAGATAACAATGACTTGTTCTCATTAAACTTGACTGATCTCCTTCCATTTCAACTTCCTCTAAACTCCATCAGCTGGCAACAAGTTGGATGTGAAGGTTAACTGTTTCTCTTTCCGCCAATTCTGCCTGACCTACTAAATGTGGAACTAAAAAGGAAAATGCTTATGGAAGGCTTAGTCAGTCTTTTCCCAGGGAGGAAATTTCAAATTCTGAGAAGTGGACAGTTTAAAGGAGATTTGCAAGGTTAAAGTTTCATTTACACAACTGCCTGAAACATGCTGCCAGGGGAATTGGTTGTGGCAGATGCTATGTTGATGTTTGAGAGGTATTTAGACAGACCAATGAACAGTTAGAACAGAGGCAAATGGACAACGTTCATGCTCATGAGATTGGTTTAATTTGAATTTTGTACTATGTTCTGTCACAGAAACGGAAAACTGGCCAGAGGTTCAGACCTGTGTTCTGGAGGAAATGTACGCAGATTTAAGTCAATGTGCTCAGGGACAAGGGAGGGCAATGAATCTTGAGAAAGAATGGCTGTTTCCACTATAGGTGTGGAACCCCATGACAATTGGTAACTGAGAGGGACTGGACTTGGGGAGGCACAATGCTGGCCAGCATGGAGGAACTGGAAAGAAGGTCTGTAGCTTAGACTATAGTGCAGACAGAGACAGATAGACAGACGGAGATACTTTATTGATCCTGAGGGAAATTGGGTTTCATTACAGCTGCACCAATCAAGAATAGTGAAGAAATATAGCAATATTAAACCATAAATAATAATGTTAATCATGCCAAGTGGAAATAAGTCCAGGACCAGCCCATTAGCTCAGGGTGTCTGACACTCTGAGGGAGGAGTTGTAAAGTCTGATGGCCACAGGTAGGAATGATTCCTATGACGCTCAATGTTACATCTCAGTGGAATGAGTCGCTGACTGAATGTACTCCTGTGCCTAACCAGTGCATTATGGAGTGGATGGGAGTCATTGTCCAAGATGGCATGCAACTTGGACAGCATCCTCTTTTCAGACAGCACCGTCAGAGGGTCCAGTTGCATCCCCACAACATCACTGGCCTTACGAATGAGTTTGTTGGTTCTGTTGGTGTCTGCTACCCTCAGCCTACTGCCAAGAGGCCAAGGAAGCAACTGATGAATCTCACTGGCTGGAGAGTTTCTAACATTGCAATTCAGCATCTTACACTCAGGAAGATTCGCTGCATAAGATTCCCGTCTCACTGTACACAAGGCTGGTGACACTGATTACATTGTATATGAAGCCACAGATAATCTGATCTTAATGGACATTCCCACACCACAGTAATATACAACACACATACATGCTGCCTGAACTGCTGAGATCCCCCAGCATGTTGTATGTGTTACTCAAGATCTACAGAATCTCTTTTAGTCGGCATCCCGAGTAAATAGATCTGCAGATAGCAAGAACTCATGAGCAAACATAATGGAATATTAACAGTTTTAGTGTATTAAACCCTAAGCTCACACTCAGCTATTTCATCTGCACAACTAGCAGGTGGATTTACAGACATTTTTAAAATCTCTCCTTCTCCCAGTGCCCTCCTGCTTCAATTGTCCATTGTCCCTGTACCCAAACAGACCAAGGTAACATGTCTGAACTGGCGTCCTGTCACACTCACCTCAATAATAAGGAAATGCTTTGAGAGGCTGGTCAAGGTCTACATCTGCGGCTTGCTGCCACCCAGACTGAACCCCCTACAATTCGCCTACTGACACAACCGATTGACAGATGATACAATAGCCACAGCTCTACACACCGTCCTTACACATCTGGAGAAGAGGGATGCTTATGTGAGAATGCTGTTCTTGGACTACAGTTCAGCATTCAACTCCATAATTCCCTCCAGGCTCGACAAGAAGCTCAGAACCTTCACCCTGCCTTGGGCAGCTGGATCCTGGAATTCCTGTCAGATCACCAGCCTTTGGCAAGAGTAGGCTCCCTCACCTCTGTCCCTCTGACCCTCAACACTGTTTGCCCTCAGGGCTGTGTCCTAAGCCCCCTCCTTTACTCTCTGTATACCTATGACTGTGTCTCCACTCACAGCTCCAATCTGCTGATTAAATTTGCTGATGATACTAAATTGAATTGGCCTAATTTCAAATAATATTGAGGCAGCCAACAGGGAAGTCATCACCCTGACACAGTGGTGTCAAGGAAACAACTTCTCGCTCAGTGTTGCAAAAACAAAGGAGCTGGTTGTGGACTACAGGCGGAATGGAGACAGGCTAACTCCTATTGACATCAATGCATCTGGGGTTGAGAGGGTGAACAGCTTTAAGTTCCTTGGCAGCACATCACCAAGAATATCACCTGGTCTGTACATACTGGCTGTGTGGTGAAGAAAGCACAACAGCGCCTCTTTCACTTCAGACGGTTGAGGAAGTTTGGTATGGGCCCCCAGATCCTAAGAACTTTCTACAGGGGCACAATTGAGAGCATCCTGACTGGCTGTATCACTGCCTGGTACGGGAACTGTACTTCCCTCAATCTCAGGACTCTGCAGAGAGTGGTGCGGACAGCCCAGCACATCTGTAGATGTGAATTTCCCACTATTCAGGACGTTTACAAAGTTAGGTGTGTAGAAAGAACCTGAAGGATCATTAGGGACTTGAGTCACCCCAACCAGAATCACAATCAGAATCAGATTTATTATCACTGAAATGTGACCTGAAATTTGTTAACTTAGCAGCAGCAGTTCAATGCAATAATAATCTAGCAGGGAAAAAATAATAAATAAAATGAGAATAAGAATAATAAATAAACAGTGTTACAATTACAGTATAATATATTGAATAAATTTTTTTCAAAAGTGCAAAAACAGAAATCCTGTAAAAACTGGGGTAGTGTCCAAAGCTTCAATGTCCATTTAGGAATCGGATGGCAGAAGGGAAGAATCTGTTCCTGAATCACTGAGTGTGTGCCTTCAGGCTTCTGTATCTCCTACCTGATGGTAACCGTGAGAAAAGGGCATGCCCTGGGTGCTGGAGATCCTTAATAATGGACGCTGCCTTTCTGAGACACCACTCCCTATAGATGTCCTGGGTACTCTGTAGGCTAGTACCCAAGATGGAGCTGGCTAGATTTACAACCTTCTGCAACTTCTTTCGGTCCTGTGCAGTAGCCCCTCCATACCAGACAGTGATGCAGCCTGTCAGAATGTTCTCCATGGTACAACTATAGAAATTTTTGAGTGTATTTGTTGACATGTCACAAACTGTCCCATCCGGGAAATGGTATTGCAGCATAAAAGCCAGGTCCAACAGGCTCCGGGGCAGCTTCTTCCATCGGGCTGCTTAATTCACGCTGACGCAACTGTAATTCTATGTTATATTGAGTGTCCTGTTGTACATACTATTTATTACAAATTATTATAAATTATCCATTGCACATTTAGACAGAGAGATAACATAAAGATTTTTACTCGTCATGTATATGAAGGATGTAAATAATAAAGTCAATTCAATTCTCTAAACAGGAGCACCTGTGTTACATTGCTCAATGTGTGCTGACTGAATTCAGATTTTCATATTTAGTAAAATCTTTAGTTTCAGGTCACTGTTCAAATACAATATTGTTTAATGTTTGCAAGTAAAATACATGCAACGTTATCAACAGAGCAACATCTTGCATTGATTTAAACGGGGCCGAGCAATCCATTCTGTGTCTGCGTATGAAAACAAGCAGTTCAGAATGTTGTTTGTAATGAATTGATACAGTTGAGAGGAGTTACATAACACATTGAGGCCAAGCTTTGCTGATGATCATTTTGATGACCAGATGTTACTGTCCTGCCCAATACAAATGCAGTTAAATAAACTGGAGGAGTTCATAGATTTTGATATCTGTATATGCCAGATATGGTGGAGAAAAGTGATACAACAGTGGCATTACAGAGGCTGTTGGATAAGCAGAGGATTGATTGGTATTGGTAATTTTTAGGCAGAAAAGGTTAATACAGAATTGTTTTTGGTGCAAACACCATGGGCCTGTTCCTGTTCTGTGAACTAGCTACACCCCCTGTGCCTCCTTTGCACTTTTTCACTCCAGCTCACCTTGCAAGTCAGAGTCATAGGGCACTACAGCACAGAAACAGCCCCTGTAGTCTGTGGCTAACTGTTATTCTGCCTGGTTCCATTTTCCCGCAGCTTGAACTGAGCCTGCCAATCCCCTTCCGTCCACGTACTATTCAAGCTTCTCTTAAATGTTGCAACTGAACCCACATCCACCACTTCTGCTGGCTGCACATTCCACACTCGCACCAGTCCCTGGCTGAAAAAGTTCCCCATTAGGTTTCCCTTAAATATTTCATGTTCTTACTTAGCCCATGACCTCTAATTCTAGTCTCACCCAGCCTCAGTGGAAAAAAACCTGATTGCATTTACCCTATCTATACCCCTCATTATTTTGTTTACCTCTGTTAAATCTCCCTTCATTCTACTGTGCTCCAGGGAATAAACCTGATTGCATTTACCCTATCTATACTCTTCATTATTTTGTTTACCTCTGTTAAATCTCCCTTCATTCTACTGTGCTCCAGGGAATAAACCTGATTGCATTTACCCTATCTATACCCCTCATTATTTTGTTTACCTCTGTTAAATCTCCCCTCATTCTACTGTGCTTCAGGGAATAAACCTGATTGCATTTACCCTATCTATACCCCTCATTATTTTGTTTACCTCTGTTAAATCTCCCCTCATTCTACTGTGCTCCAGGGAATAAACCTGATTGCATTTACCCTATCTATACCCCTCATTATTTTGTTTACCTCTGTTAAATCTCCCCTCATTCTACTGTGCTCCAGGGAATAAACCTGATTGCATTTACCCTATCTATACCCCTCATTATTTTGTTTACCTCTGTTAAATCTTCCCTCATTCTACTGTGCTCCAGGGAATAAACCTGTAGTCTGTAAACTTAGTCGGCTCCATCTTGGGTACTAGCCTACAAACTACACAGGACATCTTCAAGGAGTGGTGTCTTAGAAAGGCAGTGCCTATTATTAAAGACCTCCAGCACCCTTTTCTCACTGTTACTATCAGGTAGGAGGTACAGAAGCCTGAAGGCACACACTCAGCGATTCAGGAACAGCTTCTTCCCCTCTGCCATCTGATACTTAAATGGGCATTGAACCCTTGAACACCACCTCAGTTTTTAATATATATTATTTTTGTTTTTTTGCATGATTTTTAATTTATTCAATATATGTATACGGTAATTGATTTACTTATATATTTATTATTATTATTTTTCTTCTTCTTCTTCTTCTTTAAGTATTGCATTGAACTGCTGCTGCTAAGTTAACAAATTTCATGACAAATGCCAGTGATATTAAACCTACTTCTGATTCTGATTCTGTGATAGCGAGGAGTCGTGTGCAGGTAGATAGTGAATTATCATAGTTCTAGTGTATGAAATCATGAGATTGCTCTTTGATACTTCATCTCTAAATAGGAACATCTGTAATATATTGTGTGATGCGTGCCAGCAGAATTCAGCTTTTTTTTCTATTTAATTTCATTTTTTCTGTTTCAGGCCACTGGTGTTGCCAGAGCCTCCAGCTGTTGAAACAGGGATAAGTGAAAAACAATTCCCGGTTTTGGAACTTCACTGCACAGGAATGCAGAAGGTTACAGAGAGTGGTGGAGACAGGCAGTTCCATCACAGATACAGCTCTTCCCACTTTGAGAACATCTACAAAATGTGATGTCTCAGGCAAGTGACATTCTAAGTTCCCTTCCCCTCCTCTTCTCATTGCTGCCATTAGACAGGAGGTACAGGAGCCTGAAGACCACATGTCAAAATTCAACAACAGCTTTTGCTCCACTGTCATCAATTTGTCGAACCGACCCCTGAAAATCCCCAGTTTTCTTTCTCATTATATTTCACTGAACCGGCACCAGTGTTGTTCTGTATGTGTTCATTGAATTTGGCATATAAATTATGTATAAATGATTTTCATTTTAGTTCATGTAATTTATATTTCTTATGTTTGTAACTTATTGAGATACTGCTGCAAAAATACAATCTTCATGGCATTTGTATCCTGGCAACGTACATCCAGGACAATAAAATTGAACAATCAGAAAGGTATTCATGTAAAAAGCTACACCGTACATTGCTTGTCCTCAGTGGTTGTGAAGATGTTAGAGTCCATTATTATGAATGAAGTTTCAAGGTACTTGGAGACATGTGATAAAGTAAGACACAGTCAGCATGGTCTCCCAAAGGAAAAATCTTGCCTGACAAATCTGTTGGAATTCCTTGATGAAATAGCAGGCAGGATAGATAAAAGAGAGACAGTGGATGAGTGTACTTGGATTTTCAGAAGGCTTTTGACAAGGTGCTGCACAGGAGGATGCTTAACAAGATAAATTCCTGTGGTATTACAGGAAAGATACTAGCATTGGCTAACTGCAGGAAGCAAAGAGTGGGAATAAAGGGAGCCTATTCTGGTTGGTTGCTGTAATTACTGGTGTTCCACAGGGGTCAAATTGACAACTTGACACCACTTCTTTTCACATTGTATGTCAACAGCTTAGATGACAGATGTGATTATTTGTGGCCAAGATTGCATATGATACAAAGATAAGTGGAGGGGCAGGTAGTGTTGAGGAAGCTGGGAGACTGCAGAAGACTAAGACAGATCGGGCGAATGGGCAAAGAAGTGGCAGCTGGAATATAGTGTGGGGAAGCACACTTTGGTAGAAGGAATAATGGCATAGAACATTTTCTAAATGGAGAGAAAATTCAAAAAATCTGAGGTGCAAAGGGACTTGGGAGCCTTCATGCAGGATTCTCTGAATATTATCTTGCAGGTCACTGGTAAGGAAGGCAAATGCAATAATAATATTCATTTCAAGAGGATTAGATGATAAGAGATGGAATGTGATGCTGAGGTTTTATAAGGCATTTCTCAGACTGCATTTGGAGCATTGGGAGCAGATTTGGGCCCCTTATCTAAGAAAAGACATGCTGCCATTGAAGAGGGTCCAGTGGAGGTTCACAAGAATGATTCTGCAAATGAAAGGGTTAAATTACGAGGAGTGTTTGATAGATCTGGCCTTGTACTCATTGGACCAATGTCCATTTATAACAAAGATGAGGAGGAATTTCTTTATGACTGTGATATTGATCGCCACAGATGGCTTTGGTTATTAAAGCTGAGGTTGATAGGTTCTTGATTAGTCAGTATGTCTAAGGTTACAGGGAGAAGGCAGGAGAATGGGGTTGAGAGGGATAATAAATCAGCCATGGTGGAATGATGGAATAGCCTTCTTCTGCACCTTTGTCTTATGGTCTTATAGTCTTATCAGGGTGAACCTATGGAAGGCTGTGGCTTTGAGATTGAATGCGACAGAAGCCATGAATTCACCCACTTTGATATTCTCTCCTCTCCCCCTATCCTTTGAGAAGACAATACAAAAGTCTCAAAAAAATGTACCATTGGGCTGAAGTATCATTTCTACTCTGCTGTTGTAAGGCTGTTACAGGCTTTCTTGTGTAATAAAGATGAATGTCTGATCTTTCACTATCTCGCCATAGCCTTTGCACTTTACTGGTCTACGTGCACCACACTTCCTCTGTAAATGTAACGCAGTATTCTGCATTTTTCTATTGTACTACCTCAATGTACTTATGCATGGCACTTATATCTTGACAATATGTGAAGATTTTCACTGTATTTTGGTGCACGTGATAATGAAATATCAATTATTCCAATTGCCAATTGCCATTGATGCAAGCATCGAAAATGGACATGGAGACTGTGATTTCCTTTAGATTATTTGAACAGAATTGTATTATAATTTATATTAACTACTTTAAGATAAACTTTCCTATTTGTTCCTACACTCAGTGTACATTGTATGAGATACCTCCTGTAACTGATAAAGTGGCCACTGAGTGTCCGTGCGTGGTGTGCTGTTGTAGCCCATCCAGTTCAAGGTTTGACGTGTTGTGCATTCAGGGATGCTCTTCTGCACCCCGCTGTTGTAACGCAGGTTTTGTATGTGTTAACATCTGACAATTGTTACAAAGGATCTGGCATGTGTGTGCGCACCCTTAACTCCTGGTGGAGTCGTCGGGGTGGGGGGGGGGTCGTCATGACACGCTTTTGGTGTGCTCATCGTACAGCGTGTCTTGGGCATCTGAAACCTGGCGGAGCCCATCCCTCTTTTTACGAGGTCGAGTTGTTAGCTCGACACTCAACCCAGACACGGGTGGAGAGCGTGCAAGGGAGCCAAACTCAGGTTCAAACTCGGGACCTCTCACCCCGAAGTCCAGCGCTGATGCCACTACGCCACCAGCCGGTAACATATGGAGTCTATTTCAAATTTTCATACAAATTTCCCTGTCTCATGTTTATGCCAATGCACCTCTATTCTGAAAATACTTTCCCACCGCATCTGCTAAGATTAGCACTTAAAATCAAAATTACTCTTTCGTGTCATAGGTACCATGCTCAAGCAATGGTGTAGTTCAGGTACAATTTTGATCCTGACAGTTATTTGAGAGTTTTCCACGCTCATGGCCGAATTATCTAAATATTCCTTTACTGAGTTTTGGTCTCAAACAATCAAAAATGTTCTATTTGATCTCCCCCTCCCTTCCCCAACTTTGCTGCCACTGAAAAGTTACTTTCTCTCTTTCCCAGTTCTGACATGTCTTGGATCAGAAGCACCAAATGTCTGAATTGCTGAGTGTTGTAGCATTGTCTGTTTAAAAAAAAACCTTTGCTATTCCCTTGGGGTGGAAGCCATCAGACTCTAGAATCTTCTCTGTACCTGTCTCATTAATGACACAATTATTTTCTTCACGTTTTAAATCCAGTGAAATATTTTTCATTTTGCAGTTGGAAATTTATCCTCATCCTCTTATAAATCAAAGCGACGATTTTTAAAAATATGCCTTCAATTTTATTTCCAAATACAAATAGCACCTGCCTCTATCTTAACAAAGCTTGCTACCTCAGGCAGCCTCATTGCAAAGAACTCTAAGGGGTGAGTGTGGAACAGAAGCCTCCGATGTGGGCAGAGCATGTTCCTGAGGAGTTATGGTCCATATTTCAATAGCTTGGGGTAGCATTGTGGACAACAATGAGAGGGAGGGGGAAAGAGGGGGGAGAGAGAGAGTGAGAGAAAGACAGAGGGAGGGGGAAAGAGGGGGAAGAGAGAGGGTGAGAGATAGAGAGAGGGAGAGAGGGAAGGGAAGAGCGAGGGGAAGGGAGCGAGAGAGGAGGGCATTCCACGGAGATGTTCCTCAGATGCCTAGTGTGGTGAGTCTCAGGGAGTCCCCCTTGTGAGCGATATAAAAGTAAGGGAAGATCTCCTCGATGAATTTGTCTTTGAAAGTGTAGAGGTGGTATACGTCATCGGCATTGTAAAATGACACCTGGCCTGCAGGATAGTCCAGATAAACCCCCAGCTTCCTCAGCTTTCCCTTCAGACGCAGTTCAATGGGAGGCGATGTCAGTGCAGTGTAGTCTCCGTCCTGCAGAGCCAATGCCCAGACACCAGCCTGGGGTTCTGGGGCGAAGAACTTCCGGCTCTCCTGCCAATGGAAGGGAGCGAAACCTCTCTTGCGGGGAACAGAAGCCTTGGCCACGCCCACCTGCCAGACGGTGCTGTCGCCCACCTCCACCTCCCAGCAGTGCTTGCCCGAGTTGAAGCCCTCGGCGCCCAGGACGCTCAGCCAGCGACTGAACCTCTCCGGATTGTCCGGGATGTCTTCCTGCTTGTCACCCACTCGCACCTCCGTGCCATCCCGGGACAGGATGAGGTGCGCGTTCGCCGTTTTCGGGTCCAGAGTCAGGAGAGTGGGAACTGAAGCAAAAAAGAGCAGTGTTAGTGCTGGGGCAGGGGTAAGGATAGGGACAGAGGGAGGGGAAGGAGAGCGCGGTAAGAGAAATGGTGAATGAGAGGGAATAAAGTGTCGGGACAGGCGCAAGGGTAAAACAGTACGAGAGAGAGAACAGAGCGATAAAGAGATAAATGAGAAAAAAGAGAAAATAATATGTCTGTGAGCGAGAAGTGCAAGTCGGAGGGAAACACGCGAAAAACGCTAAGTATAAGAGAGAGGAACAGAGAGTTACAAGGAGAGAAACACAGAAATACAAAAATAAACAGTGAATAAGGAAAAAGAAAACAGAGAGCAAAGTTAAATCGTCAGTAACGAGCTCACAAAGGTCGAAGCACACACGCTTTGCAGTTCTACACAGACAGCTCGCAAGGCAATGAAGGATGGAATATAGGGCTGAATGTTCCTAAAGCTGGGGAACAGCACCATTCAGCCCATTCTTTCCAGCTTAATGACACCGTTCCCCACAGCAACTGCTCAGAGTTGTGAACAGTCCATCACACAAACCAGCCTCCCTTCCAGTGACTCAGTCTACACCTCCCCCAGCCAAAATAATGAAGAACCCCCCCCCCCCCCCGCCCAACCCAGTCATTATCCCTTCTCATCCCTTTCCATCAGGTGGAAGAAACAAGATCCAAACGCAAGACTCTGACGTTCCAGCACTCTTGACGGACCTCATGCGACAAAGATAATCTTTTGCTATCTCAGTCTACGTCATCGTGGCTCTTGCACTTTATTTGCCTGCGTGCAGTACACATTCTCTGTAACATTCTGTTTTTGCTTTGCCTTTTACTACCTTATGTATGGAATAATCTATCCGGACGGCACGCAAACAAGGTTTCTCACTGTCGTAGCTTTACGTGTGATCATTAAAAAAAACAGTTACAGTACCAATTCCAAATGAGCAGTTTGTTTTTGTCCAAACGAAGACGGGAGCTTTGCTGGTTCAGGGAATGCCGTCGGTCAAATAGTTTTCATCTGAGGGAGTATTAATATGGTATTGTGACTCTCCGGGGAAGGACGTGCCCGACCCCGCATTTCTAATGACCAGTACTGTTTATCGTTCTTCTGTTAAAATGCGTTCTTGGGATTATGGCGGGAAATTCAATTTCATTATTACATTTTAGCTTGGGTTATACAATTATTCCCTTCTGTTGGTGGGTCACCCTCACAGTAACCAGGGTGTGTGTTGGTCTCCTCCCCTGTCAATAGGCGACTGAGTGGGTTCTATCCCCGGGTCACAGCGCCCGGGCTGTAAAAAAAAATAAAAACGGTTGTTGAGTTTAAAGAGCTTACTTCTCTGTCAACGTGGACCAAATGCTCGCCACAGTATGATTTTGAGTCGCCGTGGGTACGCGCAGGGGGCTCAGCTATGCCTGCCTTTTCGTTGGCTGTGTAGAACAGCCCGTGTCCCAAGCCTTCCCTGCAAATTCTCCCCAACTTCTCCTTCGCTACATTGACTACTACACTGGTGCTGTCTATGTGCCGATGCTGACCTTGTCAATTTCATCATCTGTACTCCAGCTTCCACCCTGTTCTTACATCCACCTGGTCCATTTTTGACACCTCCTTCTTCTTTCTCGATCTCTGTGGCTCCAACTCTGGAGACAAACTGTCGAGCGACATATTTTATAAATCTAGTGATTCCGACGGCTATCTTGAATATACCTGTTCCCATCCTATATCTTTTAAAATGATATTCCCTATTTTTCGATTCTTTGTCTTCTCAGCTTCTCCCCAGGATAAGGCTTTAATTTTCAGATATGTCCTCCTTCAAAGAACGGGTTTCCCTTCCTCTGCCATTGATGCTACCCTCACCCACATCTCCTCCATTTCCCAAACGTCCACATTCACCTCACTTTCCGCCTTCTTAATAGGGATAGAGTTGCTCTTGTCCAAACCTACCATCTAACACACCTTTACTTCTCCCCCCCCCCCCACCACCCTTCACTTTCCAGTTTCAATAGGGATCGCTCTCCGTGATTCCCTTGTCTATTCATCCCTCACCACTAATCTCCTTCCTCTCACTTATCCATGTAAATGGCCAAAGTGCTACATCTGCCAATTGACCTCCTCTCTCACCTCCATTCCGGGCTCCAAACGGACCCTCCCGGTGAGATGACACTTCACTTGTGAATCTGTTATGGTGGTCTATCGTATCTTGAGAGGCCTCCTCTACATTGGTGAGATCAGTTATAAATTGGGGACTGTCAAGCACTTAGGCCCATCAGCCAAAAGCATAATTTCCCGATGACCAACCATTTTAATTCCAAACATGAGGCAATCTGCAGATGCTGGAAATCCAAATCAATACACACAAAATGCTGGAGGAACTCAGCAAGTCAGACAGCATCTATAGAAATGGGTGAACAGTCGACGTTTCGCGCCAAGACCCTTCTTCAGGACTGAGAAGGAAGGGGAAGATGCCAGAATAAAAGGTGGGGGAGGAGGGTGAGGACATGAGCTAGAAGATGATAAATGAAACCAGGTGGGTGGGAATGGTCAAGTGCTGGAGAAGATGAAATCTGATAGGAGATGAGAGTGGACATAGGAGAAAGGGAAGGAGGAGCAGACCCAGGGTGAAGTAACAGGTGGGTGAAGAGAGGTAAAAGGTCAGAGTGGGGAATAGAGGAAGGGGGAACTTTTTATTGCCTGACGGAGAAATCTGTGTCCGTGGCATCAGGTTACAAGCTACCCAGATGGAATACAAGGCATTGCTTCTTCACTCTCCACAAGAGGAGGTCATGGACCAACATGTTGGGATGGGAATTCCAGTTTCCTTTCCCATTCCAACATGATGGTCCATGGCCTCCTGTTGTGCCATGATGAGGCCATTCTCAGGGTGGAGGAGTAACAATTAATAGTCCGTCTGAGTAACATACAACCTGATGCCACAAACATCAATTTCTCCTTCTGGCAATTAAAAAAAAACCCTCTCTTCCTTCTTCTTCTATTCCCCACTCTGACTTTTTACTTCTTCTCACCTGCCTATCACCTCCTCCTTATGCCTCTCCTTCTTTCCTTTCTACTATAGTCCACTCTCCCTTCCCATCAGATTCATTCTTCTCCAGCCCTTTACCTTTCCCACTCACCTGGCGCTTCAACTGTCACCGTCAGCTTCAACTAAACTCCTTCCCCTCCACCTGTATTTTATTCTGGTGTCTCGCTTTTCCTTTCTAGTCCTGAAGAAGGGCCTCTGGCTGAAATTCCTTCCCATAGATGTTGCCTGACCTGCAGAGATCCTCCCGCATCTTGTATGCGGTGCTTTGAATTCCAAACATTTGCAGAATTTCTTGTTTATGATAGTATGATTTATGTTAATTTTAGAAAAGGAGGTGTAACCCAAAGTCAAATTATTTATTTGGGGCAAGGCCGATTGAAATGATTTAAGTGTATTGGAATCAATGACAGAACAGCAGGCTGGGCTGCCTTGAAGGAAGACGGGTTAAAGGTACAATTGAGGAACATCTCCAAGAGGAATAAAGAAGGAACACTGAATTCCAGATCCCACTGAAATTCAAATGTGACACTGAGGAAGATAATGCAAAAAAAAACTTGCCCATAACAAGAGTCAGGTTGTGGATACTAGCTGGAAGAAGCCTGTTTACAAACGGATCAGAGGGAGTTGAAAATGAAGAGGCCAAGAGAATGCATGAGGAAATGTCTATCTGTAACAGGCATGAAGATCAGACAGTATTCTCTGGAAAATTAAATAGCAAAAGAGGAAGATATGGAGAAATGGGGTTTATTAAGGACAAAAATATGAAATATCAAGTTGTCATGGTCCAGTCCGTTGACTCCTCATTTTAGTTAATTTCCTTTTCCCCCGTGTTCTACAGGGCTCCTTGATTAGGGCACCTGATTTTCATCTGAACCAGCAGCATAAAAACTCCAGCTTACATCCACTCGGGGCTGTCCGTCTCCTGAGCCAGTGCTGCAATGCACGTTCCGGGCAGCTGGGAATAGTGGACTCTAAGTTGCTTCGGTGCCTGGGGTTGCTTTGTGAATACTGTCGTTTTCATGTTTAGCTGAGTTTAGCCAGCCGTTTACCGCTACTCCGAGCCAAGATACATATTGTCTGACTTTGTTTGGTTTTGTCGTCTGGTGTCCAAGTTCGAGTCCCGGCTCCGCGTCAGTGTCCAAGTTCGAGCCCGGGTTCCGCATCCGTGTCCAGGTCCGGGTTCCGTATCTTGGCCCAAGTCCAGGCTCCTCCAGTTCGCTGACTAATGTTCCCGTCCACGTAAGCACTTAATCCTCGCTCTCCGGCCTCCGTGGCAACTATTAATAAACACACTTCTGTTAATGCTACCCCCGTGTCTGTGTCCTGCACTTGGGTCCGCCACCAATGTTCCTTGTAACAGAAGTGCACATGGTAAGCACAAAGAACACTGCAGATGCAGTGGTCCAATCAACACGTACAACATGCTGGAGGAACTCAGCAGGTCGGGCAGCGTCCGCAGAAATGAGCAGTCAACGTTTCGGGCCGAGACCCTTCGTCAGGGCTGCCCGACCTGCTGAGTTCCTCCAGCCTGTTGTTCGTGTTGAGAAGTGCAAACGGGATGCATCTTATCGGCCGGCATTGTGTAGGAAGATGGTTCAACTGAAGACCAAAGAAGGAGATCATTAGGACACGCAGCACTTTAAAAGAAATAGTATAGGTGAGGGGAAAACAGGATAGGTAAGCCATCACGGTGCTGAAGTGAGAGAGGGATGGAGTGGGAAACGGTGGGAATCCAGTTTCAGGGAGGGATGGATGGTAGTGAGGGAGAACCACCACCACATTCTACAATATTGAGCAAAGTTAATGTGATTCTCAGTTCTGCCGAATAAGCTGTTTTAATGTAGAATTGGCAAGGAACCTGTCTGGTGTGCAGCAGCGGGGAGAATGCTAACTCAATCTTCGGGAAGTAATAATGAGCAGTCCACCAGAGCCTTGATTGAAACCTTGTCCGAATTTCTGCCCCTTCAACAACTTCTTCAGGTCACGAAAGGACTGGCTGTGTGGCAGAAACACACACGGGCAGCCTCTGGGGCTATAGAGGAAATGATAGTAGGTAATTCAACTCACCACATCCCTAATATCCTGGGTTCTGCAGACCATCCACTGGCTTAGTGCAAGTTGGTAACAGTCGCTGTACTCACTCTAAATCCCCAAAGTATGCACCATGGATATGAGAGCTTTGCCAGGCACCTACAGAGCTTTACCTGGTTTGATGTGTTTAAACATACGTTTCCACACTGCGTACTGCAAGGGGACATTGAAACCACCCTGACTCAGATCCAGAGGCAGTTCCTTCGGTTTCCGTACAAGATTACCAGCCCTGTGAATGAACGCACAGTCAAGCCTTCATGCAAGGGGAGCAGTTAAGTTATCAGATCGTAATTCAACACTGAAGATCCCCTGTTGAAACAGAATACCAGCCTTCTGTGCATCCTATTGGTATTGTTGTATAACAGGGCATCTGTCCTATCTGTATTGGCGAAACTTGGGTATAGTCTTGGGGCTGTCTGGAGCTTCTGTGACAGCAAACTTAATTCCATGCCCGTTCCCACATGGAACTGTCCATCCTCAGTTAGGCCTGTGGCCAGAATGAGGCCAAATGCAAAGCTGAGGAACAACAACTCATATTACCCAGTGGCAGTAACACAAATATCAGTGGCCTCTGTCCTGATTGAACCAGTTCCTTTTACATCTATCCCTTCCGTCATCACTCTGTATACTTCCCCTCCTCCACCCACACCTTCACAGTCTCTCCAGTGGTTTCTGTTCTGCTACTTTTCCTACCTTTTCCCCGAACTGCCCCACACCAGCTCCTTTATTTGTTTTCTTGCTACCCCTTCATTTCCTATTAGAGTCTATCTACCTGTCACTGCTCAGCTTCCTACATAATTCCAGATCTCCTTGGAGCGTAGAAGAATGATGGGGGATTTGATAGAGGTTTACAAAATTATGAGGGGTATAGACAGAGTAAGTGTGAGTAGGGTCTTTCCACTTAGATTAGGAGAGATTAATATGAGAGCACATGATGTTAGGGTGAAAGTGGAAAGATTTAGGGGGAACATTAGGGGGAACTTCTTCACTCAGAGAGTGGTGGGAGTGTGGAACAAGCTGCCATCTGACGTGGTAAATGCAAGCTCACTATTAAGTTTTAAGAATAAATTGGATAGGTACATGGATAGGAGAGGTCTGGAGGGTTATGGATGGGTGCAGGTCGATGGGACTAGCGGAATAAAGTTTTGGCACAGATGGAAGGGCCCAATGGCCTGTTTTCTCTGCTGTAGTGTTCTATGGTTCTATCTCGTCCTTCCTCATCTGTCTATCATGCCTCACCTGAATCCACCTATCACCTGCCAACTCTTGTCCCACCTCTTCCCCTCCATCTTTTCTTCTCCCCTCTGCTCTTTCAGCTCGACATGAAATGTCAGCTACCCAATTCGCTCCTGACACGTTGAGCTCCTCCAGCACTTTATGTGTTGCTCCATGTTCCCAGCATCTGCAGTCTCTTTGCAGGATAGATACTGAAATATTTCCACTAGTAGAAAGGTCCATGAACGCATGAACAGTACCCCATTACTTCTGTTTTGTGCTGTATTAATTTTAGTAAATTTTAGTATTTTATGTTGCAGTATTGCCACAAAACAACAAATTTCATGACGTATGTCAGTGTTAATAAACCTGATCCTGACTCTGAGAGAGACTTGAAAGAGTAGAGTTACAAGATAAAGGGCAGGTTGTTTAAAGCAGATGTTCTCTAGGAACAACTTCTTATAGGGGGTAGTGGAGGTTGGATCACTGGGGGCATTTAAAGAGGATCAGTCCAATAGGAATTACTTCTCAAAAAGGGACCTAGATCTTATATTTCTGCACAAAAGCTGCCCAACCTAATAAGAGTCTCCAGTATTTTCTCTTTCTCTTTCAGATTTTCAGCATCTGCACACTCCTTGATTTTCTGGAACTGCATCTGCTCAGTTGTAGCGAAAGTTGTGCGTTCAGGTGTGAGTGTGAGAGTGAGAGTGTGAGTGTGTATATGTAACAGGAGTAGTTCAAAAGTAAATTCAAACCCCTTAATGATATCAAAATGTCACTCACCTGTCAAATATGGTACCGATATTCTACAGAAGGAAATGAGAGTTATCAGCACAGGATTAATCAATAGGAAAATCAATAGGAAAAATGCTCAGAACAGCCGTACAATCAATGAGTCATAGAACAATACTGCACAGACCCTTCGGCCCAACCAGTCCATTCTGATCACAGTATACACACAGCTGGTCCTAATTTCTTATGCTTTCCATACTTCTCCAAGCCTAGACCCTCTATTTGATACTACAATGATACTACAATGTAGCTTCTAAAATGATACTACAATGCCCACTACCTTTGGCAGCTCGTTACATTTTCTTCATTTGAAAAATTTGTCCCTCAGTCACCTTCTAAAGCTTTCACCTCTTGTCCTAAATCGATGCCCCCTAGTTGTGTACTCCCTTACCCTGGGTAGAAGGCTGCTACTGTCCACCTTATCTATGTCTCATAATTTTAAACATTTCTATAATGTTGATATCATTCAACGGTAACGTTTATCTGGAAAGGTGGTGGGGGGGGGGAAGAACCATTTCTCATGATGCTTTTTAAAATGGAAGGGAAACCAAGGTTCCCATCAGGAAACTTAATCTGGTTTCAGTGTGGACTTTAATGTGTAATGACAATGCAATGGCACATCGGATATAGTTCAACCCAGCATCCAGTTCTGTCTTTATAGAGCTAGTATGCTCTCCCTGATACGGGGCAAGGCAGGGCAAGACATTGGGGCTAAGAGGAAAATTTGATCAGCCATGGTGAAATGATGGAGCAGACTCAATTGGCCAAATGGCCTAATTGTGGTCCTACATCTTATTGTTTTATGTTAACCCCATGGGTTTCTCCTACCTTTTCCCATTTCTTCCCACTTCCAAAATATATACGTTTGGCAGGTAAATTTGCCTTTCTTAATTGTCCCAAATTTTAATTGAGCAATAGCTTTGATGTGGTTACAGTGAAAGTTGGTGGAGAGTGAGATTGCTCTGTGAGCTGGGCTGAACTCAATAGGCTAAAGCTTTGTATAGAGATATGGAAAGAAGGCACCCTTGAAAATACAGGCTTCCTGGTGTGGAAAGTGACAACAAAAGTGGGGAAGGGTCGTTTCTTTGTCCACTACGTGCCTTGCCCCACAAAGGCACTCTCCGCCACCCTATCATTCCCACTGCATCAATTTGACACGTCTCCCGATGCTCCTGTGTCTCATTAGTGCAGGCAAATTAGAGTCACCTATGTACTGGGACCTAGCCCCGCCTCACCAATAAGAGCTGGTCAAAGGCACAAACGGTGAGGAGGCTGGACTGAAATGCGCTGTGTTAGTGCGAGTTCCGAGTATAGTTGCACAGAGAGAAATGTATCATGTTGCATTGCAATAGAGCAAAAGGGCCTTTAGTCCTTGAATCTGTGCCAACTAGCAATCGCCCAATTACATGGGTCTCATTTTATGCTTACCACATTCAAGGAGCCCAAAAACATACACTCAATGATTTATAAGTAGTTTCTTCTTCTCCTCCATCAGCTATATTAATGGTCAATGAAGCCATGAACACAACATCCTTATTCCCTTCTTAAGCACGTTTTTAAAACTTTTATCATATTTTTATGTTTTTGCATTGTATTGCTGCCACAAAGCAACACATTTCATGTCATTTCAGTCTGTGTTAATATATCTGGTTCTGAACTACTCTAGGATTGATCGGAACATTGACCCCCTGCTTTGCTGTAGAAAGAACCATTAGTCAACAACTTTCACTGCTAATTAACACATGCAGCCTTCTTACCTTAAGTAAAGGAATGTCCTCTTGGGGCAACTTTTTCTGAATATCTGATATGAGGTGATTCAGGGTGACCGGGTTGCCTCCAGTTTGAGCGCTGTTCTCTTCCAACTGTTGCAAGAACTGCTCTTCCTGTCCTTCAACCTCTCCAGAAATCGTCTTTTCCTCCTTCTCCAGAAACTTCCGCAAGGAGTCAAAAGCCAACTGGATCTTGTCCCGAACGGTGTCGCCTTGATTCTGGGCAAAACAAAAGTGACAACAGGTTCAACAACCCAGTCTGACATTCTAAGTGCTGCTGCAGTGCGGGTGTGTTGTCTTATTCTCTTCAACGGGGTGGAAGAGTTTGGGTAGATCAGAAGTTTCAGATGTACGTGGGAGGGTTGGGATACAGGAAGGGAAAGGGGAGATTGGAAGAATTGGGTAAAACGTGGGAGGGATCTGAGGGAATATATGGAGGAAAATCCATAATCATTAGATGAAGACTGGGATGGTCAGAGATGAAAACATCAACGGATGAGCAATTAGTATCAGAGATGTGGACATTTTTGTTGAAAAAGAGTAGGGCTGGCAAAGATGGGACTGTTTGCATTAGATCAGAAGGTGCTGAGAGGTGGACATGGGAATAACTGAAGAAGTAGGAAAACTCAAAGTAAGAACGATGGATTTGAGCAGGCATTGTGGGTGAGATGAAAGGGAAAATGGGGCCAAATTAGAAGGGTTGGGTAGAGGGAGGAGGACGCAAGGAAAATACTGGTGGAAATGGGTGTAATTGGAGGAGGTGAAGAGTAAGGAAAGCGAAGAGTTTGGACGATATAGGAAGGGTTGGTTAAATTGGATAAACTCAATAGAGGTGCAAATTATCGACAGAGATGTAAAGTTTTGGGGATACAGATTTAGTGGACATATAAAAGACCGAGGTTAGGAAGGTGTACAGAAATAAGATGGTTTTCATAGGGATAATAATGAGTTAACCACTGAGAAGGTAAAAGAAATGATGAAAGTCTGGTTGGGGGAGGAGGGACAGTAGATGAGGATGGGGACTAAAGATGTCAGTGGGGAGATGGGAAGCCTTAGCTGGCGGGTGGGGAATTAGGATGATGAAGATATGGATGGATAGACTGAAACTTGGAGAATCTGGTGGAAGATAAAATATAGAGTGATGTGGTTAGCTGGAATTATTGAGGCTGACTTGATAAGTGTTCGTGATTGTTTAGTAGAGTAAGTAGAGAAGAGAAATTTTAGAAATGTGAAAGATATTTGGGGAGCTGGAAACATGAGACTCACTTAGAAGGATCCAGTGTTAACGGAGTCAGTTTGGTAGCGATGTGAAGTGTTATGGAAGAGGGAGGTGGGAAGGAAATGTGTTGTCCTTACCAGGACTGAGTTATACATTACACAAGACCTATCTCGTACAATCAACTCGTAAACATTCTCTGAAATAATGCAGAGAGCATTGACTCAGTTCAAGGACAAACAGAAACAAGCCATAAAGGCTGGTCTTACCAGTCATGCCCAAGTTCAACAACATCAACGATGAAAGAGATGGGAACTGTCTTGCAACGCAGGGAGGGAGGCGGGATTCGTGCAGATGGGAAGAATGGGAAAGAATCAGTAAATCTCAGGACAAATGGGGAAGGCCAAATGAGTGAAGCATTCTGTGGGTATCGGAAGCTTTAAAATAGGAAGGGTCGGGGAGATACTGTAAGTGTACCGGAGGATAGAAGAAGGGCTGTGTGTGATTATATCATCAATTCGTAAGCCACAGAAATGTGTCCTTCATTCATGCGAAGCGAATGCGGAGAGATCGAGAGACCTCCCACAAACAGCTCCGAGTAAATGACGGGCATAATTGCCCACTTTAGCTATGATCGAGATATTGAACAGGCTATTTCACGTCTCAGCTCTTTAATTTTACTGCTTAGCATAAGTATAAAGCCTACTCCTGACATTATTCCTGAGGACAGCTGTGTGGGAACAGAGGGTGGAGTGACGACCTCAGCTCAAGAGACCCGGATTCGATCTTGACAACACACACAAAATGCCGGAGGAACTCGGCAGGCCAGGCAGCACCTACGGAACAAAGTACAGTGGACGTTTCGGGCCGAAACCCTTCGGAAGGATCTGCCGAACCGCTTCGGCCCAAAATGTCGACTGTACCTTTTTTCCTATAGGTGCCGCCTGGCCTGCTGAGTTCCTCCAGCAGATTGTGTGTGTTGCTCGGCGCTCCAGCATCTGCAGATTTTCTCCTGTTTGTGATTCGACCCTGGCCTCCGGGGGTGTGTGGAGGATGCACGTTCTCCCTCATTGGATCCCCCCGAACGCACCAGTTTCCTTTCACGACTCAAAGGTGTGCAGTTCCATGGGAGAAGTACTCGCTTTAATTTGTCCCTAGAGTGACGGTGACAGTTAAAATAAAGCAACATATTGATGTAGGATTATATAAATCGGTCGATAACGGCTGGTGTGTGGACTGGTTGGGCTGAAGGGCCTCCTTGTCTTTTATGACATTGAGGTTATACGGAAAACTTCTTTGGATTTCCTGGTTTACACTATTATGTATGTATAACAAGATTTAAATTATTTGTGGAAATGTAATTCTTTAGATCAGAGTATTTTGAGATGCGAAATCCAATGTCTGTGTACCATTGTATCTCCCGTTTCACTAAAAACTGACTTGTTCCCATCCTTTCTCAGTTCCGACAAAAGAATTTGCATCAGGAATATTCATTGATTCTCTCTCCGGCTTTTTTTTTCAGAAAGGCTTTTCCAGACTACTTAGGGTACGCTCTTGATTGTTAACTGTTTGGCCACGAATCCACTGGGATCATTCACAGATGTTCCCTCCGTTTAAGCATCTCATGTAAAGGGTGACACTGCTTAAAGTGCAGGAGCACTGTCGAGCCGGAGCTTGGGGTTAAAAGCTATTGCTGTTCCGAGATAATGTAACAAAATGTGTGTGTTTGTTCCGGAAGATAAATGTAACAACTCGTTACTAGGAAACTGCGTAAGAACCAACAACAACATGCACTGTGTGTGTTTCTCTGTACGTGGGAGAGATGGAGTACAGTGAAAGAGAGGGGCGAGTGGGGGAGACAGAGAGAGGGATGGATGAAAATCGTGCGAAGATAGAAAAGAAGGGAAAATATAGTAAAGTACAAAAATGGTAAGAGGCCGAAAAAAATGAAATAGAAGTATAAACAAAAATGGAAAAGGGGAAGATAGACAGAAGCTAATAGACGGCGGAGAGAGAGAGAGATAGGGAGGAACAGGTGTAAAAGGTAAAATAGAAAGAAAACAAAACAAGGGAAGCGTATAAGAGTGATAGGCGAAAGGGGAAAGGGAATGATGGACGAAAATGCAACACGGAGGAGATTATCGCGGTCAAAGAGAGAATACAGTCCGCGCAAGTCTCGAACTACCTCCACTTCCACTGCAGCACCTACCCTCATGTGTCTCACATGTGGGCGAGCTTTCAGGGCCCGGATTGGCCTCACCAGTCACCTCCGGACCCACAGTCACAAACCCTCCACCTGACAGAAGTCGTGGTCGTCTTCGACTCCGAAGGACGAACAACAAGTCTACATACAGACACCATCGGCGGTCCGGACTGAGTCTCTAAAGCAACTTTAGAGCAACTTTAGCAACTGCGCTATTGAGCCACGCTCTCCACAGCACAGCTTTAGGATTGTTCTACCAAGCGTCGACCACACAAAATAACTTATAGAACTTTTCATTGCGAAACACGAACACCACTCCCGCCTGCTGTGGCAGAAAGGGGACTGGCATGTTACTTCATGTTATCTGGCTGTAAATCTTCTGGAAAAATCAATCTATCTGATTTGTATTTTTACCATTCTGAGTTGGTTCCCTACCTGAAACATGCCTAACCTGCTGTTTCCAGCTTTCTCTGTTTTTTTTTTTAATTTCAGATCTGTTTTTTTATTGCCTGGATTGGAGAGCATGCCTTATGAAAATAGGCTGAGTGAACTCGGCCTTTTCTCCTTGAAGCGACGGAGGATGAGAGGTGACCTGATAGAGATGTATAAGATGATGAGGGGCATTGATCGTGTGGATAGTCAGAGGCTTTTTCCCAGGGCTGAAATGGCTGGCACAAGAGGACACAGGTTTAAGGTTCTGGGGAGTAGGTACAGAGATGTCAGAGGTATTTTTTTTACTCGGAGAGTGGTGAGTGCATGGAATGGGCTGCCAGCAACGGTGGTGGAGGCGGGTACGATTGGGTCTTTTAAGAGACCTTTGGATAGGTACATGGAGCTTAGGAAAAATAGAGGGCTATGGGTAAGCCTAGTAATTTCTAAGTTAGGGATAACTTCAGCACAGCTTTGTCGGACAAAGGGCCTGTATTGTTCTGTAGGTTTTCTATGTTTCTTAGATTCCCGGGCTCCATTTTTTTCATCACTTTGAGTTTCAACCTGTTTATCTTCCCCACAATCACTTCCAGTTTGGGTTCTTGAATAATCACAACAGAAGCAGAGAGGTATTCTCCCAAAATTTCAGAAGTTCTTTGATGAACACCCAAGGCTATAGACCAAGTCCTGGTAAATTATGCTAATATGTCATTAGCATAAACAGGCACTTCAGCCTGGTCAGCACGGTCACAACACGCTGAATGACTATTAAGATGTAGGGTGTAGTCTCCTATCCTGCAAGTGACTCACTGATCACGATAACCCATAGCTTTACGTATCATCCTGGAAACCCATATATTGCACAGTAGAAATGGCAGGGAGTTAGTTTTTTTTTGTTTTGGTGGGAAGAGAGAAGGTGAGCTTTGGTTCCTCAAACCCACTCCATCTTTGCTTTTTTCCATGCGTTCTCCTCTCCTCCCCCATTCATTGATCCTTTGAGACAGAAGTCTAGCAATTTCAAAGCAAACTCAATAACCTCGGTGTCATTGAGTCATTTCGCACAAAATCAGGCCCTTTGGTCCAACACGTTCATGTCCACCATCAAGTAACGGCCAATGGAAGTGGCTGAGGGAGGTGCAATAACGATATTTTTAAACAAGTACATAGAAAGTAAAGGCCTTAGAGGGTTGCAGGTCAGCTGCAGGGAAATAAGAGTTATCGATATCGAGAAGTTGGGCTAAAAGGCCCGTTTCTCTGCCACATTGCTCTATGATTCTCAGTACCCATCGATGCTAATCCCATTTGTCACCACTTACTCTGCAGCTTTCCAAACCCTGGCAATTTAGGGGCCTATATAAACCTCAGAGTATCTGCTTCCTCTGCTTTCTCATTCAGACTCCAGTCCATTCAACATTCCACAGATCTCTTTCTTGATGTAAAAAAAAATCTTCACAGCTCCACTCTAATCCTCCTAATCTGTGCTATGGGTGATTTCTGACATGACTCCTGATGTTGAAGGTTTTATCACATTTTCACATGTCTCTCACCAAGAACGATATATGATTTCCCTGAAGCCAGGAACTTCTCAAACTCTTTAATTGTGTATCAATGCTGCTCGGCTTTCCCCAGCCTGAGTTGATACTTCAGTTCCTATTGACTATTTTGCTAATTTATCATCAGATTTATTATCTGCTCTGCATGTATTTCAAGTTGTTATTGTGTTAATGTTGAAATAATTCCAGACTGATTTTTATTGACTACCTACATCAGATAAGGTATAAATAAACATTGAAAATATCAGAACAAAAAAAAGGGTCAGCATAAGTTTATCAGGATTATTATCTATTTCGTTAATCAGAAGCCACAGGATCACACAGAACGTTGTATAACTAACTGCACGTTGTGTTGGTTGAGGACAGTTTGGAAGACATTCTCTCCCCAAATGAGACCAAACCCCAGTCGCTCACCTTCAGGTCAATGAGGTTCATCTGCTCATCACGCCCTGCATTTTCTGTTGCTTGATTCTTCAGGTATTCCAAAGTTTGCTGAAGTTTTGCCTGTGAATGTACAAAGCCAGGCTATGTTAAACTGGGAAATGGGAACCATCAGCATCAGACTGCCGGACATACAGATCTTGCATTGAACCAGCCTACATTCAGAGAGGTGCTAAGCGGACAGGGTTCAGTGTGAACATTGAGCAAAGGTGAGAAATCAATGCAGGCCCATTAGCCGTGGGGATTTTACACCATTTATATCATCTCATGCTATGATAACAGCAGGAGTAAGCCCCTCAAACCTGCAGCACCATTCAACGAGGTCATGATTTACCTGCTCAAGGTCTCACCTCCTCTTCCAGTTCAGTTCATAATAGCCCTCTGTTCCATAATTATTCAAAAATGCATCTTTTAATCCCCTGAGTGGTCCAGCCTCCACGACGCTTGGGGCTGGTGAATTTCAGAGATATATGATGATATGTATCCAGTGAGCCCCCGAAATTAAAGCGAGCTCGGCAACCAGATGCTGGCAAATTGCAGCTTGCGGATTTCAGTTCCACACTCTGGACCCTGGCTCCAGCCGGATTCCCGGATTACAATCCGGGTCCCAAACCCACTCAAGCACATCCCATCTTTCAGGTACACTTTAACTGTGACAGTGAACTAATGATATGCCAGATGCTGAACTACTGGGACTTATGAACATTTGGAAAATTGGTTAACTATAGTAAACACAGTTACCGCAGGTTAATTGATGCCTTTGCAAATGGTATGGGCCGTTGACTAGAACTTGGATAATGCAAGGGTGGGGTCAACCGGACTCTGAACAGAGAGCATAAAGATCACTTATCCTCACTGGATGCAGGTACCATTTCAGCTCATGTGCAACATTCACCGCACCCCCTTTTCATCCGGATTTACCGCCATATTCCTTCGCCCACGTTTCTCTTCAAACACCCGTCAAGGCCTTCGAGTGGGTGCGCTGTCAAATTTCACATCCCGTCCATTCTGAGTAAACACGCTTCCCTACGATTATCTGAGCGGTTCATCCATCATGCCCTGACCCAAGAAAGGTTTATCCACCCACTACTGTAAGACTTCTGAACCAATCACCTGTTTCGTATCCTCTTCCCAGTGGTGCTGCCATGCTCTCGGACTCTTCATTCTACTTACTCCGATGTTGACATCTTCGCATTTTTTATTGGGCTACTCCTGATTGCACTACAATCATTGCAAAATTCCGCTCTTTTGCGCTCACTCTGTTATTAATTATTATTATTTTATTTATTATTACCCTGTACCCTCTTTATTCTTTGAGCTTTGTGCTAGCGAGGTTTATCACTGCACTCTGGCCTACATGACGGATGAAACTGAATCTGGTTCCCTGTTTTGGACCTTCCCCATAAAGAAATATTTCCCAGTTCCATATGCCTAATTATCAGCACACAAGATAAAGATTAAGCCGGCTGGGGGCGTAGTGCCATCCGCACCGAACTTCGAGACACATGGTCTCGAGTTCGAATCCCACCGGCTCCGTTCTGGGTTGAGCGTCCAGCAATCAAATCGGCCTCCTAACAAAAAGTGAAATGCTATGGAAAGTGCTTAAAAATATATATTTCCGGGTGCGCCTCAGGTCGCGAAAGCCAACAACAGCAATCGTAACCACTTTCCGATGCCCTGTGTCCCTTTTACATCGTTCTCCTTATCTATCCCTAATACCTCCCGCTAGTCCCTGTCACCCACCTCCACTCCCCCCCCCAAGTAGGTTCCATCTGCTCGTTATCAGCATGTCGCCCAGTTCTATCAGCCCCGCCGCCCGCATCCTATTCATCTCTTTCCACTCGCTATCGCCCTCTTCCCTGACACTCGCAGCCCTGTTTGCGGGTTATCAACCCGACCCGTTGTTCTCCATCGATGCTGCCTGATCCACTGGGTTCCATTGGCATCTTGATTTTGGGAATGTAGGTACGTAGTTTGACATCTGAATGCGGAAGAGAAATCTATGAAGCAAATGAACACGTACAGCTGCTTAAACTGATGCATTTTGAAAGATTTTACTGCTGACGCCAACGTTATTTGTTACTCTGCCTTCCCCACTCCCTGGTGCTCAGATTCATTCAACTCCCTTTACCTCCCCCGTTTCGACCGGATGGGTCACGTTTACTCAAACCTGGTTCTGATTCTCGCGACTCTAGGGTCTTCTTACCCGAGTTCTCTTTAACCCCGGGGTTCACTGGAAATGTATTATTCTACTGTATAACATTTAAAGAAAAAGCAAAAATATGATGCTCCGTAAAATTTGCTAGTCTGTCACGAAAGTTCCAGGAATGCTGGATTAGCAGTGTTGCGACAGTGCTGTTAAAGCAGTTATAAAGGTTTAAGAACAAGAGAAAATCTGCAGATGCTGGAAATCCAACACACACACACACACACACACACACACACACACACACACACACACACACACACACACACACACACACACACACACACACACACACACACAATGCCGGAGAAACTCAGCAGGCCCAGCAGCATCAATAGAAAAGAGTACAGTCGAGGTTTCGGGCCCAGACCCTTCAGCAGTCCTGGCCTGCTGAGTTCCTCCAGCATTTTGCGTGTGTTACATAAAGGTTTAAGACACATGATTTGGAGCAGTTTATTTGTTGTTAGTATCAGTGTTGGAAATACAATCAAACACTTCAAATTGTAACTGCCTGCTGAAGTTCCTGTAATTTTGAGCGAACTTTGCAATATTGAATCCTTCCTTATCTCGTCCTTGAACGACGATGATTAAAAAATGAAATATCAAATCTTTCAGGCCATGGTGCTGTGAAATTCTGAAACCAAAGTAGATTTCTGAGGTGTAACACAGTTACACCCGGTTGGCTACTTTACTACGTATACCTGTGCACCTGTTCGTTAATACAGATATCAATTCAGCTAGTTATATGTCAGCAAGTGAATGCATATGGTTTGAGTATCTCAAACTGCTGATCTGGGAATTTCACGCATTACTGTCTCTTGAGCAACCTCGGGTCCGAGGTCCTTGCTTAATGGCATTGCTCCATGGCACAATAAAAGTTTGGGAACCCCTGTTTTTGAGTTTACAGAAAATAACGCGAAGAACAACAATAACAAGAACTTGCGAACGGCAGTTTCGTGCGCGAAAACTTTTTGTTAATTAGATAGGTCGCAGGAACATGCCCGGGTGGTTCAAATTGACAGGAAGGCCATGGTAACTTAAATATAACCAGATGTTACAACAGCGGTGTGCAGAAGAGTATCTCTGAACGCACAGCACGTCGAACCTTGAAGGGAATGGGCTACAGCAGCCGAAGGCTACCAACATACATTCAGTGGCACAGGAGGTGCTTATTGTCAGCTAACCAGCGGTTACTGTAGATACCATTGCAAAGCTTGCGCGCAATAAAGCATTGCGAAGGTTGCACGCCATATAAAGTCCTTCTATAAACTAGGCGAGCCGTGTTGTTGGGAAAAGGTTGCTGGGCAGAAGGCGGTGGCATTGAGAAGTACGAGTTGAAAAAAAAGTTATTTACAACCTCACTCCCGGTACACAAATTTCGTATAAGCTGATTGTTTTTCCATATTTCCGATTTTTGGTACTTTCGTCTCTTGTGGAATTCTATAAAGGTGAATTCCTGTTAGCTGATTTGACAATACACAGGCGGAGTGTAGTAACTCTCTGTTAATTCTCTACACTCGGACATTTGGCGATGATTTTATGAAACATTGGATCTGAATCTTATTTATACGTTTTAAGTCACATTTCAGATTCAGATTCAGTTTATTGTCATTTATAAACCACAGATACAATGCAGTTAAAAAATGAGACAACGTTCTCTGGAATGATATCACGAAAAAGCACAAAACAGACCACACGAGGAAAACCACATAACGTTTGGTAATCCCCAATCCAGAGTCCGGAGAGGCTGCTGCGTATCGATATCGCGCTACCGTCTTAGTACGTTCCCCGGAAAGGAACTACAAACCCATCTGACAAACCTAAAGCTACAAGACCTGCACAAAACCACATAGTTACATATAGTTATAGTTAACATAAAGTTTCAACAGTGCAGACGAAAGCTTTTATAATAATGCATTTATATAGCAGTGTTATAGATT
This sequence comes from Hypanus sabinus, assembly GCF_030144855.1. NCBI lineage: Eukaryota > Metazoa > Chordata > Chondrichthyes > Myliobatiformes > Dasyatidae > Hypanus > Hypanus sabinus. The sequence continues at coordinate 153,709,518 of NC_082710.1, forward strand.
TTCCAAGGAACCTAGTGAGTTTACAGAGAGCGCCGGAAATGGACCCGGATGGGTTTCGGGGAAGCACCGCCATAATGGAGCCAGACGTTGAAATACTAGGATTTCCAAACCTATAGTAGCGGACTATCGGAATTCTAGTCTGCTTGGTTGCTGCCCCAGCATTTAGCAAAAGTCTTAATGCAATTGGCCAATGGATGTTTGTCTCAGTGTTGGCATCACATAAATCCCGCCGACAAGCTACTCAACAATGCACCACCAGCTCTCTGCTGACACAACTTCCATAAGTACAGACATCCAATCTCAGGAAGCAGTGATATTGGCATCCCAGTGTCGCCCAGAAACGCAGAACAGCAGGCAAAGGTACTAAGGGACTTTCCAGATACTAAGGGACCCTACACAGCTGCAGAACTCCGTTCCTTACGCTCAAAAGAAAAGCTCTCCGTTGGGGGTCCTCTGATAAATATCTTCAGACAAATAAGAAAGAGAGGTTCCACTATCTATCAACACCCTATGACACCATACAAATTAGAACAGAAGGACATAATGATAGAATAAGGAAAAGGCCATTTGGCCCTTCTCTATTCTGTTGTCATATTCTTTCAGTACCACTTTCCCGCACTAATCTCCTATCACTGGAGTGATAGACGAAAACCGCATAGAAACACCCCCCCCCCCGTTCGATTGACTCTTCACTATCAAGCCCCATTTACACAAATCCCATTCGTTATTTAAATTCTCCCCACATTCCTGTGAACACCTCCTAAACTCCCACCTACACACGGGGGCAATTAATCATAAGAACCAACTAATCTACCGACCAGAACGTTATCTGGATGTGGTAGAAAACAGGAGCACGTGGGGAAACACACGCTGTCACAGAGGGAACATGCAAACTCCATAAACATACACACACACACACACACACACACACACACACACACACACACACAGCACCAAAGTCCTTCTTATCTTAGGTCTGAATGATCTTTCTTTATTTTGATCTTCTAACGCTTGGTGCTAGCAATACCTGCTGGGGGAAACATCAAATCCACATCTACTCCATCCAAGAATTTTGTACAATTAAATTAACGTTCCTTGAGTTTGAGGAACGAAAGACACATCTCCGATCTTTGTGGCCTCCCCGAGCTACAAACTCCCATCTACCCTCTACACACACCACCACATCACCATCCTCCAAATTGCACTATGACCCACACGGAAATCACAGAACTAACTCACCCTATTATCTGATCCAAACATTGAATTGAGTCTACTTTCCAATATTCGCTTAAAATCCCACAGGGACTGGTTCCAAGTGATGGGAAAGCCTATAAATGCACAGATTGAGATGTCCCTTCCAGGTCTCCACTCTTATAAAACATGGTCAGACGACAGGAAGGCCATAATGAACTGCTCCTGTCATTTCACTACAGATAGGACGTGATCTCTCTGTGGACTGGATGTTGCCTGGTGGAGTGTTTCAGTTAGGAGGAAAGACTGGAGGCTTTCGTGTGGATGCAGGAGTTTGAAAGAGGAACTCATGGAGGGGTGTACACGATCATGAAGGACAGACGGCAGATAGTTAGGAAGGTTCCTCTCGGCAGAGCTGTCCCAAACCAGCGGGCTTACGTACAGCGTAAGGGGGCATGAAGTTTAGAGAGGATCTGAGAAGGAACTTTGTCACTCAGGAAGGGGGTTGGAATATCGAACCCCTGTGGCAATGTCAGAGGGAGGAATTTGCACATTTAAGTATTTAGACAAGCACATGAGTCACAAAGGCAGAGAAAGCCAAAAATCAAATGTTGTTAGATATATGGATTAGATGTATGGACGCTCCAAGATTGGCATTGATGTGGTGGGCCGAAAGTAGGACTCTGATGGTTTTGAAATTGAAGTTTGTTTGTGAGATTGGTAGACCTCTGGCGGAAAAGATGAATGGCGAATGAAGGCTGTTGGATGGAATAGAGTTACAGATCATTTAGGCTCCAGCCGAATGGTGAAACCAACGGGCATCTCCCCCTGCCCAAATAGTCGGCCATTTTTACAATACAACATTTAAGTTTCCTGGGTGACTTATAAACATGTCGAGTATTTTCGTAAGTGAAGCGGGATGCACACTCCCAGATAATTTCCCATCGTGACTCGAAGTGCCAAACATTTCATACTCATGAATTTCCCTGAACGATCTTTTTGCCTTTCCAAAAATCCCCTAAATCTCAATGATAAGACATAGCTATGGTTTGCACAGAACCACACCTGACTCCGGGCACTCCAATGTATTACTCCAGTTATCATTACTCTCCAAGAATCTTAAATACTCCTTACAGCCATGAAGTGCGTGTTTGACAGTAGGGAACATCGAACGTCAACATTTGTACACCTTACCGATGCAGGAGAATTCGGAGCGTAACAGCACAGAAGCAGGTGTCATTTTGGCGCAAAGAATTCGGCAGGCGAGGGATAACATATCCAATATCATCCTGTTTGTGGTTGCTCACAGTGCATACAAATGGAGTGCACTTTTAACCTCGCATACTGTTTATTGCACCTCTGTATATTTCACTCTAATCGTCTGAGCAGAAGCCTGAAACACTTATAGGGAGGATGTAGTAAACAATAGAGAGTGCGCAGAAGAAACTCGCCAGCACGTTGCCTGGATTCGACGGCTGTTGTTACAAGCAGAGATTAAATTGGTTGGGTGTGATCTTATAGGAGGCTGAGAGGTTTATACAAGTTTATAAAACTGTGAACGACACAGGTAGCCAGAATCTTCACCCCCAACTCGCACCCCCCAGACACGTGAGAGAGGAGAAATTTAAAGGAGATCCTAGGATATGTTTTTCCCCACACAGAGTGTGGTTAATGTTTAGTGCGAGCTGCCGAAGGTGGAGGAAGCAGATATAATTACAATATTAAAGAGACAAATAGAGAATCAGATTCTTTTTTCCAAGGGAAGAAATATCAAATACCAGAGGACAAGCATTTAAGGTGAGAGGGGATAAGCTTAAATGAAATATGTATGTATGTTTTGCTTTCAGGCTTAGAGCACTGGGTGGCTAGAATGGCGCGTAGCGGGGCAGAGTACACAAATTGCTGAAGGAACTCGACAGGTCAGAGAACATCTGTAGATCGAAATGGATAATCGACGTTTCGGATTGAGACCCTTCATCCCGAAATGTCGACAGTTTATTCCCCTCTATTGACGCGGTTTAAACTATGGAATTCCTCCAGCATTGTCTGTCTATGTACGTGTTACTCCTTTGATATTACTGTTACTGTCTTTGAGGGCAGTAACGGTTAAATTGTGGTTAAGAAACTTTTAAGGACATGACTATGCAGGTGATCGAGGGAGACAGATCATGTCTGGGCAGAAGAGACCTAACCTAACTGGTTCTATGTTCAGCACAGACGTGAGGAGCCACAGGGCATGTTCCTGTGCTGAACAGTTCTTTGAGGCCACTGTACAGCGCCAGATAGTCGTACCGGATTATGGACAGAACGCGGGCAAGTGGGGTTAGTGTAAGTGTGCACTGCGGTGTAGACGAGGTGGACCCATTCCTTTGTTGGGGTTTATGCCCCAATAACACGCCTGAGGGTTAAAGACACCTTAAATCGCTCGGCCGCCTCCTTTATCGGGATAATACGGCATTCTGGGTGCTCCTTCGCACTTTGGTCGCACATCAACTTCATGTGATCCAGGCAGAAACCGGTATAGGGCAGGTTGTGCTTCCCGCAGTGGTCTTGCTCCCCCTCGCTCAGCTCCAAGGTCCGCTTAAGGGCCTGCACCATTTTGGCAGCCAGTTCATTGTCCACGACCTCGGCCAGGGTGCAGTTCTCCGAGCACGTCGGGCATGAGACCCTGCCATTTCCGTCGACTTCTAGCCTATTCACGCACTCCCTGCAAGACGTGTGGCCGCAACACAGCGTCACCGGCTCCTTGAAGGAGAGGTTGCAGAGAGCGCAGGTGACCTGCTCCTTCAGATTGGCTATCTCCCCGTCACAGGACATGTCGTCACTCTGTCCTCCGACCGACGACAACAGCTCCGCTCTCCGTCTCCGGGGCTGGAGGTCTTCTTCTCCCGGTCAGTGTTCGGAGAGTGGAAGTGGGGAGGGGCTTGGCGAAGTTGAGCGGTGCCTCATCAGCCAATTTATAATCGGCACAGCCCACTACTCAGCGGCCGTCCAATGGGAATGCTTCACACTTGGCACGCCGCCGCGCCAATAATTCGACCCCACAATATTCCCATCCACAAGCGCAGACAGTGTTCGGTGTCCAGCAAAGCCATCGAAGGCACAAAACAGGCTTTTCGGCCCGCTGAGTCGTGCTGACCAACAAGTAAGTGAAAATGCAAAAGGAAACTGATCTACAACTGAAAATGTTGAAAATACTTTGAAGACCACGTCCTTTTATGATTAAAGGAATGTGATTTACAAGTTGAGTCCGCATTTTAATTGGCCATCTCTCGTAAAGAAGGCTGTGATGAACTGCCTTGTTGAGCCGCCCTGGTTCTAGAAGCGTCCGTGTACCCGTGAGGGAGAGGGTTCCAGTAGTTTAACCCAACGGTGCTAAAGGAACCGGGACGTATTTCAACGTCAGGATGATGTGTGGATTGGAGGGTAATTTTGGGTTGGTAGTGTACCCCGCGTTTTGCTGCTTTTTAAATTCGAGTTGATAGAAGTGACGGACTTGAAAGGCAGCAAAAGGAAAAATTGCTGGAGGAACCGAGGGATCTCAGAGTGCCAGACATTACCTGGGGTTGGAAAAGCACAGCCGTGGTTTCAGATTGAGACTTTGCCTGGAACTAACGTGCCGAGAGGAGACAAACAGTAAAAGAGGTGAGGGAAAGGGGTAAGGAAAGAGCTGCCTTCCTGTGTGAAGGAGTGAAAGACAGGTGGAGGAAGGGAGAGCTGGAACCGCAACAGACGCTGGGAGGTTACAGGTGATGGTTACGAAGGGCTACAGATGATGGACCTGATGGAGTGTGGGACGTGGCGAGAATCGTGAGGAAGTTAAGGCAAAGGAAGGATCGTAGTGTGGTAATGAGCAGATGGAGTGGATGGAAGTGGGAAGTGGGATGGCATAGGGATAGGATGGAAAAAAGCTGATGGGTCTCAGGTGGGCTTAGCTGGAACTGAGTAATCAGAAGGAGAGGCAAACGGGGCAATGGGGGAGCAGATTACCTGAAACTGGAGAATTCAATGTTCGTGCCATTAGATTTTAGAATATTTACAATATATGGTGCTATTCCTCTAGTTTACACTTAGCCTCACCAGGGAGAGGAAGAGGCTGAGGGCAAACAAGTCGGCGAGGGAAATTGAAATATCTTGCAGTTTGAGCTCCACAAGGCCAGAGGGTGGACTTATGGTAGGTGCTTGGCAAAGTGGTTGCCCAGTTCGCATTTGGTCTCACCGAAGTAGGAAGGGCGATCTCTGTGGATTCTTGGTGAGTTCGTGCAGTACATCATGTAAGTGGTACAAACTGTTCTACTGTGGATCGGTGAATGGTGGTGGGTGGGGTTCCAATCAAGTAGACTGTTATGCCCTACATGTTGTGGAGCTTCTGAGTGTGGCGGAATCTGTGGAAAGAGATAATGAAGGGACCCAATGCCCTACCGAGTCACAATTCTGGTACTTACCTACACAATGGGAGTAATTTACACCTAACCTATCAACTTTCAATTCCTTCGAACATGGGTGGAAAGCAGAGCAAATGGAGGAACGCACCATGAGACAGGTCTTACTGAAATGATGCAACGGCAATCTAGCATTGAAACCACAGATATTAAAATGTAGGTTTAAGAAAAATTGTGTGAAGCTTCTATAGCATTGGTTGGGCACTTGGTCACAATGCTCCCATTGTGAAGGTGATTAGCAGAATCTTGGGGGAGGAGTGGTGGGATTGATGGAGATGTGAGAACAATATAATGGATTAGTGAAATTGATAGTCGATGTTCAACATGGACGCCGTGGGCCGAAGGGCCTGATTTTCTGTTGCATAACTAAATTAACTCTTCATGGAATTCTTAGTGCCAGGAGGGGGAGCACATTCTATTTCATTACTCTAAACTAAACTCAACCCAAGTTCCAGCGGATAAGGTTCATCGAGTTCACTATTATCACTCACATTCTCATTCTGACTACATAGCTTAACATCTGATCTTCACTGCCAGGAATTATTTCATTGCATGTCATTTACTGTCACAAAAGTTTTGTTGATACGTGCCTTTACACCACAGAGTTGTCGAGTCAAGTCACTTTTATTGTCATTTCGACCATAACTGCTGGTACAGTACATAGTAAAAATGAGACAATGTTTTTCAGGACCATGGTGTTACATGACACAGTACAGAACTAGACTGAACTACGTAAAAAAACACAGAGAAAGCTACACTAGACTGCAGACCTACACTGGACTGCATAAAGTGCACAAAAAGAGTGTAGGCATTACAATAAATAATAAACAGGACAATAGTGCAATGTGTCAGTCCAGGCTTCGGGTATTGAGGAGTCTGATAGCTTGGGGGAAGAAACTGTTACGTAGTCTTGTTATGAGAGCCCGTTGCTTCGGTGCCTTCTCCCAGATGGCAGGAGTAAGAAGAGATTGTATGAGGGGTGCATGGGGTCCTTCATAACGCTGTTTCCTTTGCGGATGCAGCGTGTAGTGTAAATATCCGTGATGGCGGGAAGAGAGACCCCGATGATCTTCTCAGCTGACCTCACTATCCACTGCAGGGTCTTGTAACCTGAGATGGTGCAATTTCCGAACTAGACAGTAAAGCAGCTGCTCAGGATACTCTCAATACAACCCTGTAGAATGTGATGAGGATGGAGGTGGGAGATGGACTTTCGTCAGCCTTCGCGGAAAGTAGAGACGCTGCTGGGCTTTCTTGGCAATGGAACTGGTGTTGAGGGACCAGGTGAGATTCTCCGCCAGGTGAACACCAATTTGGTGCTCTTAACGATCTCTACCGAGGAGCCGTCGATGTTCAGCGGGGAGTGGTCGCTCTGTCCCCTCCTGAAGTCAACAACCATCTCTTTTGTTTTGTTCACGTTAAGAGACAGGTTATTGGCTCTGCACCCGTCCGTCAGCCGCTGCACCTCCTCTCTGTAAGCTGACTCGTCGTTCTTGCCACATAGATAAAGGTTTTACACCTAAAATCATTAGGCAGGAATGTTGATTTATTAAAGTTTTCCGGTGTCTACCCTTACACTGCTGACATACTCGCTGAAATGTCAAAAATAAAACATATAACATAATATAATTGTTACTGGTTAAAGTTCGTCGGTCACGACGGGGTTGTGTAATGCTCTGCGTCATTACAACAGCTTAATCCCAATGGATAAATTGCAAGGTCTTACATCCAATAAGTTGCTAATTGATCTATTATTGGCCTGGCCCATTTACGAGGCATATAGGGACAGGCCCCCAGCCAGTCCGAAGAGAATGCGGGAAATTGAGCGTTTGTGACTTTCGAGGGAGCATGGGAACCAAGGTGAGTAACCCAAACGCAAAACTTAGAATTATTGGAATCTTACCTTAGACATTTATGGGATTGAATTAAAAGAAAATTTGTCACTCAACCAAACTTCAGAATCCCACTTCTGGTAGGCTGTGAGGTACTAACTTGAAACACGGCGGAATACCGATGCTGGACCTCGAGAAACAAACAAAACGCTGGAAGAAATCAGGAAGTCAGATCGTGTCAGTGTGGGGAAGCGAGAAATGGACAGTCGGTGTTTTAGATTGAGACCTTTCCTCTACATCGGGGGTTCCCAATGTGTGGTCCACGGGCCTTTCAAGGGTCAATGGCATTACAAAAAAAAAGGTTGTGAGCCCCTGATCTACATTGATTCGATGACGCCGTGATGCTGATGCACAAAGCCCAGAGACATTTGCTGCAAATCCTGCAATCTGATCAACAAAATACAGTACTGTACTGTAGCGCGTGTTTCTATTGGCAAGGCTAGCTTGCCAGTGAAATGTTAAAATGTTCAAGGAGAACGTATTTACTGATACATTGAATCAGAAAAGGCGCATAACAACCTTCACGAACCATTACAATGTTGCTCTAGGTAGTAACAGCATTTCGAACTGAGTATCAATGACGTCAGTTCGAAAGTCACTTATTAAGTGAAACACCTCCGATATTTTGGGATGTAGAAGGTGCCAGAACAGGTTGTTAATTTCTATACAACATGAAGGAGACCATTTGGTCCATCGACACTATGGAAAAGAACCCCATCCCTTCCTCCTTCCCAATTTCCCTGTGATTTCTTCCGATTTTGTTGTCCAAAATCAGCTTCCACCCCTCACCCACACTCTAGGGGCAAAATACAGCAACCACGTCACGCACCGAACAGCGCGTCTTTGGGACGTGGAGAAGAAACCGGAGTTTCGGGGGGTTGTGGGGGCGGGGGGTGGATCATGCGGTCAAATGGAGAATACACAAGCACCACACTGAGGTCGTGATGGGACTTGTTTTTTTTTAACAGGGCTGTCATCAGCTCTGTTCCCTGAGCCATTACAGGGGACCGTGAGCAACAGATGTCATACGCTGAACTGCTCTAACAAACAACTCTGGTTCGAGCTGTGTTAGAGGTAACGAATGTTGAGAAGGAAACCGGGAAGAAGGCTTACAAGAATCTCATAGATTTAAAAAAATCCTCTCAGGACGGTACGGACTACGTTCATGTCATGGAGCCTGGAGAAGGGACCACCATCTAAAGGAGTGACGAGTAAATCTAAGTTAAGGATGAACTTCAGATTTAATTTGGCCACTGCATATTTCCCTAGGTTATGTGCGCGGGGTGGAATTTGGCATGAACATTGATTCTCGAACTTTCGGTAATTGCCCTCCCCCCCCCCCCCCCAGGTGCTTAGAAGTAGGTACAGAGGAGATGTCAGGGGTAAATTTTTTACGCAGCGAGTGGTGGGTGCCTGGAATGGGCGGCCGGCGATGGTGGTGGAGGCGGATACGATAGTGATTTTTAAGAGCCTCCTGGATAGGTACATGGAGCTTAGAAAAATAGAGGATTATGGTAACCCTAGGTAATTTCTAAGGTAAGGACACGTTCGGCACAGCTTCGTGGGCCAAAGGGCCTGTATTGTGATGTAGGTTTTCCATGTTTCTGTATTTCACCATTCCCTATTCCCGTTTCCATCTCTCATCTTAACACTTTAACTCTCCATCACCTCCCTCCGTTGTTCCTTTCCTTCCCTTTCTTCCACTGCCTTTTGTCTTCTCCTATCAGACTCTCCCTCCACCTCCTTTATCTCTTTCACCAATCGACTTCACCAATTTACACCCTCTCCGGGTTTTACCTATCAGCTGTTACTTTGTACATCTTCCTGCCTTCCTCCCATCTTCTTACTCTGACCTCATCTTTTTCTCCAGTCCTGATGAAGGGTCTCGGCCCAAAATATCAACTGTTTACTCTTTTCCATAGATACTGTCTGGCCTGCTGAGTTCCTCCACAATTTTATGTGTGTTGCTTGGATTTCCACCATCTGCAGATTTTCTCTTCTAAGTTGAGGAAAAATGATTTAGAAACAGAGAAACATAGAAAACCTACAGCACAACACAGGCCTTTCAGCCCACAAAGCTGTGCCAAACATGTACTTACTTTAGAAATTACTGGGGTTACCCATAGCCCTCTATTTTTCTAAGTACCATGTACCTATCCAGGAGTCTCTTAAAAGACCCTATCAAATGCACCTCCACCGCTGTTGCTGGCAGCCCATTCCATGCTCTCACCACTCTATGCATTAAAAAACTTACCCCTGTACCTCCTCTGTACCTACTTCCAAGCACCTTAAAATTGTGCCCTCTCCTGTTAGCCATTTCAGCCCTGGGGAAAAGCCTCTGACTATCCACATGATCATTGCCTCTCATCATCTTGTACACCTCTATCAGGTCACCTTTCATCCTCCGTCACTCCAAGGAGAAAAAGCAGAGCTCACTCGACCTATTCTCATAAGACATGCTCCCCAATCCAGGGAACATCCTTGTACATCTCATCTGCACCCTTACTATAGTTTCCACATCCTTCCTGTAGTGAGGCGACCAGAACTGAGCACAGTACTCCAAGAAGAGCCTGACTATGGTCCTATATAACTGTAACATTACCTCTAGCCTCTTAAACTCAATCCCATGGTTGATGGCCAATGCACCATAAGCCTTCTTAACCACAGAGTCAACCTGCACAGCAGCTTTGAGTGTCCTATGAACTCAGACCCCAAAATCCCTCTGATCCTCCGCTCTGCCAAAAGTCATACCATTAATACTATATTCTGCCATCATATTCGATCTACCAAAATGAACCCCCTCGTACTAATGTGGGTTGAACTCCATTTGCCACTTCTCAACCCAGTTTTGCATCCTATTGATGTCCCACTGTAAACTCTGACAGCCCTCCACACTACCCACAAGACCACAACCTTTGTGTCATCAGCAAATTTACTAGCCCGTCCTTCCATTTATAAATATCACGAAGAGAAGGGGTCCCATAACAAATCCCTGAGGCACTCCAATGGTCACCAACCTCCATGTAGAATATGATCCGTCTACAACCTCTCTTTGCCAATACTGGATCCACCAAGCAAAGTCCCCTTGGTTTCCATGCCTCCTTACCTCCTCAATAAGCCTTGCATGGGTTACCTTATCAAGTGCCTTGCTGAAATCCATATACACTACATCTACTGCCCTACCTTCATCAATGGGTTTAGTCACATCTTCAAAAAATTCAACCAGGCTCATAAGGCGTCACCTGCCTTTGACAAAACCATCCTAACCATATTACGCTTCTCCAAATGTTCATAAATCTGCAACCCTCCAATCCTCCGGAATCTTTCTCATCCCAATTGATGTACCACAGTAGCCTGGGGTACATCTCCTCCTGTCCCAGGAACTTATTCAACTTGATGTTTTCCAAAAGCTCCAGCACATCCTCTTCCTTAATATCTGCATGCTCAAGCTTTTCAGTCTACTATAAGTCATTCCTATAATCACCAAGTTCCTTTCTCATAGTGAATACTGAAGCAAAGAATTCATTAAGTACCTCTCCTAGATCTTCCCGTTCCATACACACTTTCCCACTGTCACATTTGATAGGTCCTATTCTCTCATGTCTTATCCTCTAGCTCTTTACATATTTGTAGAATGCCTTGGGATTTTCTTTAATCCTGTCTGTCAAGGCCTTCTCATGGCCTCTTCTGGCCTTCCTAATTTTATTCTTAAGTTCCTTCCTGCTAGCCTTATAAGCTTCTAGATCTCTATCATTACCTTTTTTTGAAACTTTCATAAGCTTTTCTTTTTTCCTTGACTAGATTTTCAACGGCCTTGGTACACCATGGTTCCTGTACCCTACCATCCTTTCCCTGTCTCATTGGAATGTACCTATGCAGAATGCCACACAAATCTCCCCTGAACATTTGCCACATTTCTGCTGTACATTTTGTGAGAACATCTGTTCCCAGTTTATGCTTCCAGGTTCCTGCCTAATAGCTTCAACTTTCCCCTTACTCCAATTAAACACCTCCCTAACTCATCTGTTCCTACCTCTGTCCAATGCAATGGTAAAGTCCACCCCATCTAAACCCCTTGCTCCAGGGAAATGCCAATCAATATTTGGGAAATTAAAATCTCCTACCACAACTACCCTGTTATTATTACACCTTTCCAGAATCTATCTCCCTATCTGCTCCTCAATGTCCCTGTTACTATTCGATGGTCTATAAAAGAAAACACCTAATTTGTCATACGGTGGGCATTGGGAATGTACCCAAATGCAAGACACAGACACTGAAGTTCTAGGGAAAGGACTAGGTGTATCAAGAAAGCAAGGGATGTGAGGAAGAAATGATGCTGGACAAGACAAAGACCCTGGATGAGACTAGGAAACAGGGCCTGGGCTAGGACTGGACTAGGAATGCGGGACCTGGAAGAGGAACTAGGAACTGGGAACTAGGAACTTGGAACCTGGACAAGGACTCCAAGCCAGAGACAGGACAGGGACCCAGAACCTGGCTCTTGACTCAGGCTCGGACTCCGGATCTATGCGAGGATAAGACATGGCAGGGCAACAGACTGGACATGGGAGCAGGACTCAGGACTCCTGGGCTGGATGAGGACATGAAGCACAGACTTAGTCTTGATTGAGGGAGAGCAGGAATGCAGAGCCTTGGTCGAGGGAGAGCAGGAACACAGAACACAGAGCTGGGACCCCTGCTTGGGAACAGGACATAGGGATGGGACTCATACACAGAAAGCTGAACATGACGAGACATTTCCCAATGCTAGGTAGCAGCAAATGGCCGGACCTACCTAGTGAATGCATAGACACAAAGAGACAGTTCCAAACAAAGAAAGACAGTTCCTTATATGGACACAGAAAGGCTCCAGTCTTGCTCCGGTGGTAGAACTGGATGGTGAGAATAAGCAAAGACGCAGGCAAGGCTCTAGGCGAAGGGCTACAGAAAGAAGGGGAAGGGAAGGGAACAGTCCAGCCTCAGGGTAATGGCAAAGACTGCCTGGCTTACCCAACGGAGGCAAGGACAGGAAGGGACAGATCCAACCGCAGGATAACAGCAAAGCAGGCTTGACTTACTCCATGGAAGCGAGGTTGGGAAACTGACGAGATGAACCAGCACCCACATGCGAACCCAGGGCCACTTATATTCCCAGCCCCAAGACAAGCATCAGGTACCTTTGATTAAGCCCAACTGAAACAAGGGACAGCCGGACGACCCAGAGTCCAGAGTCCACTGTGAACCGGAACGCAGACTTCGCAGACCATGACACCAATAGAGTTATTGACCCCTTCCGGTTTCTAACCTCCACCCACTGAGACTCCGTAGACAATTCCTCCATGACTTTCTCCTTTTCTGCAGCCATGACACTATCACTGATCAACAATGCCATGCCCCACCTCTTTTGCCTCCCTCCCTGCCCTTTCTGAAACACATAAAGCCTGGCACTTGAATTAGCCATTCTTGCCCCTGCACCATTCAAGTCTGTGCAATGGCCACAACATCATAGCTCCAAGTACTGATCCATGCTCTAATCCCATCTGCTTTGTTCATGACGCTTCTTGTGTTAAAATAGACACATCACAAAGCATCCGCCTGAGCGCATCCCTTCTCTATCACCTGTATATCTTCCCTCTCTACTCTCTACAAGCTTTCTCTATTTGTGATCCAGCCATCCCTTCCTCCGTCTCTTCAGTTCGGTTCCTAACCCCAGGATTCTAATTAAACTCTCCCCAATAGCCTTAGCAAACCTTTCTGCCAAAATATTGGTCCCCCTTGGAGTCAAGCGCAACTGTCCTTTTTGACAAGGTCATACCTGCCCCAAAAGAGGTCCTCATGATCCAGAAAGCCTACCCCTGTTCCAATCCCTCAGCCACGCATTTATCCTCCACCTCACTGTCACGTGTCACAGGCATAATCACAAGATTATTACCTTTGAGATCCTGCTTCTCCACTTCCTTCCTAACTCCCTGTAGTCTGTTTTCAGGACCTCCTCCCTTTTCCTACCTATGTTGTTGATACCAATATGTACCGACCTCTGGCCATTCAACTTTGTACTTCAGGATATCGTGGATGCAATCAGAAACATCTTGGACCCTGGCATCTGGGAGACAAACTACTGTCTGCGTATCTTTCCTGAATCCACAGAATCACCTGCCTGACCCCCTAACTATAGAGTCCCCTATCACTGCTGCCTTCTTCCTTTCCCTACCCTTCTGAGCCACAGGGCCAAACTATGCCAGAGGCACGGCCACCGTTGCTTCATCCAGGTAGGCTGTTGCCCGCCAACTCAAACAGGAGAACTTATCGTTAAGGTGGACAGCCACAGGGATACTCTCCAGTATCTGACTCTTGCCCTTCCCTCTTCTGACTGTTACCCACTTATCTGTCTCCCGAGTCCCCTGTGCGACTACTTGCCTATAGCTCCTCTCTGTTGTCTCCTCACTCTCCCTGACCAGAGGATGACAGCAAGCTGCATTGCCAGTTCCCTAACTCAGACCATAGAGAGATGCAGCTCGATGCACCTGGCGCAGATGTTGTCGTCCAGGAGGCTCCCGAACTTTCCATATCTGACACCCAGTATAGAACAACGGCCTAACAGACATACTTCCTATTTCTATTCCTCACAGGTAATTTACGTGACCTTGACCAATTATTGCCAAAGCCCTACCGCTCCTCCGATGACCGCTCCCCTAGGCAGTATCTTCCTTTTATGCCTGAACCTTCCCTGCTATCTAACTCGCGATTGGTGCTCTGGTTTCAGCACTGATAGACCACATGAGCTCTCGAAGCTCCCTTTTTGCATAACCACCGCTGACCTGCAGGAAATCCCTCTTGGTAAAGCTCTGTTGCCGCCGCTGATAGGTCACGTTTTCTTCAATAGAATAGTGAATTTGTAGAATTCTTCACCTCAGAAAGCACATGGAAGTTAAATCACTAAAGGAATTCAATGTTGAGTTTATCAGAGCTGGAGAAATTGAGAAATTTATATTGAGAGAATGCCGGAACTGAGTACGGAATTGGATGATGAATCTCAATCATATGGAATACTAAAGCAAATGTAAAGTGCCTGGTGGCCTTCACATAATCCTACTTTCTGTGTAGCTTCACTCCTTTGACAATCCCATCACTCTAGAAAAGATGCTCTCAGGTCTGTATGGACTAGGTTCATTTCATGAATCCTGGATAACGGTCCACTACCTAAAGATATGGGGTGACAAATAAGTCTAAGTGAGTGCTGAAAGGTTTACACCCTGAGAGTCCAAAGACTTGTCCTTACCTACAAGGCACAAGCCTTTGCATGGATAATTGCAGCTCCAGCAATACTCAGGAAGCTCATTGACCATCAAAGCAGCTCACTTGCTCAGTAATTTATCCATCACTCTAAAAACCCAATCCTTCCACCAGTTGTGTGCAGTGGCTGCAACATGCACCATTTACAAACTACAGTGCAGTTACTGCTGGACCTCTCAGATATGCAACATCTGTCACCAAGGCACATGGTACATGGGAGAACCACCACTTGCAGATTGCAGAGAAGATCAAATTCTGTCAACCGCTTCACTAATTAAGATTAGTGTGTTTGTAGATGATACTAAAATTACTGGGGATCTTAATCAGCTAGCTAAGTTGGCTGAGGATTTGAAAATAGATTGTAATTTATAAAAGTATGAACTGTTGCATTTTGGAAAGTCAAACCAGGATAGGACTTGTCCCTGGTACCCTTACAGTGAATAGTCTGGCCCTGGGGGAGTGACATGAAATGGAAGGACCTGGAAGTACAGGGACATAGTTCACTGAAAGCAGCATCAGAGGTAGAAAGGTCGGAGAAGAAAGCATTTATCATGCTAGCCTTCATCAACCCAAGCACTAAGTACAAGAGTTGGGATGTTATAACGCAGTAATACAAGATATTAGTGAGACCACACTTGAAATATTGTGTAAAGATTCACTCATATTATATGTAAGATGCCTTTCACTTGAGAGACTGCAGACACAACCTCCAAGGATGTTGCTGGTATTCAAGGGCCTGAATCATTGCGAAAGGTTTGATAGGCTAGGTGTTTATTCCTCGTTACCTTAAAGAGGTATGTAGAATCATGAGGGGCATAGTAGTTGTTTCCCCCAGGGAAGAGGAATTTTTAACTAGAAGGTATAGGTTTAAGATGAGAGGTGCAGAATTATAAGAGATGTAAGGAGCATCAGCTCCATGCAGAGACTGGTGTATGTGTGATCTGAGCTCCCAGAGGAAGTGGTTGAGTCAGATACAATATCAACATTCATAAGACATTTGGGTAAGTACATTGATAGGAAAGGTTTAGATGATATGGGTCAAATACTGGCAATATGACTAGCTTGGTAACCAACATGGTCAGGATGGACAAGTGGGGTCTCTCTCTCTGCGCTGCTTTATTCTCTGAATCTATCATTACCAAGCATAAATCCTGGAATGTCTTATCCAATAATCATATGGAATTCTCTTCCATGAGAAGGCTCCTAAACTGTGGCTCACCACCACCTTCCCAGCTACAGTTAGAGGGGGGTAATAAATATTGGTGATGTTAACCTCTAGAAAATGATTGAAGTGGATGCAATTTTGTGATGAGGTATTGTCAGCCCAGAGACAGTGAGGAGCACTAGAGTGAAGACACACTGCTGAGGGAGCCTATATTTATGGTGCTTGGAAGTAGGTGCTGAGGGAATGTCAGGGGTAAGATTTTCACACAAAGTGTGGAATGCACTGCCGATAACAGTGGTGGAGGCAGATACATTGGGGTCTTTTAAGAGACTCTTAGATAGGTACATGGAGCTCAGAAAAATAGTGGGCAATGCAGTAGGGTAATCCTAGGCAATTTTTCCAGTTGGTTACATGGGCTGCACAACATTGTGGGCAGAAGGGCCTGTAATGTGCTGTAGATTTCACTGTTCTATGTTCATGAACAATGAGGAAACAAGATGAAGTAAGATTCAAGCCAATGAGGACTCCGTGTCAGGTGAATAATGCTCCATCAAAAATTAAAAAGTAACCCTAAGTGAAGGAAACAAATGAGAATTTTTGGGGATGTGGGAGGAGGGAGTTAATTATTTGGTAAAGATTAGTTCTGTAGGTTCGCAATAGACAATAGACAGTAGGTGCAGGAGTAGGCCTTTCAGCCCTTCTAGCCAGCACCACCATTTACTGTGATCATGGCTGATCATACATAATCAGTACCCCATTCCTGCCCTCTCCCCATATCCCTTGACCCCGCTATCTATAAGAGCTCTATCTAACTCTCTCTTGAATGCATCCAGAGACTTGGCCTCCACTGCCTTCTGGGGCAGAGCATTGCACATATCCACCACTCTCTGGGTGAAAAAGTTTTTCCGCATCTCCGTTCTAAATAGCCTACCCCTTATTCTTAAATTTTGGCCTCTAGTTCTGGACTCACCCATCAGCGGGAACATGCTTCCTGCCTCCAGTGAATCCAATCCCTTAATAATCTTATGTGTTCAATCAAAACATATTGGAGGATTAGTGATCCTCAGAGCAAAATAAAAGGAAACTTTGTTAAGTCACCATCTGCAGTGCCAGAAGTTTGGGTGTTACACTTTATACAGTAAGAGTAAGGATTTGGTGTAGGAGGGAGGGCATAAGATTTTTGGATCATTAGCTCACTTCCAGTGAAGATGTGATCTGAACAGATAGAATAGGTTGCATCTGAACTGGAAGGGGTTTGGGGTCTAATATCCAAATGATAAGGTTTGTTAGAGCTGCACAGTAGGGTTTAAACCAGAGTTGCAGGTGGGGGGAGGAGGTGAGTTTGTGGTAACTGTTGGTAAGACCTAAGATAAAGTTAGGAATCAAAAGGTTGAGCATGGAGTGACTACTGTCTTGAGCTGTGAATATTTCAAAGCAAGAAGTATCATAGGAAAGGCAAATGATTGTGCTGAGGGTGAGTTAGCTGGCTTACAAACAGAGGTGGTGTGTAGTGAGCAAAGGATGATGATAGGGCAAAATTGCAGTCAACTGGATGAGTGGCAACATAAAAGGCAGACAAAAAGGGTGAACATAGGGGACTGAAGGTGATATACTTGAACGTGCACAGTATACGGAATAAGGTAGATGAACTCCTAACACAGTTACAGATTGACATGTATGATGTTATAGGCATCACTGAATCATGGCTGAAAGAAGATTATAACTGGGAGCTTAATGTCCAAAGATACTCATTGTATCGAAAGGACAAGCAGGGGCAGCAAGGATGGTGTTGCTCTGCTGGCAATAAATGAAATCGAATCATTAGAAAGAGGTGACATAGGGCTGAAATGTGTTGAATCATCGTGGAAAGAGTTAAGGAACGCAAGGGTAAAAAGACACCAATGGGAGTTGTATACAGCTTCCCAAGGATGTGGTCTACAAATTACAATGCATGATAGAGAATGCATGCCAAAAGGGCAATGTTACAATAGTCATGGGGGATTCCAATATGCAGGTAGATTTGGAAAATCAGGTTGGTACTGGATTCCAGGAGGGGGGATTGTCTAGAATGCCTATGAGTTGGCTTTTTAGAGGAGCTCACGGTTGAGCCCACTAGGAGATCAGCTTTTCTGGATTGGCATTGTGCAATGAACCAGAACTGATTAGAGAGCTTAAGATAAATGACCACTTAGGGGAAAGTGATCATAATATGATTGAATTCACCCTAAAATTTGCGAAGGAGAAGCTAAAGTCAGATGTATCAGTATTTCAGTGCAGGAAATTGAATTACAGAGGCAGGAGAGAGGACTTATCATGAATTGATTAGAAAAGAACACTGGCAGGGATGATGGCAGAGCAGCAATCGCTGGAATTTCTGGAAGCAATTCAGAAGGCACGGGATACATACATCCCAAGAGGAAGTACTCTAAAGGCAAGATGACACAACCATGGCTGACAAGAGAAGTAAAAGACAACATATAAGCCAAAGAGAGAACATATAGTAGAGCCAAAATAGTGGGAAGTTACAGGATTGGAAAGCTTTTAAAAAAACAACAGAAGACAACTAAGGGAGTCATTCATTGAGAAGGTAAAGATGGAATACGAAAGTACATATGTTAGCAAGTAATATTAAAGAGGATACCAAAAGTTTCTTCAGATACATAAAGTGAAAAAGAGAGGTGAGTGTGGATATTGGATCACTGGAAAACTATGCTGGAGAGGTAGTAAATGGGGCGACAAAGAAATGATGGATGAAGTAAGTAAGTATTTTGCATCAGTCTTCACTATAGATGACGCTAACAGTATGATGGAAGTTCCAGGTGTAAGGGTTCATGAAGTGTGTGAATGTACTATCACTAGAGTGAACGTTCATGAGAAACTGAAAGGTCTAAACATAGATAAATCACTTGGACCAAATGGTGTACACCCCAGGGTTCTGACAGTGCTGACTGAAGAGAGTGTGAAGGCATTATTAATGTTCTTTCAAGAATTACTAGATTTTGGAATGGTTCCAGAAGACCAGAAAATTGCAAATGTCACTCCACCCTTCATGAAAGGAGAGAGACAGAAGAAAGTTATCTATAGGCCAGTTAGTACGACCTCTGTGGTTGAGATTAGTAAGGACAAGGTCTCAGGGTACTTGGAGGCAAATGATAAAATAGTCTGTAGTCAACATAGGTTCCTTAAGGGAAAATCTTGCCTGGCAAATCTGGAAGAAATAACAAGCAGGATAGACAAAGGAGAATCTATTGATGTTGTGTATGCGTACTTGGATTTTCAGATCTTTGACAAGCTATGAGCCCACGGTATTACAGGGAAGATTCTAGTGGCTAATTGGCAGGAGTCAAAGAGTGGAAATAAAGGGAGCCTTTTCTCATTGGCTGCCCGTGACTAGTGGTGTTCCACTGGGGTCTGTGTTGGTACTGATTCTTTTTACATTTTATGTCAATGATTTTGGATGATGTACTTTATGACTTTGTTGCAAACTTTGCAGATGATATGAAGATAGGTGAAGGGGCAGGTAGTTTTGAGGAAGTAGAGAGTCTACAGAAGGACTTCGACAGATTAGGAGAATGGGCAAATAATTGTCAGATGGAATACAGTGTCAGGAAGTGTCATGCACTTTGGTAGAAGAAAGGAAAGGGTTGACTATTTTCTAAATGGAGAGAAAATACAAAATATAGATGTGCAAAGGGACTTGGGAGTCCTTGTACAGGGTTCCTTAAAGTTTAACTTGCAGGCTGGGTCTGTGGTGAGGAAGGTAAATGCAATGTTTTGCAAATGCATTCCTTTAAAGAGGATGAGAATATAAAAACAAGGAAGTAATGTTGAGACTTTATAAAACACTGGTGAAACTTCACTTAGAGCTGCAAACTCCTTATCTTAGAAAGGATGAGCTGCAACTGGAGAGGGTTCAAAGGAGGTTCATGAAAATGACTCCAGGATTGAATGGCTCGCCATACGAAGAGCATTTGATGCTCTGGGCCCATTTTCACTAGAATTCGCATGAAAGAGGAGTGACCTCAGTGAAACCTATCGAATATTGAAAGGCCTTGATGTGGCCAGGATGTTTCCTATGATGGGAGAGTCAAAGCCCAGAGGACACAGCCACGGAATCCAGGAACATCCTTTTAGAAAGGAGATGGGGTGTATTTTTTTTAGCCAGGGACTGTTGAATCTGTGGAATTCTTTGCCACTGACAGCTGTGGAAGACAAGTCTTTATGTATATTTAAGACAGAGGTTGATAGATTCTTGATTAGTCAGGGCATGACGAAATAAGGCGGGAAGACACTAGACGGGCTGAGAGCAAAACTGAGTGAGTCATGATGAAATGGCGGAACAGACCGATGAACTAAATGGCCTAATTCTGCTCCATCTATATAAATATAAATTTATCTTATAATCTTATATCTATATAAGACTATATGGATGATAGCCCAATACATTTTCAGTTCAGTTTTTCTTCGATTATTTGCATCCTCGCTGAACCCGCTGAATTTAAAGACAGCATGGGAAATGGGACCTCGGTGTGTTTCAGGGAAGCGCAGGAAATGGCGCTGCCCGTGAGCGTAAAACCAGCACAAATGTGGCCCGAGGGCGGGAAAGAGTGTCACCTACAGCGCCATCGTGATCTGTGAACAATGCGAGAGGCTGTCTTGAAAAGAGCCTGTAAAAAATCATTGAATCTGAGCTTCGGGACTGCAGATGTAAGTCACCCTCCCGGCCGAGGGTGAGCGGTGGGGCATTGTTTGCTTCTATCGAAGCTTTAGAAAGGATATCGGTTCCCCGCAGGCGCGCTCATCGGATCCCATCAGCGTCAACAGATGCAAATTTGGTGCCAAACAGTGGGGAAACTTGCAACTCTCTTCCATCCAAATAATCTGTCCCCGGGAAATTGCGCGTAAACTATCAGAGCATGCTTTGCTTTAGGATTGAATTCTTAAAACGTGGGGAAATGTCAGTCAACGGCTGGCTGCTGCTTTATTCTCGAGATCCTGTTAGAGGCCAAGGGTTGTGCCCATGAAGGCGTGAAGAACATTTATTCCAAGAAAGTCACAGACAATTAACAGTGACACGCATGAGTGTTGTCAACCAAATGCGAACTGCTACCTTTCTCTCTCTCAACGTCTTTTTGTACGGACAGATCAAAGAGAAGGCTGGATATATAAACCTTGGGGGCTGGAGGGATGCTCAGTAAGGAGAAAAAAATGTACTGCGTGTAGCACTGAGGTCCAAGAAGGGAAAGTTTTTGATTCAACAGAGACGCACTTCACTCATCTGGGGAGAAAGAGAATGAATCAGAAGTTTGTGAGTTGGCTGCTGTGTTGTAGTGTTTAATTTGTACCTTTGTTTGCTTGAACTGCGCTCTGTGAAACCAGAACAGAATTTCAACTTGGAATTCGCCTTCGTACGGATATATCTACATTTCTAAATAACAAACTCCTTGGAAAATAAGTGTCCAAAGAAGCAGTAGAGATGCAGATCATTAGTCACACTAGTTCAGGGAGATACGATACTGAAAACAACCTGTTTCGAGTATGGAAGAGAAAAACTCGAAGAGTAAAGGATTATGCAGGTCTTCGTTTCTGTTATCCATTTGAACAAAACACTGAGGGATAAATAAGGTCGATAGCAAGGAACTGGTCCCGTAGCAGTGGAGTATAAAGCAGGAGGGTGTAAGTGTAAACTGAGAGGTTTAGAGGAGATATGGGAAGATTTTTAACGTGGTTGGAATGTGGAACGCCTGACGCGGCGGTGAAGGTAGACAATGAATATCTGGATGACTACCGAGGTATAAAGGCCCTGGATACAGTGCTGGGGACTGGGAGTATAGTTGGTTGGCGTGGACGTGGTAGGCTGGAGTTTTGTATTCTGTGCTGTATTACTCTAGGTTACGAAGGTGAAGGAGACAGTGTAGATGGCTTGCTGGGATAATACCCATATTGAGGGGTTACTGTTATTGAGGAAAACACTGTGGTTCTTTGAAAATAGAAAAGACTGGGGATCTGAAAATTAGAAAGGCTATAACTCATCTTTGGAGCGGGGGGGGGGGGGTTGCAATGAATTGTGATTGCGTTCTCCAAAATTATTCTGTTAAGACAGGCTAAATAGCGGGAAGGTGTTCCTAGCATCAAGGTGCAGATGGAAAGTGACTGCCAAAATTTCCTGGGCGATGCAGGGGAAAATGATGTTGCCACACTCTGAGTATTATTGATGGGGAACACAATGCACAAGAGCAGACTCAATCACAGCTTAGCGGAAGAGATTGTTGCAAAGGGAATGTGCTGGAGGATTTGAATTTTTTGAGCTCTTAATGAAAAACAGGAATAGAATTGGTGGGGAAGCACCCTCATCCATTGCAATAGTTCTGTTTAAAGAAGATGATGCTATGTTTGGAAATCTTAAAAAGAGGTAGGTCATAGATGAATTGCGAAAACAACAATTTTTTTAAAAGTCACTAAATGAAAGCTGTATGGCATACAGGACTCACTACCAAGAATTGAAAGTGATGATTCAAGCACAGATGCACGTCAGGGAAATGCAGGAAGAGAAATAGTAGTGAAATTAAGCACAGTAAGAACACTAGAATAGGTCTGATGCCTGAAACATCGACTGTACTGGTTTTCCATAGATGTTGCCTGACCTGCTGAGTTCCTCCAGCATTTTGTATGCGTGTTGCTCGGATTTCCAGCATCTGCAGGTTTTCTCTTGTTTCTGATGTCGAGTGGAATATTTCCATGGTACTATTACAAAGCAAGTATTAGCATTATTTACTGCTTATGTGACAAAATAAAACTGAGCAGAGAATATATTCCTTTTGGGCTTTCAGTGGATATTCATTCTTTCAATATGTCCGGAACTGAGGCCAATGGATATAGGGATAGGGTGAGATTACACATTCACGAATAGTGGCAGAACCAGTTCCAGGGCAAGTTGTCTACTGTTTCCAACATAGTTGGATATTAATGCTTCACAAATCCTGCAATGTATTTTGGCACTTTCAACAGTTCCTGCATCTAAATCAGACCATTGACAAGAATAAGTGTTTCTATTAGGTTAATGGAGCCCAGCAGTATCAACACCCTGAAAATTATATTACGGTAATGTTATAAATTATGCCATCATCCTCCAACTGCACATTCCAACAGAGAGTTTGAATGGAGATGATAAAAATAAATGATGGGTCACTTTGATATTCATCCCATTTGTATTTACACTAATGAAGAATATTCTGTAAGACTGTCATGCAAGGGAATTTCCATCCACCTTTCCTAAGCATAGTTTATAAACCACAGGTGATCATTTAGATTCATCCTATATCTGTCTGTGGGTAAAAATCCATCTGCTTACAGGAACATAGGATTTAGAATTTAGATTTGGGTTCAGCAATCTCACCGTTTGAGCCTGCTCTGCCATTTGTCAATGGCTGACCTTTTACCTCAGTTTTACTTTCTGCACTACCCCCATATTCCTGGACCCCTTTAACATCCAGAAATCTGTAGTTACAATGAATGCAGTGAATGAGCTTCCACATCCAATGCAGTAGAACAGAGTGATTTGGGAATAATGGTGCATAGTTCCCTGAAGGTGGAATCTCATGCGGATAGGGTGGTGAAGAAAGCTTTTGGTATGCTGGCCTTTATAAATTAGAGCATTAAGTATAGGAGTTGGGATGTAATGTTAAAATTGTACAAGGCATTGGTGAGGCCGAATTTGGAGTATTGTGTACAGTTCTGGTCACCAAATTATAGGAAAGATGTCAACAACATAGAGAGAGTACACAGAAGATTTACTAGAATGTTACCTGGATTTCAGCACCTAAGTTACATGGAAAGGTTATACAAGTTAGGTCTTTATTCTTTGGAGCATAGAAGGTTGAGGGGGGACTTGATACAGGTATTTAAAATTATGAGGGGGATAGATAGAGTTGACGTGGATAGGCTTTTTCCATTGAGAGTAGGGGAGATTCAAACAGGAGGACATGAGTTGAGAATTGGGGGCAATAGTTTAGGGGTAACACGAGGGGGAATTTATTTACAAAGAGAGTGGTAGCTGTATGGAACGAGCTTCCAGTAGAAGTGGTAGAGGCAGGTTCGGTATTGTCATTTAAAGTAAAATTGGATAGGTATATGGACAGGAAAGGAATGGAGGATTATGGGCTGGGTGTGGGCCAGTGGGACTAGGTGAGAGTAAGTGTTCGGCACGGACTAGAAGGGCCAGGATGGCCTGTTTCAGTGCTGTAATTGTTATATGGTTATATGGTCATCCCTCTAGGATAGAAAATTCCAAAGTTTCATCTCCTCCTGAGTGTAGACATTTCTTCCATTCTCAATGCTGAACAGCTGACCCCTACATACTGTGCCCCTCGCTTCCATACTCCCAAGCCAGAGGAAGCATCCACACTGCATCCGCTTTGCAGGATTTTGTAATTTTCCCTGAGATCTTGCCTTTAAACCCTTGTCCATTTCCCTCTATACATCTGTATATTAAAGTTCTTTTTGTTTCTTCCAACCTGTTAGAAACCAATGTGCCACCTCGAGTGCCTTTGATAGCACGGGGTGCTGCAAGGTGAAGTTGGAGAATTCAGAGGATCAGGAGCAACAACGGACATGGCTGGTCACAGGCCTGCAGAGCGTTTGTACCTCCTTCTGTTCTTTTTGGCGATCAGCTACAGTGGTGAGGATATATACCGTACTTGCCTTCTCAGTTATATGTCAGTAATCAGTTTCGAGCGTGGGCTCTGGGACTAGCTCTTTGCACCTGTACATTTACTGCAGCTGGTGTTACTTCAAATACTTCTAAACTCCATTTCTGTGCAAACTAGATTTGTTACCTGTGTGCTGATTATGTCTCCAACTCTTTCCTAATCCTTCATTGCATTATACATTTCTTCTTTCCAAATGAGTCATATATCTGTTTACAACTAAAGTAGCTGTTTCCATATGAATCCTAACCCCCATCACCACCCCGTTTCCCCTCTTTCTGTCTTTGTCTGAAACACATTGCTGATGAACTTGGGCCTTTTTAGAGACTCCTGATGCTGAAATCTGGAGAACAAAATCAGAGGAACTCGGTTCAGAATCAGTGGGGGCAGAGGGTTGGTTGTTGTTTTGGGGTGTAGCTCTGCATCAGGACTGAAAGAATAGAGGAAACATAGACTGTATAAAGAGATGAGAGGGGGCGGTAGGTAAGGGGGTAAGTGAGCAGCTGGAACCAGATCAGAGATGGAAGTGAAAAGGTACAGATGGAGTTTAGAAGGTGATAAACCAGAACCAGATAAGGAGTAACTGAGGGACAGATGATACTGGATGGGGAGGGGCCAGAATGGTTCAGACTGGGGAGAATAAAACACAGTTCAGAGGTTCAGCGTAATGGACATATGGAACTGGGAAAAGTTAACAATAGTATGGACTGGGTGGACGGGTAGGAATAGGAAAGGAACACAGCAGGTATAGGGTACATGGAACTGGAAAATTCAATGTTCATGTCATTGTGTTGTAGGTTGCCCTACACAAATACCACAACCCTTGATTCTCTTAATATCTAAATAACTATTAGCCTCTTCCCTGGGTGTACTAATTCACTGAGGTTCCACTTTCTCATAGGAAGAAAATTTTAAGCATGCTCTGACTTTTCGATGAAGGAATTTGTTCTGATTTCACTCAGTTAATGAGACAGTGATTCCTGTTTTTTGTCAGGGGATCTTTGTCCCTGCACAATTTCTGCCAATTACCATCATGGCATTCCATATTTCAATAAGATTACCTTCAGTTTCCTAAACACAAGACACTACAGGCCCAGTCTTCTAAAGTCCTCACAGTGCAAGTCAGCCATCCCGGGAACACCAATCTCTATTCCACTTCTCCAATATTCCATGTGATGAGACGTAATGCTTTACACAATTATCTTGATGATAGGAAGCAGAGGCGATGGTAGAAGGTAGTTTATCAGACAGGAGAACTAGGCCAAATGATATGCCTCGAGCTGATGCTGGACCCATTGCTATTTGTCATCTATTTCAAGATTTCGATGAATTTGTACAAAGTGTGGTTAGTAAGTTTGCAAATGGCAATAAAATAGGTGGCATTGTCAACACTGAAGCAGGTTATCAAATACTGAAGGGGCTCTTGATCAGCTGGGTAAATGGGGTGGTAAATGGAGTACTGAGCACTTGGTTCACTTTGCTATAGGAAGAATGTTATTAAACTGGAAAATGTGCAGAAAATATTTACAAGAATATTGCCAGGACTCGACATACTAAGTTATAAGAATGTGTTCTACAAGCTAGGACACTTCTACCTGCAGCATAGGAGACATGACAGGCGATGCTTTGGAGATGTATAAAGTCATAAGTAGGTTGAATATATACAATCATTCTCCCACAGTAAGTGAATCAAGAATTAGGCCATAGGTTTAAAGTGAGAGATAATGCTTAGTTGGAACCTGAGGAGCAATTTACACAAGCAGTGATATCTACAGTATGTAGAATAAGCTGCCACAGAAGTGATTTATGCAGGTACAGTGACAACTTTTAAAAGGTAGTTGAACACATTCATGGATAAGAATGGTTTAGAAGGATATGGGACAAACCTTGAAAAATCGAACTTGGCTGGATGACAATAATAGACAATAGAGAATAGATGCAGGAATAGGCCAATCGGCCCTTCGAGCCAGCACCGCCATTCAATGTGATTATGGCTGACCATCCACAATCAGTACCCCGTTCCTGCCTTCTCCCCATATCCCTTAAATCCACTACCTTTAAGAGCTCTATCTAACTCTTTCTTGAAAGCATCCAGAGAATTGGCCTCCTCTGCCTTCTGAGGCAGAACATTCCATAGGTCCACAACTCTCTGGGTGAAAAAGTTTTTCCTGAACTCCGTTCTAAATGGCCTACCGCTTATTCTTAAGCTGTGGCCTCTGGTTCTGGACTCCAACAACATCGGGAACATGTTTCCTGCTCCTAGCGTGTCCAATCCCTTAATAATCTTATATGTTCAATCAGATCCCCTCTCATCCTTCTAAATTCCAGTGTATACAAGCCCAGTTACTCCAAACTTTCAACATATGACAGTTCCACCATCCCAGAAATCAAGCTCATGAACCTACGCTGCACTCCCTCAATGGCAAGAATGTCCTTCCTCAAATTTGGAGACTAAAACTGAACACAATACTCCAGGTATGGTCTCACCAGGGCCCTGTACAACTGCAGAAGGACATCTTTGCTCCTGTACTCAACTCCCCTTGCTTATGAAGGCCAACATGCCATGGGCATCTTGCTTGGCATGGACCAGCTGAGTTGAAGAGCCACTTTCTGTGTTGTACATTATCATATAGGCATCACAGTCAGCATGTACTAAGTGGACTGAAAAAGGCCCATTCCTCTGCTATACAGTTCTATGATCATAAGCCATATTCAGCACTCCAGTAATTAGCATGATGCAAGTTCAGAATCCATTACAGTGGTCACCTTACCAGAGGTTACTATCCATACTTCAGCAATTAGGTCAGAGCACTAAAGGGTTCAACATTTGCTGGGTATAGGATTGAACAGGGAACAGAACTGATTGGAAAATGATCCAACACAGTGACAGAGTACAATGGAGTGAAAAGCCAACTTGTACCCATACCTCAGTGTACTACCTCAGCACTCTTTGTATCTCACTTGTATTCAAGTCAGATCTTCGCTGACTGTATCTTCTTATCACCATACTTCTGCAGGATAAGTAAACATAGAGCAGGAAAGCATGATCATTTTTGTGTTATCCCATGATTTGCAAACAAATATGTCAAGCTATGTCACCACAATCCATGGCTCAACGCCAACTGCTGGTGTGCTGACTGTACCAAGAGTGACTAAAGTCCCTTAATTCATTGGTGCTCATATTTCACACACAATCACGTATGGGCATACCTGACCCAACTTCTAGAACAGTTAGATCCCCACCTGACCTCTTGTAACATCACTCAGATAAGCCCACTGCCCACTCCATCCTCAAAGCAACTCACAGATCAGTACCTGCAGGTGCAGTTTTGTTTTTATCATTATTGTCATGGACACCAAAGTACAGTGAAGAACTTGGCTCGCATAACATTCCTACAGCTCATTTCAGTACGCTGTGCATGGAATGTGCTGTAAGCAAGAGCAATAAAAGAATGCAGAATAATCTGTAAAAGAAACTACAGGTAAAGTGCCGTGCAGGTTGGTAATAAGGTCTGACTTAATAATGAGTTGGGTTTGTAAGGCTAAAAGTCCATGTTATCATACTGTTCAATAATCTTATATCAGTGGGATAGAAGCTATCCTAGAGCTTGTTGGTATGTGCTTTCAGGCTTTCATATCTGCTATTCAATGAGAGGTGGGGGGATAGAGGATCTCCTGGGTTGGTGGGGTATTTGATTATGGTGGCTCCTTTAATGAAGATTTGAAAACAATAGGTAGAGTCTATGGAGGTGAAGATGGTTCCTATGATGTACTAAATTGTATAATGAGCTGTCTGCATTTTCTTCAGTCACATGCAAAACTACTGTCTTATCAAGCTGTGATACATCCAAAATAGGATACTTCTTATAATTGATCCATAAAAATTGGCGAAGGTCAAAAAGAACATGCAAATTTTCTTTAGACTCCTGAGGAATTACAAGAGCTGAGCTTTCTTGGACATGGCATCTATGTAGTAGGACAAGGATAGGTTATTGGTGATGTTCACTCCTAGGAACTTCAGGCTCCCAACCTCAGCACCACTGATGCAGATAGGAACATGTGCACCACTCTCTTCCTGATGTCATTTACCAACTTTTTTGCTTTCCTGAACTAGAGGAAATGATTCTTGTCATTGCACCACGCAGTGAAGCTCCCTACACCCCCCCCCCCCCCAATACTCCAACATCGTTATTTTAGATGTGGTCCACTATAGTGGTATCATCTGCAAGCTTGTATTCGTGCACACTTCTCATTCCAATGCAATCACAATTACACAGGCAAATTCTTGAAGCTCAAGACAAACAATTCCCCTAACCTGTCCACACACAGACACACAAATTCCTAAATACTATCTGATGCATTCCTCAACACTGCTCACACATAAATTCTTTCCACAGCGATATTCTCCAATCTACATCTAATACTGAGGACACGTACTTAGTCACTGCACGTTCTACACTAAACATTCACCAGGCTACAGCAGTTTCAATCTCAAGCCGCATCCACTTTTGTATCCACAAGATACTTGAGCATCATTGGGTCAAAATCCTGGTCTCCCTCCCCAACAGCACTGTGGTTATACCTGCACGTCAAGGACGACAGCTGTCCCAGAAGTCAGCTCACTGCTACCTTCTCAAAGGCAAGTGGGGATTCGCATTTACAGTGGATCCTGGCTCAATATGTGTAACAGAACGGAAAATAAAAATCATGTCTGATGTTGCCCAAGGTGGAGCATTTCAATTAATAGAAAAGTCTGTGGGAGGCTGAATGCACACACAATAGCAGGGATTAAAGGTCTAAAGGGCATAGATAGCGTCTGTAGTACTGACCAATTCCTCATGACAGTGGTGTCTAAAACGGGGGGACATAGATTTGATTACGAGACATCTTTTTTTCTTCTTGGAGCTTTGACTAGAAACTTGAAAGGAGGGAGCTGCACTCAGGTCCGCTGACCAGTAGTAAAAGGCAGCATCCCGCGGCGTTTTTTTCTTCTCTTGGAGTTTTGACCGATCGGGAGACCGGAAGCTTGACAGTAAGGAAGTTCACTCAGGCTCGCTAATGGAGTAGTATTTTTTACGTTCTGACCAGCGACTGATCGGTGTTTGGGATTGGTTAGCAGGAAGGCAGGAGCAAGTCCCTTCATCGTTGGAGTGGCAATTTTGAAACTTTAGCTCTTTCAGGCTTCAATCAAAGAAGGCAAAAGAGAAAAGGTCTAGTTAGAGACCGCCCCCCCCCCCCCCGTTCTTTACTTTTGCGCAGTTTTGACAGTAGGAATGCCAGGCGGTACAGTTGAATGCTCCTGTTGTGGGATGTGGGAAGGCAGAGACAGCTCCGGTGTCCCTAACAACTACACCTGAGAGAAGTGCATCCAGTTTCAGCTTCTAACAATCCGCGTTAAGGATTTGGAGCTGGAACTGAAAGAACTCCGGATAATTCGGGAGGCTGAGGGGCTTATAGGTAGGACACGTAGGGAGATAGTTACGCCCAAGGTGCAGCACGCAGGAAACTGGGTGACAGTCATGAAGGGGAAAGGGGTTAAGGAGGGAGTGCAGAGTACCCCTGTGGTCACCCCTGTCAACACTTTTGGATACTGTGGGGGGGGGGGGGGGTGGTGATGACCGAGCATAGGAAAGTCATAGTGGTCAGGTCTCT
Source organism: Hypanus sabinus (assembly GCF_030144855.1). Lineage (NCBI taxonomy): Eukaryota > Metazoa > Chordata > Chondrichthyes > Myliobatiformes > Dasyatidae > Hypanus > Hypanus sabinus. The sequence continues at coordinate 153,739,861 of NC_082710.1, forward strand.
GGCACTGTTTGCCAGTTTAATTGGTCTTGGCATGGACTAGATGGGCCGAGGGCTGTTTCTGTGTTGTACTTCTCTATGACTCTATATTTGAAGGGTCTGAGAAAAGAACCTTTTTCCAACCAGAATGTAGTTGGAGCTTGGAACGCACTGCCGGAATGAGTGGTGGAGACAGAGTCATACAGCACGGAAACAGACCTTTCACCCAACTCGGCCACACTGACCAAAACGCCAATCTAGACCGCCCCTATTTGCCTGTTTTTATTTAACCCGTGTGCTTCTAAATACTTCTATGCAAGTAACTGTTCAAATGTCTTCAATAAGGTGATCTGGCACCTCATTCCATCTAGGTAACACATTATGAATGAAGAGGCTGCCCATCAGGTTCCTATGAATTCTCCCCACTTTGAAACTACGCCTTCTCATCCTTGATTCCTCAGCTCTGGTTGTATTCGCCCTCTCCATGCCCATTATAATCTTACACACCTCTGAAAGGTCACCCTTTCGTCTCCTTGGCTCCAGTACATAAAGTCTTAGCCTGCCCAACCTTTTACCTATAACCCTGTCAACTGAGTCTTAGAAACATCCTTGTAAATCTTTTCCCTGCAGCTTCCAGCCTAATTGCAAATTTCCTGCATCAGCTTGTCCAGAACTGAAACAGTACTCCGGGTGCAGCCTCACCAATGGCCTGTACCACTGTAGCTGTATGCCTGGGTCTTTTCTGGTGACTAGTGCTGTTCCTCAGGGGTTAGTATTGGGACCACTGCTTTTCACTTAGCTTGGCAATGATTTGAATAATGGAAATGATAGCTTTGGGGCAAATACTGCAGATGATATGAAGATTGCTGGAGGGGTAGGTAGTGCCGAGGAAGCAGCATGATTGCAGCAGGAATTAGACAAATCGGAAGAATGGAAAAAAAGTGGCAGGTGGAATATAGTATTGGGAAATGTATGATCATGCATTTTGGTAAAGGAACAAAAGTTTGGATTATTATCTAAATGGAGAGAATGTTCAAACATCAGAGGTGCAGAGGGACTTAAGAGTCCTCATGCAAGACTCAAACAAAGTTAATTTACAGGTTGAGTCTGTGGTAAAGAAGGCAAATGCAATGTTGGCATTTATTTCAAGGGAATGGAATATAAAAGCAAGGAGATAATGCTGAGCCTTTATAAAACACTGGTCAGGCCGCACTTGGAGTATTGTCAACAGTTTTTGGCTCCATATCTCAGAAAGAATGTGTTGTCATTGGAGAGAGTCCAGAGGAGTTTCATGAGGATGATTCCAGGAATGAAGAGGTTAAGATATGAGATGTATTTTGGCAGCTTTGGGCCTGTACTCACTGGAATTTAGAGGAATCTTGGAGGATCTCTTTGAAACCTACCGAATGTTGAAATGACTAGATAGGGAGGATGTGGAGATTAGGTGGGGGTATCAGAACTAGAGGGAACAGCCTCAAAATTGTGGGGGCGACCCTTTAGAACAGAGGTAAGGAGGATATTTTTTAGCCAGGGAGTAATAAATCTGTGGAATGCTCTGCTACAGACTGCAGTGGAGGCCAAGTCCGAGGGTATATTTAAGGTGGAAGTTGATCGTTTCCTGATCAGTCAGGGAACCAAAAGATCTGGTGAGCAGGCAGGTGTATGGGGTTGAGTGGGATCTGGGATCTGCCGTGATGGAACGGCAGAGCAGACTCGATGAGCTGAATGGCCTAATTCTGCTCCTATGCTTTATGGTCTTATAGTTTGTGAGGCAGTGAATTGGTAAGTTGATTCATCACAGTTGCATATACCGAGGTGGCAGTGAGCAACCTGGTTTTCCTTGCCATCAATATGGATCATTCTCTCACATCAGTGCATTGAGGAAAAACAAAAAGAGATTGCAGAATAAAGTGTTACCGTTTCATAAAAAGTGCAAGCAGGCAATGAGGCGCAAGTCCATAATGAGATATCATTTGCTGCCTAGAATCCAACTTGTCATACAAGGGGATTTTTCAACAATAGAAGAGAAGCTTGATGGCTTTCTGGCTTTTGTATCTTCTAACCGACGTGGGGCGGGGTGAGAAGAGAGAGTTTCTGTGATAGGTGGAGTCGTTGATCATGCTACTTTATCGAGGCAACGAGGTGTAGCAGAATCCATGCAGGGGAGGCTGGTTCCTGTGATGGAATGATCTGTGTCTAAACTCTCTGCAGTTCCCTGCATTCTCAAATTTGGATCATTCATTTATCACATGTACATCGAAGCACACAGTGAATGATGTCATTCATGTTAGCTACCAACAAAACCCAAGGATGTGCGGGGTTCAGCTCCCCAGCATGGCCACACTTTCCAGCAACAACATAACTTGCCCACAACGTTCAGCAGAAGAACACAAGCAACAACATGACAATAGCAACAGAACGACAGCAATGACATGACAACAGCCACAACATGACGACAGCAACAACACAATGCAAGAACACAACAACAGCAGCAACAGCAAAGCAATATCAGTTCTTCTCTCCCTCCCACCCACCAATTCACACACACAGATCGGCCTCAAAACCCAGGACAAACGGTCTCCGGGCTTTCATTTTCTAGTTCCACAGACATCAGTCTTCCAATTTCCCCAGTGGACTCACAACCACTGGCCCTCTGACTTCCAGACTCGCTGACTTTGGTCTTTGATTTTCGTTATTGATCACAAGCCTTACCCAGGTCACAGGTCGAATAGTTGCCATTCCAAGCCGTGATTCATCCTGACACAATTTCCCTATGGCTCAGCTATAACCATTTCAGGTTTCCTGATACTTCCATCCTGATGCCTGTTCCTCTGTGCCATCCCATGTTCCAGTTCGAGGGGCCATTGACTGGCTATTCCCATGGGTCAACAGGGATAATAAATTTGTAACAGAGGAATTTTTGAACGTGCTTGAATCTTTTCTCCTGTCAGTCAAGTAATCCCTTCCTGTAACTGTGTCACTTTGGAGATCTGATGCTGTGTATGTGGGGCATGTAGCCTGCCCAAGGAAGACAACTATCTATAACTCTGGCATGATATTCGGGATCTCAGCCTTGGAAAGGTCACAGATGTTGCCAACCCCCCCAGTGGATTAGGGGGATTTTGCAGGCATAACTTTGGTGGTACTGCTTCTGTTGTTTACGGTGCCTTCTGACGGTGATGGTGGCACATGTCCCTGTAGTACCAATTTTGCCAGGTGGCAATGAGCTTTGATCCAGGTTTGAGGTCTGGATCTTCAAGCCATCTATTCATTCAACTGACAAAGTGCTCTCACACTGAAGTTTCATCACTAATTTCTGTCTTCCAGGACACAGAAATGGGTGCAAATTTCCAGCTTTATTATCCAAGAGCTAGGTGGACAGTGGGGCAGGTTGTTAGAGAACCCAGGTTTTGCAAGTGATCATTGAGCTTCAATGAATGCATCAGGATTGAGCAGAAGCTCAGCCTCTGAATATGTGCATAGGTTAGATCAATCCACTGAAGTTGGGACTGGAGCAAAGGGAATGTACTTTGAGAAGTTGCCCGTTCATCCTACAGATTAGTTCCAACTCACAGGGAAGCATCTTTCACAGAGAATGTTCGAGATTAGTGAAGCAACTTTGGACACTTTCTTGATGCTAAGATTGGGGCAGTCATTGACCACTTAAGATTGCTCTGGCCAACTATATGACAGACAAATTTCCACAGGGGATTGAACTTAAGAAACACCATCCTTTTGATTTGATTAGTAAGATTAATAAAGAGCCATGCCAAAGGACTGGAGCTCCGACATTTTTCTTGGAATTGACTGTGATTGTGTCCATCAAGCCTTTGTATGGATGGATCTGCACTGTGATTCATGGGCAGTTCTTTAGACTCGTGTTGGAGAGGGAGCAATAAATAGATAAGGTGAGAGAGGGAAAGGGGGATGGGAAATGTTAACAGAGAGCAGGGAGTTGGGGGTATTACCAGAAGTTCAAGAAATCGATGTTCATGGCATCAGGTTGGAGGCTACCCAGGTGTGGCCTCATCACGACTGTGGAGGAGGCCAAGGATAGACATATTGGAATGGGAATGGGAAGTGAGATTAAAATGGGTGGCCACTGGGAGATCCCACGTTTTCACTGTGATGAGGTAACTGTGAGGATAAGAGTCTAACTTATCTAACAAGATGTTCAATATTAACGTTTTCTATCAGCAGGATATATGCTTTCCTACAATGCAGAACAGTCAGAAGAGATCTCAGTGAAACAGATGTCTTCAATGGCTTGAGGGTTTAGATGCAGAGAGGGTGCATTCCTCATTGAGGAGTCTAGGTCAAAGGGGCACTGTCTCAGAATAAGTATTCAGTTGCTTAGCAACGTGAAGAGGTGAAATGTATTCACAAGTATGGTGAACCTGAGGAATTCTGTATCCCGAAGGCTCCGTCTCTGAATTCATTCAGAAGGTAAATTGATACATTCCAAGGGACAAAGAGGAAACTGCCTCAAAGATAGTTCAGCCACAATTTAAGTGAAATGAGGTTCAGGCCTTTAAGTTTTGATTTTCATTTTAATTTAAGGACGCAGCATGTTAGCAGTCCTTCCAGTCCAATGAGCTCGTAGCACCCAGTTGCACCATGTGACCAATTAGCCTAATAACATGTACATCTTTGGAATGTGGGAGGAAACCAGAAACTGGAGGAGGCCCATGTGGTCACAGGGAGAATATACAGACAGCAGCGGGAATTGAACCCTGGTCACCGGCTCTGTACTTGTGTTGTGCTAACCACTTACCCTACCAGAAAGGGAGGGCGGGGAGGTATACCCCAACTCTTATATCTTGCATCTTATGTTTACCCACCTCTTTCAGTCATAGAGAGATGCAAATCAGAACTGGCCCTTCAGCCCAGGTCTGTGCTGACCATGACCTACCCATTTACATCAATCCTACATTGATATCAATGCTTCCTCCCACGTTCCCAGTGACTACCACTCATATTCTGCCCATCCCCTACACACTGAATGCAATCAGCAGCAGCCAATTAATCCACCAACAGGATGTGAGAGGAAACTGGAACACCAGGGGAAACTCACAAACTCACAGGGAAAACATGCAAGCTCCAGACGGCAGCACAGGTCAGGGTCGTTGCTGGGTCTCTGGCACTGAGGCAGCAGCTCGGCTACTAACCCTAAACGTAGAATCCCCTATCTGCATCCTGTCTATAGAATCCTGTCCCTGTTCTCTGACATGTAGAAACACTCCCCTGCCCCTAACTATAGAATCCTTCTAAATTTCCTTCTGTTAGCTGTTCCCATCCCTACCTGCTGCATGGAGATGTTGAATTTGTGAATTGAAATTCACAATTCACAATGGATTTGAATTGTGAATTCAAATCCATTTATCAATGGATAAGCATTTGAAGGGAAATGGGTCAATAATTATCCATTGAACCACAGGCAAAATTTTCAGGGTTTAGGGCATATTCATATTCACCTGGAAGAATAATGCAATCCAACCATAAATTCTGACAGGGATAGACAGAATGGTGCAGGGAGGATATTTGCTGTAGCTGGGGGTGGCTGAGAACAAGAGTGTCGCAGTCTCAGTTATAGGGTGAATATGTAGGACAGAAGGTGAGGAGCAATATCTTCACCTACAGGGTGTTGGATCGGTGGAGCTCAAGACCATAGAGGACTGTAGAAGACAAATCAATCAATATCTCTGAGCAAGTGATGGAGAGATGCCGAGCCACCGAGGAAATGTTGGTAGTGATATGCAGGACCAGAATTAGTCATCGGACAGCCTCGAAGGGCTAAGTGGCCTCTGCGTGCTCATATTGGATCATCAAATGAACGTCCAACACCCACAGCATTGTCACCCCTTCATAGCCCCTCCCACTCATTTATCGCTCACTATCTCAACACTCTCCCCCATAGCATCGCATGCACCACCCCAAAACCTGTCTTCCTAAACTCCTCCCTGCTCATCCCTATCGCAGCCCCTCGCCCCACAGCCCATCCCATAGCCATACTCACCAAAGCCCCTCCCACCACAGTCCCATAAATGATCAACCCCACACAAGCCCCACCCACCTGTCAATCCTACTATGGCCCAACTAATGACCTTTCCCCATCCAACCCACTATGGACCTTCCCACACCTCCCACTGTATTGTGCCAACATTATCCCCTCCCACCAGAATCCCTTCTGCCACAGAACCTCCCCTCCTCACTACAGCCGCTCTCCTACACACTCCACACCATATCCCCACGCCCTCAACCACTGATCCCTCTCCCATTCCCCACCATTCTCCAGGGTCACCCTCTCTATCATCTCCTCCATTCATGACCACACCCCCACCCTTGTGAAGTCCATGCCCCAGCCTCAAGCATTTCTCACCACACCTCACCATGTTCTGATGCCCATCCCGTAGCAATCTCTTCTCTCCTGTGCTCCATCCCACCGCTACCCAATCCTGCCCACCAACGCTGTCCCTCCATCACCTAGACCCATATGTAATCACAACATACCCCACCACTACCACCATGGTCATGTTCAGTGTAGACCTAACAACATCATATCTCAGCTCATCGGCCATCACATTCCCTTGTCAGCAACTGCGTGCACCTTCTCTACCCTAGCCCAACTACATCTGATTCCTTCATGTAGTCATACAGCACAGAGCAGGTCCTTGTGTCCAACTAATCCAGGCCAACTATGTCAAACAGATATAGAGAAGTACAGCACAGAAACAGGCCCTTCAGCCCATCTGCCCATGCTGAAAACACTTAAAATGCCTACTCCCATCAACCTGCACCAAGTCCATAGCTCTCCATACCCCTACCATCCATGTACCTATCCAAACTTAAACGTTGAAGTCGAGCTCACATGCACACTTGTGCTGGCAGCTCAGTCACAACCCTCCAAGTGAAGAAGCTTCCCCTTAAACGTCTCACCTTTCACCCTTAACCGATTACCTCTGGTTGTAGTCCCACACAAACTCCGTGGAAAATGTCTGCTTGCATTTATTCTATCTCTATCTCTCATAATTTAGCATACCTCCATCAAATCTCATCTCAGTCTTACAGTCATACAATAGTATGTTCCAAATAATGCAGTCCTTACCTATTCAATCTTCCCTTATAACTCAGGTCCTTCAGACCTGGTAACGTCCATGAAAAATTTCTCTGTACTCTTTCAAATTTCTTTACATCTTTCCTATAGGTAAGTAACAAAAACTGCACACAATAGTCCAAATTAGGCCTCACCAGCACCCTAGACAACTTCAACATAACATCCCATCTCCTGTACTCAATACATTGATTGATGAAGGCCAATGTGCCAAAAACTTTCTTTACCACCTTATCTACCTGTGATGCCACTTTCAATGAATTATGGACATGCATTCCCAAATCTCTTTGTGAATATTTTACTGCCCTACCATTCACTGTGTAAGACCTACCCTGGTTGGTCCTACCAAAGCACTTGTCTGCATTAAATTCCATCTGCCATTTCTTAGCCCATTTTTCTAGCTGATGCTGATCCCTCTACAAGACGTGATAGCCTTCCTCACTGCCACCCTTGTCCCAGCTTGCTACTTGTAAAAATGTCATCCCCTTCTCTTAATTCCTCTCTGATGGATCTGCTCTCAGGATGAGGCTTTTCATTCTAGAATGAAGGAGATGACCTTTTTCAAAGAAAGTGGCTTCCCTTCATCCATGATCAGCAGTGCCCTCAACTACATCTCTTCCATTTCATGCACATCTGCTCTTACCTCATCCTCCCACTAACCTACCAAAGATAAGGTTCCTCTTGTCCTCACCTACCACCCCACTAACCTCTGCAACCAGTACATAAATCTCTGAAAGTTCTGCCACATCCAACTGGATCCCACCACCAAACAAATCTCCCCCTCCCACCTTCTGCATTCCACTGGGATCACTCCCTATGCCTTGTCCATTGTCCTTATCCCTTGTCCATTCGTCCCTCTCCACTGATCTCCCTCTTTGTTCCACTTATTCCTTGCAAGCAGAACAAGTGCTACACCTGCCTACTCACCTCCTCCTTCACTACCATTCAGGGCCCCAAACAGTCCTTCCAGGTGAGGCGACACTTCACCTGTGAGTCTGATGGGGTCATACACTGTGTTCGGTGCTCCCTCTTGTATATCGGCGAGACCTGACTTTGATTGGGGGACCGCTTCACTGAGCATCTACCCTCCATCTGCCAGAACCAGCAGGAGCACTCAGTGGCCGTCCGTTTTAATTCCACTTCCCATTACCATTCCAATATGTCCATCCGTGGCCTCCTCCACTTAGGTTGGAGAAACACCTTATATTCTGTTTGGGTAGCCTCCAACCTGATGGCATGAACATCGATTTCTCAAACTTCCAGTAATGCCTCACCCCCAACACCCTTCACCTTTTCCCATCATTTGTTCCTCTGCCATGTTATCTCCTTGCCCACCCATCACCTCCCTCTAGTTCTCCATGGCCTTCTGTCTCATTCACCAATCAACTTCCTAGCTCTTTGCTTCATCCCTTCCCCCTCCAAGTTTCAAATATCATCTGGTGTTTCTCTCTCCCCTGCCCCCACCTTTCAAATCTACTCCTCAGCTTTTTTTCTCCATTCCTACCAAAGGATTTCGGCTTGAAACGTTGACTGGGCTTTTTTCCATAGATGCTGCCTGGCCTACTGAGTTCCTCCAGCATTTTGTGTGTGTTGCTCATATTTCCAGCATTTGTAGATATTCTCCTGTTTAGCCTTCCTCACTGTCCACGACACCCCAATCTCGGTATTGTCCACAAATTTGCTGATCTGGTTAACCACATTATCAACCAGGTCATTGATACAGATGACAAAAGGAACCAGCACTGATCCCTGTGGCACACGACTAGTCTCCTGCCTCCAGTCAGAGGAGCAACCCTCAACTACCACTCTCTGGCTTCTCCCACAAAGCCAATGTCTAATCCAATTCATCTCCTCATCCTGAATGCTGAGCAACTGAACCTTCTAGACCAGCCTCCCATGTGGGACCTTGTCAAATGTCTAGCTGAAGTCCATGCTGACAACATCCACTGCTTGCCTTCATCCACTTTCCTGATAACTTCCTCAAAAACTCTATAAGATTAGTGAGACATGACCTACCATGTACAAAGCCATGCTGACTATCCTTAATCAGTCCATGTCTATCCAACTACTTACATGTCTGGTCCTTTTGAATACCTTCCAATAACTTTCCTGCAGCTGATGTCAGACTCATTGGCCTATAATTTCCTAGTATATGTTCAGAGTTTTAAACAGTGGAACAACATTGTTTATCCTCCAATACTCTGCTACCTCTCTTGTCGCTAAGGATGATTTAAGGATCTCAGCTAGGACCCTGACAATTTCTGCAACTGCCTCCTGTAGGGTCCAAGGGAACACTTTGTCAGGCCCTGGGGATTTATCCACCCTCAGGGTAGCAAACACCTCCTCCTCTGTAACCTGTGTTGCTCAGAAATCTAGTTGAGTCAACCTGCCTTTGCAAATGGCCCTGTAAATCTCCCCTATACATGTACTTACTAGAAATTAAACATCTCTAATGTGCTGTCCTGAACCAGCATTTCTGACAGTTCATTCTAAATACACAGCACCCTTTGCATGAAGAAGCTATCCCATACGGCCATTTAAAATCTCTCATACCTTACCTTAAGACTACATCCTCTTGTTATTAAACACCTGTTCTCTGGGAAAATGATAATGTACTTGCGTACCATAACTCTCATGACTAATATACCTCTATTATTCTGCCCCTGAATATCCTATAATCCAGGGGATACAGTTCTAGTCTACTGAAGCTCTTCTTGCAACCCAGGTCCCCAAGTCCAGATAATATCCTGGTAAACCTTCTTCTGTATCCTTTTTAGTTTAACATCACCTATCCTCTAATAGGATGAATGAAACTGCACACAATACTCCAAATGCAGCCATCCCAACATCTTATATAACGGCATTATCACTTTCCAACTCCTATACTTAGTGCAACACACTCAAAATGCTGGAGGAACTCAGCAGGCCAGGCAGCATCGAGGAAAAGAGTACAGTCAACATTTCAGGCCAGTCCTAGATGCTGCCTGGCCTGTTGGGTTCCTCCAGCATTTGTGTTTTGCTTGGACTTCCAGCATCTGCAGATTGTCTCCTGTTTGGGATTGGACCTGTACTTGGTGCCCTGATCGATGAAGTCCAATGTACCAAATGTCTGTTTGCTTGAGACACCATTCGCAGTGAACTGTGCACTATGCATTCACTCATAATAACCCAACCACTTCAACCACCTATATCTCATGGTATCTCTACTGATGTTTAAACAAAGTTTCATAGCAGATTAAAACAAAGTTTAATACACTAGACTTCATCTATTCTCACAGAAATGTAGGAGGCTGATAGATGGATAGAGCTAGATACAAATATAACATTTATAAAAAGTCATTTGGACAGATAGGTAGGAAAGATTTAGAGGGTAAGGATGAAATACTGCCAGATGGGTAGATAGAGTTCATTGTTGGCATGGGTACTAGCTTAAAAGGTTCTGTTTCTCTGTGGTACTATTCTATGATTCTATTTACTTAATCATTATTAATATCTGATCTTGCAGTATACCAGCCAATTGTTATAAATTGGTAAATCAGTTTATTATCGATACATGTACTGAGGTAGAGTGAGAAACTTGTTTTGCATGTCATCCATGCAGATTAGTTGATCACATCAGTGCATTGAGATTGGACGAGGAAAAACAGTAAAAGGATGCAGATTGAAGTGTTACAGTTCCCAAGAAAGTGCAGTATAGGCAGACAATCAGGTGAAAGGCCATAAAGAGATAGATTGTGAAGTCGAGTTGCACTTACAAAAGGGATTGCACTTATCACTGCTGGATAGAAGCTGTTTTTGAACCTGTTGTTACTTGCTTTTGTGATTTTTTGTGAGAGGGAGAAGAATAGAAGATCCTGTGGGTGTAGGTCTTTAATTATGCTAGCTGCTTTGCCAAGGCAGCGAGAATTATAGACAGGTCCATGAAGCAGCACTTTATTTCAAATGATATGCTCAGATGTGTTCACAACTCTCTATTTATTTTGTGGTCTTGGGCAGAGCAGTAACTTTTATCAATTTTCCATTTCATTCATCTAACATATCACTGCATTCATTCACAATGTTCATTGCTTGACTTAAGTATTACTTGTGGGACATCAACTAACCAGGCTTGTAGATTTCTTTGAGCTCCCAACTCAATGACCTCCTTCTCTAGCAGTTGCTCCTGGGTTGATTCAGGCTACATTCTGTTGATTTCTCAGAATATCTAGTCCCTTTATATTTCCAGCCAATGGAAAGAGTTGTCAATGTTCCTTTCATATCAACAATTATTCCCACATCTTACAAAAATTTATACCAATACATCCCAGAAACACCTTATCAAATTTTATGATTTGCCATAGAAAGAGTCCCTTCATGGCTTACTATGCTAACTGCTTTTCCAAACACTCAAGAAACTGCAGAGCTTTTAACTCAGCCCAGTCCATGACACATACCAGCCTCAACTTGATTGATGGTGGTCTACACTTCGTCTGCCTCGGGAAAACAGCTAACACAATCAAGGACGGAAAGGTCTTTTCTGCACCGTGACCATTCACTATGTCAGGGGGTGCTGCAAGTCAACAATTAATTACAAAATAATCAGAAAGCTAAGCAGTGTGTGGGAGTTGGGAAATCGTTTGTTTTATTTTGATGACTTTAGAAGCTCAGTATAATGAGGGAGAGAGAGAGAACAGAGAAAGGAACAAAGAGAGAGCAGGGAGAAATGATTGAGAGAAAGAACTGAGAATTCAGCGGGAAGGGGGGAATGAGGAGGAAGGGAAAGAGAGAGTGTATGGAGAACCAGAGAGAAAAAGAAGAAAGGTGAAGAAGAGAGAGAATGAGAGGAAAGGAAGAAAGAACAGATGGAAGGAAAGTGAAACTGATCAGAAAAGGGAGGATGATAGAGAGAGAGGAGGAGGTGTATGAGAGAATAAAGGAGAGTGAAAATCAAGAAGGAGAGATGGAATGAGGAGGGAAGGAGAGATGGAATGAGGAGGGAAGGAGAGGGGCACAGATCACAAAGAAAAGTGGAAGTAGTGAAGGATAGCAAAGATGTGTCAGAAAGTTGGATGTGGTAGAAATTAAATTATAAAATGGACAATAGAGTCGGATTGACAGAACAAGGAAGTTTATGCGTGAAGACTTGGTTTAAATTGCAGAGTATGCATAAATACCTGAAATAAACAGCATTAATGAACCTTGTCATACACTGTTATTCACTTAAGTTCAGCTTTGAACTAAACCACGACATGACTCGATTATAAAAAGTATTGCTGTCCATATCTTCCCACTGCCTCTGTCTCTTCGTCACTGACTCACCAAAGTTGGACATTATTCTCCAATGCCTGTTTATAACAGGTGACTTCCATTACATCAACGATGTGCATGCCGCTCCACCTCATCTGCTACTCCTCTTGTGTACTCATTGTTTTGCCACCAGCATCCCACACCTCAATGCCTGTCCAGGTGAAGAGCAGCTTGGACATTGTTTAAAGCTGTTTTGGATGTTTCACTTTCTAACTGCCTTTAACATTGCTCATCAGCTTCCTCTCGCTCGTTTACCTCTGGAAGGAAGTTCATCTCAGTTTTCCTGCAGAACTACGACACCACCGCAAATCTAAGCCTCCACATCATCTCTTATGACAAGCCAGCAAACGTGACAGTCTCCGTTTCAGTGCCGAGATACTATCAGCCCGTGTTCGTCAATGCCAACAGCACCTTCCTCCTGACACTGAACTCCTCATATATGTTGCTAGGTAATGAGATTTCAAAGAAAGCGATAACAGTCATCTCGACTGAAGACATTTCCCTAGTTATTTTAAATGGGAGGTCCAAGACATATGATTCATTCTTAAACATACCCTTTGATAATTTGGGTACCAAGTATTATGTTGTCACCTACGTAGTCAACAGTCCTTACAACATTAAGCAATTTGCTATTGCCAACAGTAATGAAAATGTGGAGGTCACTATAACAGTCTCTGGCTCACTGCTATTCAATGGAACTCAATATTTTGACAAGGAAAAGTTCTTTTTTGAAATGGAACCAAACCAGTCCATACAATTTCAGAGTGACAAAGACTTGACCGGGACAAAGATTGAGTCCACGAGATCAGTAGCTGTCTTCAGCGGAGACCAGTGCATTACTGTACCTCCTGGTAACTGTGACCATATCGCTGAACAGCTCTACCCAGTAGATAAGTGGTCAGACATGTTCATCATCTTCCCTTTGATAAAGAAATTTAAAGAGGACATCATCACCATCGTGTCTGCTTACAATGGGACCGCCATTGACATTTACACAGACAAAAGGAACAGGTATGAGGTTCTGGAGGAAGCTTCCCATTTTAACTTTAGTGTGGCTGGAGGGACCATCATCAACTCCTCCAAGCCCATCATGGTGACCTACCTAAGCACTGGAGGCAGCACTTCAATGGTTTCCACCTTTGACCCCTTCTTGGTGAACGTCATCCCCACTGCTTACTTCAGCAATTATTATGCATTTGTCACAATTGAAAACTTGTACAATTATATTCTAGTCATCTCCTCTGGGACAAGACCGTTTGATATTATTTTAGATGGGAGACCTCTGTCTGACTACCAGCTGGAAATTTCAAACTACTCTCACTTTACTGCCACCAGGGTTTACCTGGGGGAGGCAGGAGGCCGTCATGTCATTTACCACACTTCGGCACTCTTTGCCATCTACGTCTATGGAATCGGCCGGGCTGAGTCATACGGATACCCAATGGGCAACAAGGAGCTTTCCACCAGTGGATTTCAATCCATTGCAATCCAAGGTTAGTGCTGGAAGCAAATAAGGTTGTGGTATCAACACATCAATAGGCAGGGAATGGACAATGTGCAGGCAGAATGAGCTGTTTAATTTGGCCTTGTGTTCGGCACAGGTGTGGTGGGCTGAAGGAACTGTCTCTGTGGTGAAAACTGAAGCTGAATATTCATGAAGAACCTCCACCACCTCATCTAACAAAGCTCCTGTGCTATCCTTCATCAGTGGTGCCCTCAGCCTAATTACACTGCTCTTCAAGACATTTGTGTAGAGCAACTTTGGATTTTTCTTAATCCTACTTGTGAAGGCTTCTCGTGTCTCTTTCCATCTCTGTTAAGCCCATTCTTCAGCTCCTTCCTGGCTGGCTTGTAACTCCCTAACGGCCTGTCAGATCCTTGCTTCCTAAACACTGTGTAAGCTTCATTCTTCCTCTTCACTGAATGTTCCACCTCTCTCTTCAAGCATGGTTCCTTCACCCCACCTACCTTACTTTGTTTAAAGGGACAAACCTATCCAGAAGCCCATGCAAGGTACACCCGTTCCTAGTCTACATTCCTAAGTTCCTGCATAATAGCATCACAACTCCCCCTCACCCGACTGAATACTTCCCCATCCCATCAGCTCCTATCCCTTTCCTTTGGTCAAAGTGAAATGGTCATTATCTGTAAAATGCTCACCCACCGAGAGATCTGACACATGGACTGGTTCATTGGCTAGAACCATATCCAGTATAGCATTGCCTCTAGTCAGTCTGTCCACAATTTGCAGTTGATTCCTCCATAAACATACCCAATCAATTCTGCCCCATCTAAGCCTTTTTGCACTAAGGATATCTTAATTGATATTAGAAAAGTTGAAGTCATCCATGACAACAACCCTGTTATTTTTGCACCTTTTCAAAATCTATCTCACAATCAGTTCCTTAGTGTATTTCTTGCTATGTGGTGGCGGGGGGCGGGGGAGGGGTCTATAAATTAATCCCAATAGACAGGTTTTCTGTGTCTGTCTTCCATCCACACTGACTCAGTGGACAATCCCTCAATGATGCCCTCCTTTCCAGCTGCTAAGCTGCAATCTCTGATTAACAATGGCACTTTTACCTCCCTCCCTGCTCCTTTTGAAACACATACTGTAAACCCCAGACCATCCAGCAGCCATTACAGCCCTTGTGAAAACCAGTTCTCTACAATGGCCACATCATTGTAGTTCCATGTACTGACCCAAGCTCTAATATCGTCATGCTTGTTCCTGACATTACCTGCATTAAAGTAAACACTCTGCAACCCATTCCGTTGAATGCAGCTTTGCATGATCTACCTCATAGAAACATAGAAAACCTGCAGCACAATATAGGTTGTTCGACTCACAATGCTGTGCCAAACATGTACTTACTTTAGAAATTACGTATAGCCCTCTATTTTTCTAAGCTTCATGAACATCTCCAAAAGTTTGTTAAAAGACCCAACTGTATCTGCCTTCACCACTATTGCTGGGGCAGCTCATTCCATGCACTCACCACTCTCTGCATAAAGAACTTATCCCTCTCATCTTCTCTGTACCCAATCCACAGCACCTTAAACCTGTGTCCTTTTGTGGCAACCATTTCAGTCCTGGGGAAAAAGCCTCTGACTATTCACATGATCAAAGCCTCTCATCATCTTATACACCTCTATCAGGTCACCTGCCATCCTCCGTCACTCCAAGGAGAAAAGGCATAGTTCATAGTTTTTTTCTCCCCTCCTTTTTTTCCCCTCTCTTTCTGCCCATCATTCTGCCTGTTCTCCATCTCCCTCTGGTGCTCCCCTCCCCTCCCCTCCTGTCCAATGATCCTTTCCCTTCTCCAGCTCTGTATCCCTTTTGCCAATCACCTTTCTGGCTCTCAGCTTCACCCCACCCCCTCCGGTCTTCTCCTATCATTTTGCATTTTCCCCTCCCCCTGCTACTTTCAAATCTCTTACTATCTTTCCTTTCAGTTAGTCCTGATGAAGGGTCTCGGCCCAAAACGTCTACAGTGCTTCTCCTTATAGATGCTGCCTGGCCTGCTGTGTTCCACCAGCATTTTGTGTGTGATAGTTCACATCAACCTGTTTTCATAAGGCATGCTCCCCAATCCAGGCGACATCCTTGGAAATCTCTTCTGCACCCTTCCTATGGTTTCCACGTCCTTCCTATAGTGAGGCAACCAGAACTGAGCACAGTACTCCAAGTGGGGTCTGACCAGGGTCCTATAGAGCTGCATTATAGGGTCCTATATTAGTCATGATCTTTCAAAAATCACTGGACTCTGGCATGGTTCATAAGGATTGGAAAATTGCAAATGTCACTCCACTCTTCAAGAACAGTGGTAGGCAGAAGAAAGGAAACTATAGGCCAGTCGGTCTGACCTCAGGGTTGGGAAGACATTGGAGTTGATTTTAAAGAATGTGGTTTCAGGGTACTTGGAGGTAAATAATAAAGTAGGTCAAAGTCAGCATGGTTTCTGAAAGGAAAGTCTTGCCTCACAGATGTTAGAATTCTTTGAGGGAATAACAATTAAGATAGAAAAAGGAGGATCAGTGGATGTTATGTACTTGGATTTTCAGAAGGCCTTTGACAAGAGCCCATTGTATTACAGGAAAGATATTAGCATCTTTAGAGCATTGACTGACTGGTAGGAGGCAATGAGTGGGAAGAAAGGAAGTCCTTTCTGATTGACTGCTGGTGATTAGTGGTGCTCTACAGGTGTTGGTGTTGAGGCCGTTTTACACTGTATTTCAATGTTTTGGATGAGAGTATTGATGGCTTTGCGGCCAAGTTTGCGGATGATAAGAAGGTAGGTGGTAGGGCTGGCAATTTTGAGGAAGCAGGGAGACTGCAGAAGGACTTGAACAGATTAGGAGAATGGGCAAGTAAGTGGCAAATTGAATACAGTGCCAGGAAGAGTATGGCCATGCACTTTGGTAGAGAGAATAAAAGCATAGGTAATTTTCTGAACGGGTAGAATATTCAAAGGGATTTTGCAGTCCTCATCCAGAATTCCCTAAAGGTTAATTTGCAGGCTGAGCTGGTGCTGAGGAAGGCAAATGCATTTTGAGAAGACTAGAATATAGCAGCAAGGGTGTAATGCTGAGGCTTTACAAGGCCTCACTTGGAGTATTCTGAGTAGTTTTGGAAAAACTTCAGAGGAGGTTTGCGAATATGATCCCAGGAATGAATAGATTATTGTGTGAGTCTACTTGCAGGGACGTAGAAGAACGAGGGGTGATTTCATTGAAACCTATCAAATGTTGAAAGGCCTAGATAGAGTCAATTTGGAGGTGTCTTGTGGTGGGGTAGTCTAAGACCAGAGGGCACAGCCTCAGAATAGAGGGATGACCATTTAGAACAGAGATGAGGATGAGCCAGAAGGTGGTGAACCTGTGGAATTCATTGCCACAAGTAGCTGTGAAAGCCAGATCATTGGGTATATTAAGGTGGAGTTTGATATGTTCTTGATTAGTCAGGGTGTGAAAAGTTACGAGGAGAAAGCAGGAGATTCAGGGCTGAGAGGGAATGGATCAGCAATGATGAAATGGTGGAACAGACTCAATGGGCTGAATGACCTAGTTATTCTCCTGAATAGGATAACAAAATGTCTTAACAGCTCAGGGGGTGAGTTCCCAAAACCAGTGGGATTCGACAGGACAAGGATAAGGGTTATCAAGAACTTGGGTGTGAAGTTCCTTACCTCAGAGTACAATTGGTGCTCAGTGGGTGAGTATATCTGAACCTGAAACTGCTTCTTTCTTTAGGTGGGGAATGGGGTTTGAGTGAACCCCATATTAGCATATTAATAATTGATTGACGTTAGTCCCACCATTATTTCTTCCCTTCTGATACATTTTGTAATTGTATAAAATCAAAGATAAAAACTAATCTTATGTTAGTGCACAATAACTGTTCTAATAATTATACATTAAGTAGAAGGCCAATCCAATATATTGCATGGCGAGAAAGCTACTCCACTTGTGTATTTTTGACTCCGTTGTATCATCTACACTGGAAATAAAGATCTCAAGGTCCTCAAAGTTCAAACAATGCCTCTTTCCATATTCGCTCTTTGGCCACCTATGACAATGATGACTTTCTCTTTGGGTGGGAATTGACTGCATAAGAAGGCAGATTTCATTCTTTAACAAATTGATGACTTTAACTTTGTTTTTAGATGAGGAGTTAAATGGTGTGTTGACTTGTCTATCCCAAGCTGCCATCTTTACCCTACCAGCCTGGACTCTGAAAAATGCAGACCTGTCCATCGCTGATGTTCACCTCATTGACTCCAGCTGCCACGCCAATCAAAAAGATGAGAACTGGATTGTCATCAGAGTCCCATTTGATGGCTGTGGAACAACGATCGTTGTAGGTACCTGCTTTTTCTTCCCTTTCAACTAACAACTGAGTAGAAATGAGAGTTTGAAATCAGACTTTGTCAGGGTGTGGATCAATGGAATTGGAAGGGTGAATTAAAAAATATATTATTGCATCAAAGTGATTATAAAGACAGACAGACAGACAGACATACTTTATTGATCCCGAGGGAAATTGGGTTTCGTTACAGGTGCTCCAACCAAGAATAGTGTAGAAATATAGCAATATAAAACCATAAATAATTAAATAATAAGTTAATCATGCCAACTGGAAATAAGTCCAGGACCAGCCTATTGGCTCAGGGTGTCTGACACTCTGAGGGAGGAGTTGTAAAGTTTGATGGCCACAGGCAGGAATGACTTCCTATGACGCTCAGTGTTGCATCACGGTGGAATGAGTCTTTCGCTGAACGTACTCCTGTGCCTAACCAGTGCATTATGGAGTGGATGGGAGTCATTGTCCAAGATGGCACGCAACTTGGACAGCATCCTCTTTTCAGACACCACCGTCAGAGGGTCCAGTTCCACTCCCCACAACATCACTGGCCTTATGAATGAGTTTGTTGATTCTGTTGGTGTCTGCTACCCGCAGCCTGCTGCCCCAGCACACAACAGAAAACATGATAGCACTGGTCACCACAGGGAAATGATTTGATATTGATCTGGAGTAATAACATTATTAATTTCAAAAAGATTCCTGTGATACAGTGACACAGAGAGTAGAGTCACTGGCTCACACCTCCAGTGTCTCTGACATTCAAGTTGTCTGTCTGGGGTTTTCGTGTTCTCCTGTGACTGTCACACCATCTCACACTAATCCACTCAGCATATCAATTTAATCTCATTTATTTTTATATTTATATTTGAATTGAATTATATATTATAATGTATTGTAGCATTGAATATTAATATATATTGTATATTTTATATATTATTGAACATCAACACATTTGTATCAGGATATCGAAAGTGCCCTTTACTTTGTTACAGAACAATACTGGGAAGATGGTTTATGTAAACACAGTTTACGGAACAGCCCCACACACTCCAGTTCACCGTCTGATTATTAAGTTAATGTGTGAGATGTCAACAGAAGAGAACATCGCGATGGGATTCATACCACACTCCAATCACGTGTCTCGACCGGGGCACTATAATGTATCCTTCACCTTGTACCACTCAGCCGCCTTTAGCCACCCAATCTTTAAGTTCCCTTATGAAACTCCACTGAACGGGACATTGTACCTGCAGGTGGAGGCAGCAACGAATGATAGTGGAGTGCAGATATTAATGGAAAGCTGTATCTCGGCACCAACCCTGAGCCCGACCAATTTGCAGTACAGCATAATTGAAAATGGGTAATTGGTCCATTTCTCATCAGTTTTTTTTGTGTGCCATACTCTGCCAGAGCCTCGGCGACCACTTCTCAAGTGGTTGTCCTGGAGGAAAAATCCTGTGTGTGGTCCCTCACGTCCTTCTCATAGCACAGATTTTTTTTACGGGGCCGAGTTGCGAGCTTGATGCGAGCATGCCCGGGAGCGGCCCGACTGGATTCGAACCCGGAAACCTTCGCTCCGGAGTACGGCACTGATGTTACTGCGCCACCAACCAGCCTGTCTCATCAGTAGGACTTCTATTAACCCTACATTTTCTTTGGGTGCAAAGTTGTTGCCATTTGTTTATAAGATGTCTGGCCTAGTGATCTGCTTTCTCAATCTCAATAGCATTTGCCTGGTCTTAAATACCTTTAAAAATGAGGAGTCGGTGAAAACTAAATGCTGGACTCTTTGACTTTAATTAAAAATAATTCACTTTATCACCAGGCACAACTCTGTGAGCCCAAAAATAGAGCTGTCCATGAATAATGTAAAGGGTTGGATAGAAAAGATTTGGATCAGGTGTTCCCAACCTTTGTTATGCCATGGACCGATACCATTAAACCAGGGTTCCACAGACCCCAGGCTGGGAACTCCTGATTTATTTGGATATGGGCCAAATGCAGACAAATTGGGCTAGCTCGGGTAGTTACCATCTTCAGCATGGGCCAGCTGAGAAAATACTTCTGTTGTTTAAAAAAAACTGGAACACAGACAGGCAGACAGACAGACATACTTTATTGATCCCGAGGGAAGTTGGGTTTCGTTACAGCTGCACCAACCAGGAATAGTGTAGAAATATAGCAATATAAAACCATAAATAATTAAATAATAATAAGTTAATCGTGCCAAGTGAAAATAAGTCCAGGACCAGACTATTGGCTCAGGGTGTCTGACACTCCAAGGGAGGAGTTGTAAAGTTTGATGGCCACAGGCAGGAATGACTTCCTATGACGCTCAGTGTTACATCTCGGTGGAATGAGTCTCTGGCTGAATGTACTCCTGTGCCTAACCAGTACATTATGGAGTGGAAGGGAGTCACTGTCCATGATGGCATGTAACTTGGACAGCGTCCTCTTTTCACACACCACTGTCAGAGAGTCCAGTTCCACCCCCACAACATCACTGGCCTTATGAATGAGTTTGTTGATTCTGTTGGTGTCTGCTACCCTCAGCCTGCTGCCCCAGCCCACAACAGCAAACATGATAGCACTGGCCACCACAGACAGGTTTGTTCCTGTCAATTGTACTGAAGTACAGTTTAGCCTCCTCTCAGTACAGATAATTCATTTACAATAGTTCATTGAGGTAGTTCAAAGGGACACAATAGCAGAATCAGAACAAGGTTCACAGTTTCAATGTAAGTGCGGTGCAGGTAGGCAACAAAGTGCAAGGACCATAATGAGATATGTTGTGAGGCCAAGAGCCTGTTAACAGTGGGATATAAACTGTCCTTGGCCCAGTACTATATGCTTTTAGGCTGTTCTATCTTCTTCCTGAAGGGAAGGAAGAGGAGAGAGATGGTCCAAGGTGGGTTCTGTGCTGTATGACTCAATGATTCTATATGACTTGATTCAACTTCAGAGAAAACAGATGACACTGTTAAATTAGGTTTTAGAACTTCTGGAGAAATATATGTTTGGTTTCAACTTTATCATACAACTTTATCATATGTCTGGGCTGCAGCCTGGTGGTTGGGGACCACAGGATGGGAACAGGCCATTCAGGCAACTGAGTGCATGCTGACAATCAACCACCCACTTAATCTGATCACGCTTTCTTCTCCCCATTTCCCATCATCTCCCTGTTACAGTTCACAGCAAAAGGGCAGTGCAGGCAGAAAGTATGGTTCAAGAGAGATGATGAGGTAGATTGTGAGGTCAAGAGTCCAACATACTGTATCATGCTAGGGAAACATCCAATATTCTTAAACTAGCGAGATTGAAGTGAGTGCTATGAGCATGGAGGTACAGTATGTGCTTTTAAGCCCAATGGTGAGGGGGTGGGAAGAGAGTATCTCTGGTGGATGGAGTCTTTGATTATGTTAGCTGCTTTACCGAACCAGCAAGAAATGCAGACAGAATCAATGGAGGGGGGACGGTTTCCCTGATGTGCTGACATTGGTCCACAACTCTGCAGTTTCTTGTGAAGTATTAGTCTTTAGGAAAATACATGAACGAAGTAATGAAAACACCTCCAGAGGGTTGCAAAAGGTGAATCATTAAAGAGGCACATTTTTGAAAGAACGGGGGATTGAGGACTTTGGGGAACAACAGAGGTAGAGAGATGAGGCCTGGAACAGACTAACCAAGGCCAGGACAGGATTGAGGGGCTGAGGAGCAAACTATTTTTTTTTGTGGTCTGTGCTGGCGACTGTCGACAGTGATCGCACTCTGTCTGGTACCCCTCTGTAACCCTCCAGCTGGAGCATTGCTGTTCTTCTCCATTTCTTCCAGTTGTCCCAAAGACTCCACCTTTCAATATTTCCCATCGAGTGACTCGAGGAAACAGCGCTTCAGCTTCCACGCCTTCAAGTTCGATGGTTATCCACAGGTCTTTATCATCTGCGATGTGGTAATCTGTCACAGGACCAAGTCTCCCAACCGGTGTTCTCAGGGGTGCCTTTTGTCCCGACCTAAGCGGGACCTCAATGTGGGGATCAAATCATCGCGCCTTGCTCAGGGACCCATGGTATTTCCGAACAACATCGAAGGTGTGTATTGTTGTATGGGCTACTTACAAGTTGTATTATTTTAATTACGTTTGCATACAGGTTATGAATTGGTAAAAACAATATGTTATTGATGTACTCCGAACTTCCTCTGCCTTTAATGAAGTAAAGGAACCAGTGTGCTTTCTTGACCATGACATCTACGTCATTGGACCTGACAAAATTGCTGGTGAGCTCGAAGCTCTGAAACATCACCACCAGAGTGCTATTGATACAGGAAGAGTACTCCACGTTGCCTCATAACATCAATAACCTGCCCTTCAATGGATGTGGTTTCAAGATTCTGTACAAAAAAAACACAAACCCTCTTTTTATAAAATAGAACTAAAAGCCTCCCATTTCAAAAGACGAAAGTTAAGATAAGAAGTGAAGAAATCTTCAGCTCATGCCTTATAAATAAGACAGATGTCTAAAAGTGAAGTATCAGCAGATTCAATCTGAACAGTCAACGCGGAGTTTGGTACACTAACCGCCAAGGCGGATTTAAAAAACTGAATATTAAATTGATGGCTCTTAAAGGAACCATCAAAGGTAAAAGTAACCAAGTGATGTCTACGTTATGGAGTCACATGGAAACAAGTCTTACACCAAGTATCAACAACACATTTACGCTAATCCCATGGTATTCTCTCCACATTCCCATTCCCAGCAACTTTCCCAGATTCCACCACTCACCCATACACTAGGGATAACTTACAGTGGCCAATTAACCTGACAACGCCACACCAATGAATCTGTTTATTGACTGATGCTAAGAGTAGAAAATTGTTTGAACAAAACTAGTGGGCCATATTTCTCCACCTCTGTTTCAGTCGCAAGAATTTGAAGCCAACCATCCTCAGCTCAGCAAGGAAATCCCTTATTTACCCTCAGCAGTTTTTGTAAACACATCATAGGATCACGGATCCATCACTGATCTTCACAATACAGAAATAAATTTCAGAGAGTTATAGGCACAGCTTAGTCCATCACAGCCTCCTCTCCACAGATTCCGTCCATGCTAGACTCTGCCTAGGAAAAGCAGCCAACATATCAATCAATGACCCTTCCACAGTAGATATTCTGTCTCCTCCCACTTCCGTCATGCTGGAAATAGTAAAGCTTCAAAATGCACTCCATCGGACTCAAAGGCACCTTCTGCCCACTGGTATATGAATTTTGAATGTACCTCGATTATGATAAAGGTTGCTCTTACTTTTAAAATTTGTCTCAAGATCCAATTCTATTTGTTGCACCTTATTGTCTACATGCACAGCATTTTCTCTGTAACTGTAATTTACATTCTGCAGTTTGTTATTGTTTTTCCTTTCTACTATCTCATTGTAATTATGTTTTAATATGACCTATACAGGTTGCATGCATAACATTCTCCACTTATTTCGGGACATGTGACAATAATAAACCAATCACTCCTTATTCAACAATCCTCCTTCATTACGTCAGAAGATATCCACTAACAATTGCTCAATGCCCAATGCCCTTTGAATCTCACAAACAAATTGCTTCATTTGCATACATGGGGAACGACCCACAAAATATTGGTGCAGATAAACTGCTCATCACCAAATAATGATCATCTCTCACAGCAGGGTGTTGAACCCCTTTTTGGCAATGCTGGACCCCTCCCCATAAATTTCATGGGGTCATGATTGTTCCGAAACTCAGCTGGAGCTGTCAGGTAAGGATACTGGTTACAGTATAAGAGCTGGTCATTGGTGAGTACCTTGAGTGAGTCACTCCTGAAACCTCAGAAACTTCTCACTATCTGCAAAGCACAGCTGGAAAACTCACCAGATGCCTGACAGATTTAACAACACCTAAACAGATTATCGCCATCTAGACAAATCTGCCAGATTAAATGGCACCCCATTTGAAATCTTGAACATTCCACCATCCCCTGCAATGCCAGTTCACTGTGTGTATCCCCCTGCAAAATGGGCCATTCTTACTTTCCACGTTAACATTGGAAATACTTCATAATCCCATTACCCCTACCCATATAACAGGAAATGAGGAACACAACCATCTTGTAACATTGGTTTATTATTGTCACATGTTCCTAGTTTCAGTGAAAAACTCTTGTTTGCATACCATCCATAAGTACAAGGAGATATTAAAAGAAGCAAAATGCACAATACAGTATGACAACGATAGAGTAATTGCAGTGCACGTAGGTAAATAGAATGCATGGACTGTGATTAGGTGGATTGGGATATCAATAATTCTTTACCATGTGAGAGGAAGCCGCCCTTTAGTATGATGGTACGATCATTCAAGCTTTTGCATTCTCTCCAAACTTCAGAATCAAAATCAGATTTACTATCATGGACTATAAATCTGACGTGAATGTTATTTCACAGTGGCAGTTCATTGCAAAGATATTAACTACAGAAGGAATAAATAGCGCCAAAACATAAAGATGATGTGCTGCATTGCAAAGTCAAGCAAACGTCACTCATCCAAACAAAATCTGTGCAGTTAAGCTCCGATAATAGGTTGCACGCAGGATTTGGTTGCACCAGAACAGTAGGCTTTCCAGACTATTGAATGTCACTGCCACAACGCATGTTTAGTTTTTTTTTATATATTATACAACAGTACGATAAATTCCGCAGTGAGCATGATATTCGAAGGGTGTGTGTAAAACAAGGCCCAGTTAACTCTGAAGTGTTGGGAGGCAGGGTTCTGTTGAGATTTAAAACACGAAATGCAGGAAACAGTGATTTTAAAGAGTGCAGGAAACATTCATAGGTAAATTTCAAAGGAGTGAAGGGAAAAAAAAGATACAAGAGGATAGGAGTTAAAGAGAAGTGAAGGGAACAGATGAGCTAAAATGGAGTGTGTGGAATAGTTACCAGTAAGTTAAAAAGGGAGTGTAAGCAATGGTGTGTCTGGTGAATTTCAAGGAAGCACTGGTGAGTTTAAAGGGAGCACAGGAAACAGGGAACTGCTGAGTTTAAACAGTGCAGGATTAGTTGCTGAAAACTTTTTGAAGAATAGGATTATTATTATTTATGAGAAAATTTGAAACTCAGACCATCCAAAATTTGGTGTTAACATTCGTTAATGAAGTATTGCTAGCAGTAACTTAATTTGGTATAATTTCAGAATTATTTGAATAATGAATCACTCCATTTACGGCATGTATTTATTGTGACCAGGCCGTCTTCAACCATCACCAAATTCGGAGAGGAGCGGGAAGAACTATTATGTCCCTGTAGTGGGTGTGCTGTCAGTGGGATGTGCAATCTCCATCCTCGCACTTGTACTGCAGAGAAAATATTACCTACAACAGTCGCTGAGGGACACCGCTTCCAAATAGCTCATGGATGATAAACACTGGGTATTGCTTCGATTGCTTTAGTTCAAATTGAAGTTTCTATAATATTAAAACTTGAAGTTACGATTTTATTCATTGCTACGGAATGACAATCGGCAAAACTCTGATAATCCACCATTCCAGTATTTGGAAATCCCTGGGGTTTATTGGGTGATGTTACTCATGCTCCCTTTTACTCATTGGGGCCCCATTCACCACGTAGCCTCCAAACTTACTGGGTGCACTGGAAAATGCATTGTACTATTGTGTAACATCTAGACCCCCATAAACTAAACTGTTTTGGGGAAATGTAGGGAAAGGACATCCAATAGTCTGAAAAATCTTCCAGTCCTGCTTCTCTCCCATGTTCCAAAGATACACGGGTCATTAGGTTAATTAGTTACAAGGATGTATTTGAGCACCACGGACTTGTGAGCCAGAGGGGCCCGATAGATATGTTGTAACTTGTTTAAAAAATCACTGAATTCCTGGGACTGCTGGATTATCCGAGCTTCAGTACAATATTGCAGTTATTGTATAAATCACGAATTGGATTTTGTAACAAAACTGCTTGAATTGTTTTAAAAAATCAGGAAATTGTTAATTGCCAAAATATTATTAGCTTTCATTATATTATGCTGGAACTTTTGCCTACCTGCAATAAAGTAATAGTGATAACACCGTGCCTCATCTCCTTCTGTCCTTCAATCAGTTGAACATCATTCAACGTGCTGCGGGTTTCTTCCATGTTTGTTCAAATGAAGGGAAGATAAACAACGTCCATAAAGCAAACGGAAATAAGAACAGGATGCAAATTAGAATGCAAGGAAAGAGAAGCAGAGGTAGAATAAGATCTTGGCTGATCTACCCAAGGCCTCTTCTCTACCAGTTCCCCACAGCCGTCATTCCTTGATCTTTTAAATATGTAACCCTCTTCACCTTAAACGTATCCAATGATCTGCCCTCCACCCTTTGCAGTGGTACGAACTTTCTACGCACACACCTCCATTTTAAATTACCGTCCCCCTTATTTCCAGTAATGTGCCTCTCGCAAGCGCTTAAGAAGCAAGGTGCAAAGCTACCGCAACCATCAGTTCCACAGCACTGATTCTACAAGACTAGCGATAAGTAGACCAAAGTTTCCCTGTAATTGCTGCAAGTTATTCTGGCAGAGTGGCGCAATGGGTAGAGTCACTGCGCCAGAGACCCGGATTCGAACCTACCTTCTGAGTGTGAAGTTAGCGCGTTTCCCTGTGTGTGATTTCCCCGCCCCAGTTGTTCTGGCTTTCTCCAGCATCCCAAATACAGGAAGCTGTGGGACGTTAGGCTGAGGTAAATTGTCCCTAACTTGTGGCTACCTCGCTAGTGGGTTGTTGGGAACGCAGGGAGAATACCTTATGGAAATTTGTTGGGGAATGAGATGACTCCATAAGCCAGGATAGACTCAGTAAGGAATATGGAAATTTGGCCAATCGTACAGGCACTCTCTCTAGAAGAGATGATCCTGATTTAACTACTGGCACGCAATAAAGAAAACAGTGCATATCCTGAGACTAGCTGGAGGTTCGGCAAACCTTAATCACCATACCTGAATTTGTAGACAACATGTCTCAGACAAATGTAAGAAGAGGCGAGTCAGGTTTACAGTCAAGTCCTACAGTTTACAGTTTGCTGATTGTCACGTGCACATCTCAGAGTGAGGCCCATGTGATAGAAGTGTCACGTTGCTATTCAAATTTGGCTTCATGTTGGGTAAGGTCACTTCATTGTATATGGATCTGGTAAAATGCAATGGCTATCTCTGTTAGGCCAGATCCCGTTCATCCTCTCCACTCTATGGTGACCTCGGAATTAACATCAGGCAAAACTAGAGGAGACCCAGCTCATTTTCCATCTAGTGGTGGGCTCTGAAATAGCAGATGGAGTTCAACCCAGCTAAGTGTGAAGTGGTTCATTTTGGTAGGTCAAATTTGAAGACAGATTATAATATAAATGGTAAGACTCTTGGCAGTATGGAGGATCAGAAAGATCTTGAGGTCTGTGTCCATAGGACACTCAAAGCTGCTGCGCAGGTTGACAGTGTTGTTAAGAAGGCGTATGCTGTGTTGACCTTCATCAACTGTGGGATTGAGTTCAAGAGCCATGAGGTAATGTTACATCTGCATAAGACTCGGAATACTGTGTTCAGTTCTGATCATCTCACTGAAGGACGGATGTGGATACTATAGACAGAGTGCGGAGGAGATTTACAAGGATGTTCCCTGAATTGGAGAGCATGCCTTATGAGAATAGGTTGAGTGAACTTGGGCTTTTCTCCTTGATGTGACGGGGGCTGAGAGGTGACCTGATGGAGGTGTATAAAATAATAAGAGATGTTGATCGTGTGGATAGTCAGAGGCTGAAATTTCTAACACGAGGGAGCATAGTTTTAAGGAGCTTGGAAGTAGGTACAGAGGGGATGTCAGAGGTAAGTTTTTCAATTCAAACAGAGAGTGGCGGGTGCATGGAATGCACTTCTAGTGAAGGTGGTAGAGGGTCTGTTAGTAGATAGGTACATAGAAAAATAGAGGACTATGCAGTAGGGAAGTTCCAGGCAGTTTCTACAGTAGGTTGAATGGTCGGCACAATGTCTATGTTCTATGTGGTGTAAATATTGAATAATCCAACTTCAGGTCACCTGCTCCCCCTCTATATGCTGGAAGAGTTCAGCAGGTCAGGTAGTATCTATGAATATCAATAAACAGTGAAGGTTTTTGGTCCCAGTCCCACCATCAGGACTGAGATCCTCCAGCACATTGTGTGTATTGCTCTAGATTTCCAGCATCTGCAGTACCTCTTGTGTCTGCTCCCCCATATGCCTTTTCACTCCCTGATCTACACAGTTGCCTCATTCCCTGTTTCATTCCCACTCTCAACCAACTCACTCTGCTCATCACAAGCATACGCCTCCTATTGGTTCCCTCTCCCACTGTTCGAGTCTGCTCTCCCCACTTTTCTTATTTCATTCCATGCTCAACTGTCCTCTCCAATCAGATCCCATCATCTGCTCCCTTTTGTCATCTCCACCATCACATCCCAGCTTCTGTTACTATGTGCAACCTCCCCTCCTCCATCTGCCTATCACACTTCACACCTGGATCCACCATTCACTCAACCATATCCTCCCTCCTCATTATACTGGCTCAATCGTTCAAGCCAGATGCAAGCAACCTGAAATGTTCACTGTCCATTTCCCTCCTTTTGATTTTGTCTAGCCCACTGCATTCCTCCAGCAGATGTTTTTCTCCAGTCGGTAGTGCCTTGTAT
This sequence comes from Hypanus sabinus, assembly GCF_030144855.1. Classification (NCBI taxonomy): domain Eukaryota; kingdom Metazoa; phylum Chordata; class Chondrichthyes; order Myliobatiformes; family Dasyatidae; genus Hypanus; species Hypanus sabinus. The sequence continues at coordinate 153,768,834 of NC_082710.1, forward strand.
CTGCAGCATTGTCCATGGTTCTGAGCTTTGTTCCTCTCTCATTGAGTCATACAGTTTGGGAGTAGACTTTACCAACAGTTGCACCCTGGCAATTCAGAGATCTGTCCAGATGTGTCTTAAATGTTGTTAGATTCTCTGCCTGCAGCACCACTCCAGGCAAATTGTTTCCAACCCAAACCAGCATCTGAGTGGGAAAATATCTATTGCATATCCCCTTCTCAACATCTTGCCTCTATCCCAAAACATACATTCTATGGTTTTAAATATTATTTGGAAAGATTTCTTACAATCTAACCTATTTATACATGCATCTTCGAGTCCAGACCCAATGTCTGTGAGCCTGAGAGTCCGGAGCCAAGTATCGCCCAGGCGGACAGCCCTGCAGTTGAAGGCATGGGTGGTGTGTGATGGGTGTGTGGGAGAAAAGAGGTTTGTTTAGCTCTTATTATTTTGCTTTGTTGCTGCTACTTGTGTTGTTCTGCTGAACATTGTGGCCACGCTCAGTGAAGCATGCAGGATTGCCCAGCATATCCTTAGATTGTATTGTCTGCTAACACAAAACAACACATTTCATGATATGTTTCAATATACATGTGATAAGTAAACAAATCTGAATCTGAACTATTCTGTACACCACTAATACATGCGTCCCCTCCCTCCCCAGTCTCTGCCACTCTGGGAAAACAAGCGAACCTTATCCAGTCAGTCCTCGTAGTGAACTGATCCATCCCCGGCTACATCCTGGTGAATTTCCTCTCCACCTTCTTCGGCACTATCCTTATATCCGTCCTCTCTATCTTTAGGTCTGCAGATGATAGCAGCGTAGTGGGCGAAAATAGTGATGAGTCGGAGGTAGATAGTGTCTTTCGTAGAATGAAGTGATAACAAAATCCTTTCTCTCAATGCCAACGCAACCAAAGAGCTGGTCATTGACTACAGGAAGAGTGCTGGTGCACACGGTCCTGTCTACATTGAGGTTGAGAGGATTGACAGCTTTCGGATCTAATTGCCTGTTGTGGTTCGTACACATAAATGCCATGGTCAAGGCTGCACTCCAACGCCTTTACTTCTCAGGAAGCTAAAAAAAAAATTAGTCATGTCAATTAATTAACAACAATCTATGTTGTTAAGATCTTGCACTTTATTATTTATCTGCGTCCAACTTTCTCAGTAGCTGTTGCACTTTATTCTGCATTGTTATTGTTTTATCTTGCACTACCTTAGTGCACTGTGTAATGATCTGATGTTTATGAACCATGCAAGACAGCCTTTCCACTGTATATCAGTACATCTGACGATAATAAACCAGTTAATTCCAATTTCCTTGTGGAAAGCAAAATTGCCCACAACACTCCAGCAAAGGACTAACCAATAGTTTATGAGGTTGTACCATAACTTCCTTGTTCTTAGATTCATCTCCCATGGTGATGACACCAAGTAATCTGATCCTTTTAATTATTCAATTCAACTGTGATTTATGTTAGATTTCATAATGACAGTGATTTTTAAAGCAGAGCTGCTTCTATACAACCAAATGGTTGCTGATGCTGGGGATCTGAAATAGTATTGGAAGACATAATTACCCAGCAGTTCAGTCAGCCCCTGAGGAGAGTTAAGCATTAACAGGTGTGGACAGTGGTGTGGCTGGCCTCGCAGTGCCAGAGATCCAGGTTCAATCCTGACCTCTGGTGTTGTTTGTGTGGAGTTTGCTCATTCTTTCTGTGACTCTGTGGTTTCCTCTCATCCCAGAATGTAGTTCATTGAGACAAGAACATGTTGAAATGAAGGTTCTTCAAAGGAGAGTGTTGCTTATGGATCTTGGGCTGTGTGGAGTTGCAGAACGATGATGGTGGTGCCAGTGGAGGAAAGATTGAGGAGAGTGTCTGGGACAATGCACTGACGTTTGGTGGTTATCACGATTCAGTAGTGGGCGGTGGGAGGGGGAGTTCTGAAGGGAGTCTGAGAGCAGAACCTTGGCCTCAGCACGAGCTAAAGACCCACAGCTCTGCAGTTGCAGCATCTTCAGTGTCAATGTTGCAGTAGGTCATGAATGATTAGACTTCCGCATAGTCAGAGCCCTTCAACTTCATTGAATCTTTGAGTCATACAGCATAGAAATAGGCCCTTCAGTCCACTGAGTCGATGCTGACAATCGACTATCTATTTACACCAGTTTTACTCCAATCCCATTTTATTATTCCCTTGGTTTTATTAACCTTCCACCCCTCCCCCCTCAGATTCTACCCCTCACCCACACAACTAAGAGAAACTTACAGTGGTGAATTAACCAATCGACTATAAATTTCCACAACTGCAGGTAGATGCTCACAAGATATAAAAACCAGAATTACGGCCACAACTACATATGAACAAACTCCCAGCATGTTTGTAAATGCAAAAGTCTGATTTCAGAAATTGCAGAGAGGTGAAAACCACAGCCCAATCAGACCCCACCCACCATACATATTCTCTCTTACCCCTTCAATCTCCCCCACCCCCACTGGACAAATGCCTGAAGATATGTACCACCAGGTTCAAGGATGGTTCCCATCTCACTGTTATGAGAATATTGGACACACCTGTTATGTGCTGGAAGATGAACTCCTGACCTCCCAATCTACCTGCTCATGGCCCTTGCACTTTACTCATCTATCTGCACTGTTACACTCTTTTCCAGAATCTGTTTATTTTTACAACATCATCTCTCAGTATCTGGATGACACACAAATGAAACCTTTTCTCTGGACCTTGGTAAATGTGACAGTAGTAAACCTATCCCACTGCCAGTAGATATATATGTAACTTCCTCTCTTGATTTTGCTTCAGTTGCAATATAAAACAGAACTGCTGGCAGTCAGAGAACTGAGTGGGGTGGAATACCAAGCTGCTGACGGCAGGGCTCACTGCTTACCTCTGGCAACATCGGACCTTGGTGCCAAAATCATATCTCCTTCATAAGTGACAAGGCACTAATTTGTTTCCATCTCATTCGCTGCGGTGACTGGTGAGGAATGAGTGGACCTGCCAGTACTGTTCACACTTTTTCCTTGTGTTTATCTGGTCTTGTCGGGCACATGGGGCTCATCAGCCTTGGACAGCAATGCACCTCGGGGAAGGAAAACTCTTGATTCTTCAAATCTTCCTGCCCAGGTTTGCACCCTGGAGAGGACACAGTCCATCAGAGGTGCAAACCCATGACCCCCAGGGATCAGCGGCACCCTACTCACTCATCTGATCTCATTCTGAAGGAGAGGTGTCCATAATGATTATGACTTCACCTATGGCAAATAACTCGTTCATAGACACCACGTGTTTGCTCTGGGTGCTCCAGTTTCCACCCATGGTCCAAAGGGGTATCAGTTACTGATTGTAAATTGTCCTGTGATGAGACTAGGGTAAAATTGGCTTGTCTTGAAGGGCCGAGACAGCCTGTTCCATGCTATACTCTAAATATATATAGAGAACCAGAGAAGACCAGGCACAAGTCAAGGTAAACGCTGTTAATTCTTGGTAATGAAAGCCAAGACATCTCCATGATGGGGTAGACGCTGCATTGTAACGTTGCAGAATGTTTATCAATGCAGTACAGATTTGTTAAATATATTCTTGATTTATGACATACAGTAAATGCAAGAAAACATGTCTTTCTCTAGGTTTGTTGTATATGGTTATCAGATAAGGGAGGTTGAAACACTTGGGTCTCAGCAGATCAGGCAGCATCTCAGGAGAGAAGCATTGTTAACATGAGTGGCACAGTCCTGTGGGTGGTTGGTACTTCAGTGGAATAAAGAAAATTGTAATGACATAAGAGGGGTACTGGCCAAAGTGGATTGGAAAGGGACTCTAGCAGGAAGGACAGCACAGCAGCAGTGGCTGGAGTTTCTGCAAAAAAAAATGATGGAAGTGCAAGTCAGATATATTTCAAATAAGAAAAAATATTTGAATGAAAGAAAGACACTACCATGACTGACAAGTGAAGTCAGAGCCAAAGTAAAAGCAAAAGAAAGGGCATACAAGGAAGCCAAAGCTAGTCGGAAGATAGATGATTGGAGAGCTTTTAAAAACTTTCAGAAGGAAAATAGGAAGTTCATTAGGAAGGAAAAGATGAATTATGAAAGGAAGCTGGTGACTATTATCAAAAAAGACACCAAAAGCTTTTTTAAGTATATAAAGGGTAAAAGAGAGTCAAGGGTAGATATAGGACCTATAGAAAATGATGCTAAATATTGTAATGACAGACACAGAGATGGCAGAGGAACTGAATGCATATTTTGCATCAGTCTTCACAGTGGAAGACATCTACAGTATAATGGACATTCAAGAGTGTCAGGGAGGTGAGGTATGTTCAGTGAAAATTACACTGAGAAGGTGATTAGGAAGCTTAATGGTCTGAGAGTGGATAAATCTCCTGGACCTGATGGAATGCACCCATAGGTTCTGAAGGAAGTAGCTGGGAAGATTGGGGAAGCATTAACAATTATCTTTCAAGAGTCAATAGATTCTGGCATTGTACTGGGTGACTGGAAAATTTTACTCCACTATTTAAGAAGGGTGGGAGGCAGCAGAAAGGAAATTATAGACCTGTTATCCTGACATCAGTCATTGGGACGTTGCTGGAATCGATTTTTAGTGATGACATTACAGAGTACCTGGAGGCACATGACAAGATAGGCCAAAGCCAGCATGGTTTCCCCGAAAGGAAAATCCTGCCTGAAAAACCTACTGCAACCTTTTGAGGAAATTACAAGCAGAGTAGACAAAGGAGATGCAGTAGATGTGGTGTACTTGGATTTTCAGAAGGCCTTTGACAATTTGCTGCATATGAGGCTGTTTAGCAAGATAAGAGCCCATGGAATTACAGGGAAGTTACTAGCATGGGTGGTGTGTTGGCTGATCAGCAGAAAACAGAGAGTGGGAATAAAGGGGTTCTATTCTGACTGGCTGCCAGTGGAGTTCCACAGGGGTCGGTGTTGGGACCGCTGCTTTTTACGATGTACAGTATGTCAAATATTTGGACTAAGGGATTAATGGATTTGTGGATAAATTTGCCAATGATACAAAGTTCGGTGGAGGAGCAGGTAGCATTGAGGAAACAGAGAGTCTGAAGAGAGACTTAGATAGTTTAGGGTGGGGGTCGGCAAACAGAACGTTTAATGATACGTGGACAGATTCATTTACTTTCACTGTTGACGAGACTGGTTTACCGGTATGCTTAATATGCAATGAGAAACTAGCAAACAACAAAAAGTCAAATGTTGCAAAGCATTTCTAGAATAAACACGCAGCCTTTGCTCAAAAATATCCGGATGGAGATGAGAGAAAAAAAGCCGTTTCGGAACTGATGCGGAAGGTTGATCTGAGCAAAAATCATTTCAAGCAATGGATGAAGTCCGGAAAACCAACGACATACGCTAGTTATATTGCCGCTCAGGAAATAGTCAGGCACGGGAAGCAGTTTACAGATGGTGAATATATAAAAGAATCTTTCATTAAGATTTCAGAACATCTATTCACGGACTTTAAAAACAAGAGTGAAATTGTGCAGAAAATCAGGGATATGCCCCTCTCTGCAAAGACTGTCAAAGACAGAACCATAAAAATGGCAGAAGACATCACAAGACAGCAAATTAAAGACATCAATTCAGCTGTGGCCTACTCGATTGCCTGTGACGAGTCTAAAGACAAAGGTGATATTGAACAAATAGCGTTGTTCTGCCGGTATGTAAACTCTGCCGGGCCACAGGAAGAACTGATTGAGTTGATACCTCTAAATGACCAAACACGGGGGGAGGACATCTGTGAGGCTGTCTTGAATTGTTTAAGAGCCAAAGGAATAAAGACTACCCACCTGGTGACAGTAGCTACTGATGGGGCACCGAATATGACGGGAACGCACAAGGGAATTGTGGCTTTACTGCAGAAGTCGCTGGACAGAAAGCTGCTGATTTTTCACTGCATCTTGCACCAAGAGGCACTGTGCGCTCAAACATTTCCTCCGGAATGCACAGAAGTAATGGATGTTGTCATTCAGATTGTCAATAAAATAATGGCAAAAAGTTTAAATCACCGTCAATTCTGTTTGTTACTGGACGAGCTGGAAAGCGCATATTCTGATCCCCTGCTGCACAACAAAGTCCGGTGGCTGTCCAGAGGGGAGGTGCTGAAATGCTTTGTCGCGTGTCTGGAAGAAGTGAAAACTTTCCTGGGCAGCAAAGGGCTGGAAAAGCTACACTTCATGGTAGACATGACAGCGCACCTGAACACGCTGAACACAGCTCTTCAGGGGAAAGGACGTACAGCCCTACAAATGTTGGAGGAGTTTTGGCATTCGAGCGCAAGTTGACAGTGCTTGCCAGAGATTGACAGAAAGGCACTTTGTCTCACTTCCCCAATTTGAGAGAGTTCAAACAAGGTCACGACATGATAAGTTCGGAGTATTTACATTCCGCAATCATCGCAATGCAAACATCGTTTGGGAAACGCTTCTGTGAGTTCAGAGAGGAAAAAAACACATTATCCTTCCCGGTCACTCCCCCAAGCATCGATTCATCTCTACTGAATACGACTGCATTGGCAGGTGTGAGTAAACCTGATCTTGAGATGGAACTGGCTGAAATAGCCGACAAAGACATATGGGTGTCCAAGTTTAGACGCTTGACAGCAGACCTTGAAGATGTTGCCCATCAGAAGGCTGTTCTTGCTCAGAATCACAAATGGAGTGATATTGAAAACCTCCCTAAACCGGACAAACTTGTGTTCGAAACATGGAATGCTATCCCCGACATTTATGTAAACATTAAAAAGTATGCGCTTGGAGTCCTGTCGATCTATGGATCCACATATGTATGTGAGCAGGTGTTCTCCAACATGAACTTTATTAAAAACAAACATCGTGCACGCCTCACAGATGACAGCTTGCGATCCTGTGTAAAGATGAAGGTGACGTCATACAGCCCTGATGTGCAGATGCTGTGCGCTGAGGTCCAGGAGCAGAAATCCCATTAACCAAGTATGATACATATTTTAATTGCATATTATTTTAGGAATATTCATATTTTTTCATTGTTCAGTGAAATATTCCTTTTATTTTTCAGGTTGACAGCTGGCTGACGTTATTTTTGGTTTGCTGCTGGCGGAAAATTTAAGTTCAGCGTTTTTCATAAATACAAGAAGAACTCAAATAGACATTGAGTATTTTACTTAAAAGTAACCTTCAACCCAACGTCTTTTTTTTGGAGTTCAAAATGTTTTTGTTGCATGCAGAAATGTAATTTCGTTTTCTCTGCAGGAGTTCATCAATTTCATAAATGCAACACATTATAGTTTGTTTATACATAGCATAAAGGCAAAAAAAAACGTTGTATGCAGTGTTATTTCATTTTAAATGTCAAACGGGTTTTGCGGCTCCCAGTGTTTTCTTTTCTGTGGGAAACGGGTCCAAGTGGCTCTTTCAGTGGTAAAGGTTGCTGACCCCTGGGGGGAATGGGCAAAAAAGTGGCAAATGAAATACAATGTTGGAAAACGTATGGTCATGCACTTTAGTCAAAGAAATAAATGGGAAGACTATCATTTAGATGGGGAGAGAATTCAAAATGCTGTGGGGCAAAGAGACTTGGGAGTGCTTGTGCAGGATACCCTACAGGTTAACCTCCAGGTTGAGTCAGTGGTGAAGATGACGAATGCAATGCTGGCATTTCAAGAGGTATAGAATATAAGAGCAGGGATGTGCTGTTGAGAGTTTATAAGGCACTCTTGAGACCACACGGAGTATTGTGTGCATTTTGAGGCTCCTTATTTTAAAAAGGATATACAGACATTGGAGAGGGTTCAGAGAAGATTCATAAGAATGATTCCTGGAATGAAAGGGTTATGGTATGAGGAACATCTGGCAGCTCTTGGGCTGTATTCCCTGGATTTCAGGAGAATGAGGGGGAATCTCATAGAAACATTCTGAATGTTAAAAGGCCTAGATATGGCAAAGTTATTTCCTATGTTAGGGGAGTCTAGGACTAGACAGCAAAACTTCAGGATTGAAGGACGTCCATTTAGAACTGAGATGTGGAGAATTTACTTTATTCAGAGGGTGGTAAATCTGTGGAATTTTTTGCCACAAGCAGCTGTGCAGGCCAAGTCATTGGGTATATTTAAGGCAGAGATAGATAGGTTCTTGATTAGCCAGGGCATCAAAGATATGGGGTGAAGGCAGGAGAGTGGGAATGACTGAAAGAATTGGATCAGTCTATGAGTGAGTGGTGGGGCAGATTCGATGGTCCAAATGGCCTACTTCTGCTCCTATATATTGTCTTATGGTGCTTTCAGGCTTTTGCATCTTCAGCCCCATGGGAGAGGGAGAAGAGAGAATGTTCGGGTGGGAGGGATCTTTGACTCAGTTGGCTGCATACCCAGGCAACCAAAAGTGTAGACAGAGTCCACGGAGAGGAGGGTGTTATTTGTGGTGTGCTCAGTTGTATCCACAACAGTTCTGGATAGAGCTCAGTACATTTCTGTAGCCTCAGTATATGTTGTAATAATGAACCAATTTACCAATTTATAATCTTATATGGCTAAGTGGTGTTATCTGGAATAAACTACAGTGTAAATACAGAACATTTTTGAAGGAACACTTTATTTGAAATTAGTAGAATACACCAGGAATTACTTTCAAGATTAAGACAATCAAGCCAATTGTTTCACCAAGTTCATAAGCAGCTGATCACTTTTATTAGCAACTAAGATACTTAAGATTTACTTTAATATTTCCCCTTTATTGTGAATACAAAAGCAACACCTTACATAATGCAAACACGAGGAAATCTGCACATGCTGGAAATTCAAGCAACACACACAAAATGCTGGTGGAACGCAGCAGGCCAGGCAGCATCTATAGGGAGAAGTACAGTCGACGTTTTGGGTCCTGATGAAGGGTCTCAGCCCGAAACGTCGACTGTAATACTTCCTATAGATGCTGCCTGGCCTGCTGCGTTCCACCAGCATTTTGTGTACATTACCTTACATAATGAATTGAATTAATTGATTATCAAAGTAGTCATGGTGGATAAGTGCCAATTGTCTACTAAAAAACAAAATCAGAATAATTCAACACGACACAAATGTATTAACAACACTCATGATTTTCACACTTTGCATCTTACATCATCGAAATTAGCTGGAACCCCGTATAGATTTGTCATTTGACAAGCAAACTTTAGGACAAAAACAGGTCAAATTTGAAATGGACGTAGTGTGCGGTCAACCTAAAACTAAGGAAAATATATGTTTTGCTTCCATTTACTCAAATGTTTTATTTTACCTAGATGAGATTGCAATAATCAGTCAGTTTTGCTTCAAGTAGTATTTTCTCTGAAGAACCAAAGCAGTGAGTAAACTCAGGCAAATAGCAGATAGAGCCCCAAACATATACATACTGTAACCAGCTTCTTTTCTTTCAGTACTGAGGCGCAGATCACGTTGTCCTGCACAAGAATAAGAGATGGAAATGAAAGGGCAGTTTTAGGTAAGCATATGTATGCAGATTTGTCTTGAAATGTCAAGTCTTGTGTGAAAATACATTAGGTTTCTCTCCAGTAATACTTTGCAAAATAACCAGTGACAGTTATGCATCTTTATCCCCAAGGCTGAAATATCAAATACTAGCAGGCATAGTTTCAAAGAGAGAGTGGAAAGTTTAAATGAGATGTATGATAGAAGAGAGTGGTTGATGCCTGGAATGTATTATCTGTGGTGATGGTAGAAGCAGATACAATATGGAGATTTAGATACTTTAACATAGGCCCAAGAATGTGTGGGAAATGGAGGTATATGGACAATGCTAGGTACAAATATTGTGTGTTAAAGACACTGAACTCTTCTATGTTTTAAGTTCTTTGATAAAGATTGACATTTAGACATGAGTGACTAAAATCAGTCGATCCAGGGATATGGGACATTTTAATCCAAATCGCCTGAAAGGAAGGTGCAGAGCAGATTCATCAGGATGTTGCCTAGGGTGGGAAATTTCAATTATGAAGAGAGTGGGGAGGTTGAATTTCGTTTTCTTGTAGCTGAGGAGGCTAAGGTTGGACATGGTGGAGGAGTCCAAACTGATGAGGGCATGAACAGAGTGGATGCTAGGCAATTCTTCTCCATCACAGGGATGTCAATGTTTAGGAGGAAACGGTGTAGAGGTCATTGGACTGTGGAGCACTTTGCCTGGAGGAGGCAGAGAATCTCACATTTTTCATCTGAACAAGCACTCGAACCACCAAGGCTGAGAAACGTACAGATCCATTTCTAATAAATGGGATCAGTATAGAGAGCCAACATGGACGTTGTGGACTGAAGGGCCCATTTCAGTGTTGTATAATTTCATGAAATTATGTAACGTGGGCTACACCCTCTCATCAACTTCACACCTCTTTGAAATCCGCGATGTAACTATTGATATATTCTGGGTTGGCGAAGTGCGTGTAAAAAGGCAAAATCAGTCCCTGGAAGTACAAAGTCATTGCGCTAGTTACTGTTATGATTTGCGACTCAGGTCTGGCAGTCTTATAAATGAACAGAATAATTAATATTTCTGAGGACAGTCAGACAATCGGAGTCTTTCCTAGAACGGTAATGTTAAATATCATAGGGCATAGTGTTAAGGTAAAAGGCGAAGAAGTTTAAAGGAGAAGGGGCAAGTTAATTGCACAGTAGATACTTATGATGGACTGCCAGGGAGGAATGGTGGGAGTAGAAGTGATAGTGGCTGTTGGACAGACATATGAGGAGGCAGGGGAGGAGGGATATGAACATGCAGATAGAATTAGTTCGATTGAACACAGATGTGTTGGGGTGAAGTGTCTGCTACTGTGCTCTACTGTACTGTTCTTTGTTCTATATTCTAGCTTCTCCTCCATTTCTTTTTGTGGTTTGGTGTTAGTTCCATTTGTTTAACTTTCCTGTAAATAATCCCAGTACATGGACTAGTCCTATTGCAGATCCTTATTGTTACTTGCCTTGATCTTAGTCTTTATTGATGAGTTGCCTCAATAAGTTCCATGTTGAAAACTTTAACATTTGACTTTAAAAGGCCAAACTATTTTTCCTGACGTAAATCAAACTAGGCATTGTGTTTTTGTGAGGGGGAGGTTGGCTCAACTTTCCCTCTAATAGGAACAGGGGTAGGACTGGCAGTGCAGGGGATGCAGGCTTACTACAGTCACAATATATGAGGAGGGAGAAAATCTGTTCATTTTGTCCCATGTGACTGATACACAAGGTTCTGTGCTCAGGAAAGATAAGTTCTTCTTAGATGGTCCACAAACATCTGTCCTTAAGGATGAGGTTATGGAGTACTTGGTGACACAGGACAAGATAGGACAAACTCAGCATGGTTTCCTTCAGGGAAAATCTTGCCTGATGAACCTGTTGGAATTCATGAGGAGATTACAAGTAGGATAGATAAAGGGGATGCAGTGGATGTTGTATATTTGGACTTTAAGAAGGCACACGCATGAATGAGGCTGTTACCAAGTTAAGAGCCCATGGTATTACAGGAAAGTTACTGGCATGGTTAGAGCATTGGTTGATTGTTAGGAGATAGTGAGTGGGAATAAATGGATCCTTTTCTGGTTGGCTGCCAGAGACTAGGGCTGTTCCACAGGGGTCGGTGTTGGTACAATTTTTTATGTTGTATGTTTGTACATAAATGATTTAGATAATGAAATAGATGGCTTTGTTGCCAAGTTTGCAGCTGATATGAAGGTTGGTGGAGGGGCAGGTAGTGTTGAGGAAACAGGTAGGATGCAGAAGGACTTAAGACAGATTTGGAGAATGAGCAAGAAAGTGGCAGATGAAATACAATGTTGGAAAATGCATGGTCATGCACTTTGATAGGAGGAATAAATGTGTTGACTATTTTCTAAATGGGGAGAAAATCCAAAAATCTGAGATGTAAAGGGACTTGGGAATCCTTGTGCAGAACACCCTGAAGGTTAACTTGCAGGGAGAGTTGGTGATGAGGACGGCAAATGCAACATTAGCATTGGTTTCAAGAGGTCAAGAATACAAGAGCAGGGATGTGATGCTGATGCTTTATAAGGCACTGGTGAGGGCTCACCTTGAAAATTCTGAACAGTTTTGGGTTCCTCATCTAAGAAAAGATGTGCTGGCATTGGAGAGGGTTCAGAGGAGATTCTCCAGGATGATTCCGGGAATTAAAGGGTTATCATATGGAGAACATTTGATAGCTCTGGGTCTGTACTTGCTGGAATTTAGAAGGATGAGGGGGGTTCTCATTGAGACCTTTTGAATGTTGAATGGCCTAGACAGAGTTGATGTGGAAAGGATGTTTCCCACGGTGGGGAAGTCTAGAACAAGAGGGCACAGCCTCAGGATAGAGTGGTGTCCATTTAAAACAGAGATGCAGAGAAATTTATTTAGACAAAGGGTGGTGAATTAGTGTAATTTATTATCACAGCCAGCTGTGGAGGCCAGGTCATTAGGGGTACTTAAGGCAGAGCTTGATTGGACTTGATTGGACTTGGCATCAAAGGTTACGGGAAGAAGGCCAGGCAGTGGGGCTGAGGAGGGGATAAAAGGATCAGGCATGGTTGAATGGTGGCGCAGACTCAATAGGCCATATGGCCTAATTCTGCTCCTATGTCTTATGGTCCTTCTCCTTGTCTATACATGACACATAGTGACCCTGTGATATATTTTGGGCCCAAGCATCAAGTGTTGCTTTGACTTGTCCATTCCAATACATTCCTTCCCCATCTCCATAATTCTACACCCTATGAACATGTGTCATTAACTCAAGACGGGTGAATGGAATTGGAAGGGTATGATTCACCAATGGTTACACAGGTGTGGTTGGACTGGCCATCAAGTTTGGGAAACAAATATGCCAGAATATTTAATTTTTAGTAATAATGTGATCAATGTAGCTTTGAATATGGTAAAGATTTCAGAGTGGAAAGATCCTGGTTTGGTAAATGAACTGGAATCAGTTTGGATGGACTACAGGTACAGAGAATATTTTTGGGAATTTTTGGGAGTTTCATATGGAATCAGCATGGAATCACCCCTTTCAATCTGACTTGTGTATGCTGACGAAGTTGCTTACAGGAGCTGGTCCCGTTTGCCTACATTTGGCCCAATCCCTCTTAACCTTTCCCACCTGCATCTAGATGTCTTATTGTACCCACCTCAACAATTTCTTCTGGCAGATTGTTCTGTGCACCCCTCACTTTCTCCATGCAAAATGACTTCCACTCAGCTCCACTTTAAATCTTTCCCTTTTCATCTTAAACCAGTGCCCTCTAGTTTTAGATTACCTTACCGTGCATAAGAGTGCGACCTTTCACCTAGACTTTGCCCCTCATTATTTTACAAACCTCTATGAAGTCACCAGTCAGCTTCTTACACTCCAGGGAATACAATCCCAGCCTACCCAATTTCTCTCTCTAATTGAAAACATACAATCCTGGTAATGTGATTGCCATGGGTTGTTACAACATAGAAACAGGCCCTTCAGCCCATTAAATCCATGCCAAACATCTAGAACTCTTTTACACTAATCTGTTGTATTCCCCCCACATTCCCATCAACTCCTCAGATACTCACCCACACGCTAGGGACAATTTACAGCGGCCATTTAACATGCCGGCCAATTGGGATGTGGGAGGAAACCAAATGAATACCACACTGAGAAGGTGGAAATTTCACACGGAAGCACCAGGTGTGGAACCTTGGTCACCCTGGGGTGTAACATGGTAGCTCTACCGCTGCACCATTCTGATACCATAAAAGCCCACAGGCAGTATAAATAATCCATGTTGCACTATAAAGCAGGGTATTAGAGGTAGATATTTCAAAGGCAATGCAGTAACTACAGGGGAAACCAGATTAGCAGTGAATGTGTGGAGGATGGATTTGTGGAATTTACCACAGACAAGTTTCTAGCACCAGAATGTTTATAAAGTAATAATGATGAGGATTTTAAATTCAATATGTTGAAGTATGTGTCCATGAAAAATTAAAATGGGAAAGAGTAATGTGACTGGCAGATGACAAGGAGCACAGGAGCTACAGCCTGTGGATGTAAATATGCTTATTATGAAGATACTGCTGCGCTGGCTGTCATCTGCACCTTCCAAGGTTTTCCCCGAATGTTGGACAATGGGAAATGTAATCCTGCTATTTGGGAGGAAATAGAGAAACAAGGAATTGTAGAAAGTTGCCAAAAGTAATGGCGATAATCCATTGGGGTGGCATGGTAGTGTAGAGGTTAGCACACGGTTCACAATCCCAGTGACCCAGGTTCAATTCCCACCGCTGCCTGTATGTCCTCCCCATGACTGCCTGGGTTTCCTGACACATTCCAAAGGCATACCGGTTGATAGGTTAGTTGGTCATCATAAATTGCCCCATGCACTGGATGTCTACTCCGTGCTGTACGTCAATAAAAAATACAAAATAGTCCAGAAATTGGGAAAAAAAATCAGTAAGAAGGAGAAGGGGAGGGAATGTGGAATTCATACATAGTCTGGTCAGCTGGATTCAAATTCCATGTTATATTACCAGTAGTGCAATGGGGTCCAAAGGCTTTATAATGCTTTGATCAGACTGCATTTGTTATATCCTGAACAATTTTGGGCTTCGTTGTTACTGGCCCTGGAGAGAATCTGGAGGAAGTTCACCAGAAAGGTCGAGGAAGGAAAGGTTTGACATATGAGGAGTATGCAGTGCCTCTGGTCCTGTACTGTGGAACTCAGGAGGAGGAGGTAGTGTTGCATTGAAAGCTACAGGACACCAAAAGGCCTGGATAGAGTGGATGCGATGAGGATGTTTCCAATAATGAGAGAGTCTGGAGTCCTAGGGAACAACCACAGAATAAAATAGTGTCTACTTCATAATGAGATGAGGGAGAATTTCTTCAGACAGTGGATAATGAACCCATGGAATCCATTACCACAGAAGCCAGTGGAAGCCAGGTCATAGGATGTACTTAAGCAGAGATTGATAGGCTCTGTATGGATAGGGGACAATGGGTCATAAATATTCCACACAGTAAATCCGTGGTATTTTCCATAATTCCCAGTCGTACAGCATTACTACTCCTGATACACCCTTACACTATTCCCAATTTGACTGCCCAGTATTCACTAATTCCTTGCATTGCAGCATCATTCACTCAATGCCTTTATCTGACTGGCCATCGCCCATAATCAATATCTTCCAATATTTACAGATGAATCATAGGCTTGGTATGCTCTGTTCAAGACCACACAGAATGGCAGATTATGGACGCAGCTCAATCCACCATGGAAACTGGCTTACCCTCCATGGACTCTTGTTGGTAAAACTTATTCTTGTGAGCAGAACAAGTGCTACAGCTGCCCCTACACCTCCTCCCTCACTACCATTCAGGAACCTAAGCAGTCCTTCCAGGTGAGATGACACTTTCCCTGTGAATCTGTTGGGGTCATACACTGTGTCTGGTGCTCCCGGTGTAGCCTCCTGTATATTGGTGAGACCCAATGTAGATTGGGAGACCACTTCTCAGAACGTCTACACTCTGTCTGCCAGAAAAAGTGGGATCTCCCAGTGGCCACCCATTTTAATTCCACTTCCCATTCCCATTCTAATATGTCCATCCATGGCCTCCTCCACTGTTGTGATGAGACCATACTTAGGTTGGAAGGGCAATAGTTTATATTCTGTTTGGGTAGCCTCCAACCTAATGGCATGAATGTCGATTTCTCAAACTTCCAGAAATGCCTCCCATCACCACCACTCTCCCCCTTTACTATTTCCCATCCCCTTTTCCCTCTCTCCCCTTTTACCTCCTTGCCCACCCATCACCTCCCTCTGGTGGTCCTCCCCCGCCCACCCCCTTTTCTTTCGTCTATGTCTCTGACTCTTTCACCAATCAACTTCCCAGCTTCATCCTTCCCCCTCAAATGGCAAATGGAATTTAATAGACAAGTGCAAGGCTTTGCACATTGGTTGACCATCCAGGGTAGGTCTTATACAGTGAATGGTAAGGCATAGAGGAGTACGGTAGATCAAAGGGATCTTGGAATACCGATACATAACTCCTTGAAGGTAGTGTCAGAGATAGATAGGATCGTAAAGAAAATGTTTGGCACATTGGCTTTCGTAAATCAATGTATTGAATACAAAAATGGGATGTTATGCTGAAGTTGCATAAGACGTTGATGAGGCGTAATTTGGAGTATTGTGTGCAGTTTTGTTCACATATTTACAGGAAAGATGTAAACAAGGTTGAAAGAGTGCAGGGAAAATTTAAAAATATGTGGCCAGGTCTGGAGGACCCAAGTTATAAGGAAAAATTGATTAGATTAGGACTGTATTCTTTAGAACAGAGAAGACTGAGAGGAGATTTGATAGAGGTATATAAAATTATGAAGTGGGTATAGATACGGTAAATGCAAGCAGACTTTTTCCACTGAGGTTGGATGGGACTATAACCAGGGGTCATGGGTTAAGGGTAAAAATTAAGAAGTTTAAGAAGAACATGAGGGAAAATTTCTTCTCACAGAGGGTCATGAGAGTGTGGAATGAGCTTTCAGCCCAAGTGGTGCATGCAAGGTGGTTTTCAAAGTTTAAGAGAAGTTTGGATAGGTACATGGATAGTAGGGATATGGAGGGCTACGGTCCCAGCACAGATCAATGGGAGTAGGCAGTTCCAGTGGTTTTCAGCATGGACTGGTTGGGCCAAAGTGTTTGTTTCTGTGCTGTACTTCTCTGTGACTCCAAACCGAAGTTCCATTCCACGATCATCACTCATTCTCCCCAGACCAGTCACCCATTTCCGCAGGACCCATTCTGGTAATAATCACCAGCTGTCCCTGGATTGGTGAATGGTTAAATGAAATTCGTAACTCGCTGTATTAGCACATGTTCTGAAGTACAGATGGAAACTTTTTTGCACGTCATTCATGCAGGTTCTTTAATTACAACTGTGGATTTAATTAGTACAAGAATAAACAATAAAGAATGCTGGATGCAGTCAGTCAATAAGTCCTGGTCATAATGAAGGAGATTGTGGGGTCAAGAGCCCATATTATCAGAAAAGAGGAATGTTCAATAGTCGGGACAGATGCTGCCCTGGTGGTACATATCTTCTGCCCTATGATGGGAAGGGGCATTCTTCACTCACGATCCAGTTCCACGATAAATGCTAGACTAGCTCCCAATTTTTCTTAGAGCAAGCCATACAGAACATATTGATCTCCTTTCCAAAGGAACTCCCCCACTCATCCCAAGCGGGTTGCCCACCAGAGCTGTGTGCTTTGTTAGGCCTGTTGTTTTTGATCATTTGTATAAACTTGTATGGGAGAGTTCAAGCCACGGTTAGTTTGCATGTCACACTAAGATAGATGGCATCACTGACAGTGAAGAGAGCTCCCAAAATTTATGGGAAATCTGGACTAGCTGTGTACATGGACCAGGAATGGCAAATGGTATCCAATCCAGTTAAGCTGCATATTGAGAAGTCAGGCCAGAGTACGAATTAATACAGAGAATGGTTGAGCCCTGGGGATTGCTGTAGAACAGGAGTGTAAGGGCACTTAAAGCTGTGACACAAGTAGAAAAGACAGTGAAAATGCCATTGGGCAAATTAGCCTGATCAGGCAGGTTACTGACTACCGATAAAGATTAGCTTTGTTTGTCACCTGCACATTGAAATATACAGAGAAATACGTTGCTTCCATTAAATGAAATGAGCGAGGATTTGCTGGGCAGCCCACGTGTCGCCATGCTTCTGGTGCCAATGGAGCGTGCCCACAACTCACTAACCCTAACGGTAAGGCCTTTGGGATGTCGGAGGAAACTGAGGCACCCAGAGGAAACACTCAGTCACAGGGACAATGTCCTTTCAGACAGAAGTGGAATGTTATATTGCAATTCTGTCATACCTCAGTGAGGCAGCACCTATGGATTGACCAAAGATTTGACTACCCCGTTGTAGGGAGAATGTCATTAAGCTGGAAAGAATGATGCAAAGATTCAAGGCTCTGACTTTGAGGGAGAGATGGGGCAGGGTCGGACTTTAATCCACAGATTGTAGACTGAGTGGTGACCTCATAGAGGTGAAAGAAAATCATGAGTGGCATAGATAGAGTGATGTCACACACTTTTTCCCAGGAAACAAAAACCAAGATCTAGGGGGCAAGGTTTAAGGTGAAAGGGGGAAGATTTATAAGACACCTGCCGGTGTCATTTTCAATAAATGGATGTGGGATGAACTGTCAGAAGAAATGGAAGAGGGGGTACAATAACAACTAAGGGACACTTGATTTGGCATGTGGATACAAAAGATTTGGGGGATATGGGCCAGACGTAGGGTCCTAGACCAACAGAACAGTTTCAGACTGATGAACAGAACACTTGGGCCAAAAGGCCTGTTTATATGCTGCATGATTTCAGTAATCTTTCCCAGCAGTCTTGGATGGGTGATTTATCACTCCCAGGTCCCCATCCCCACCAGTCTCGGTGGGTCACCTATCACTCTGGCAAAACTGCCCCACCACTCCTAGATGATTCACTCATTACTGCAGGACTCCCTCCAACTAGACCCGGAAACTCTCCACACCCAGTACCGGCCCCCTCCCACCGCTCTCCGTTCACTCACCTAGCTCAATTCCGCCCGTTGCTTCGTGGCACCCTGTGAGCGGCTCCCCCCCGCTCGGAGACGGCGAGCCCCAGAGACCCACCCACCTGTCGGCCGCAGCGCTCGCACCCTGCGCCGTTTGTGCCCCCTCATGTGGCCTCGCTCGAATCTCTGAGGCCTCTGGGTCAGGGAAAGTATCCAAGAACGGACGGTCCCGCGCCTCCCGCCCCCACGGGGTGAGGAACAAAGTTACGCACCCAGCCGGCTGGTGGAGAAGACCACGGGACCCTGCGAGAGATGGGCGGCCTTGTCATTCCGCCAGTGGGCCTGGAGCGCCCTCTTCCTCCGCGATGGGATGCAGCCCTTCTCACAGCGGCTGGGCGACGAGCTGGTGTGGCAGAGCACCAGATCGCAGAAGATGTAGACCTGCGGAAAGTTCTCGAACTTGAACACGTGGAAGCTGAAGCGCTGCTTTCTTGTGTCACTGGTTTCGTGCCGCCTAAATGTCAGGTCCTGGATGCAACTGGAACAACAAGGAGATGGAGCCCAGTGTTAGACCCAGCTGGAACACAAGGAGGGGAGGCCCCGTGTTGGCTCAGTTGGAACACAAGGAGAGGGAGTCCACGTTTAGGCTCACGGCCCCACACGTTTTAAATGTTGATTTGAGTTCCCATGGGGCTGTGGTTGGGTGAGGGTTGCCCTCTTTCTTTGCTTTTCTGGCAGAGTGCTGAGAGGGGAAAGATTTAATAGGAAATAGCTCAAGGATTACTCTGTATATGAAACAATCTGGCAGGAGATGTGGTTGAGAAAGGTACATTAACACCGTTTAAAGGAAAGTCAGGCAGGTACATGGATTGGCAAGGTTTATCAGGTTATGGGACAAACACTGGTAATGGGGAATTGCTTTGATGGGTACTTTGCATGCCTGGAACAGGTCGGCTGAATGGCTGGTTCTCAAGCTGTAGGACTCGATGACTCTGTAGCATCGGATTGAATAACCAGTTGAGCCTGTGAGCAGATTCAAATTCAAAATAGTACAGGCTGGTGAAGAAACAACCTGGTCTACAATCAGGATACTTGAGTATGAAGGGCTGGGACAGATTGTGGTGTATTTTTATGGCCTCTTATAATAAAGATGTCATTAAGCTGGAACGAGTAGGACGGAGCTTTTTGACGATGCTGCCTGGACCTTAAGGGACTAAGTTATAGAGAGAGGTTGGACGCTTTATTCTTTGGAGTGTTGGTGACTGGGAGATAGCCTTACTGAGGTCTAATGAGTGTCACAGTTAAAATACACAGTCTTTTTTTCCCCAGAGAAAAATAGTAAACAGTCACACTATACAGTAATGAAAAATACAGTAGTGAATGCAATGACAGGCACAAAGCAGCAGAATGGTGCAAATCTGAAATAGTGCAAAGAGAAATGCTGAGGTGACAATAATGGAATAACTGTGATAGGTAGAGCTGAAACTGAGAACATGGCACCACCACCAGAAATGTAGAAGGTGAATTGTTCAGGAGTCCACTGTCAATTCCAGGCACCTTACTACAGGAAAGATACGGTTAAGCCCGATGTTGGTATGTTGGTATCCTCTTTTATATTAGTAGTTAGAATACAAAAAAAAGATTTTTCCCAAATATATAAACAGTAAAAATGAGAAAATATCGGACGCGGTAAAATAGTGCTGGAGAGGTAGTAATGGACAACAAAGAAACAGTGTGGAAGTGGCAGGTGGAATTGAGTGTCCGGAAGTGTACAGTCATGCATTTTGGTACAAGGAATCAAAGTGTAGTCTATTTTCCAGCTGGAAAGGAAATCCAAAAATCAGATCCTCATACAGGATGGCCTAAAGGTTAACTTACGGATTGAGGCAGGATGAGTCATTAGTAAGGGAACCAAATACAAGGTTAGCATTCATTTTGAGATGGGCGGAATACAAACTCATGGAGATATTGCAGAAGCTTTAGCTCTATTAGTCATCGGTTAGACCACACTTAGAGTATTGTAAGCAGTTTTGAGCCCTTGTCTAACAGATGATGTGCATTAGAGAGCATCTGGTGGGGGGTGGGGGGATGATCGGAATGATTCCGGGAATGAAATGAAATTAATGGATGAGAAATGTTTGAACTCACTGGAGTTTAGAAGAATCAGAAGGAATCTCATTGAAACATAGCGAGTACTGAAAGGCCTTCTAGATAGAGTGGATGTGGAGAGGATGTTTCCTATAGTGGGGGAGTCTAGGATCAGAGGGCACAGCCTCAGAATAGATGGACGTCTACTTAGAACAGAGGTAAGGAGGAATTTCTTTAGCCAGAGGTTAATGTATCTGTGGAACTTCTTGTCACAGGTGGCTGTGGTGGCCAAGAGTTAGATAGGTTCTTAATTAATAAGAGTGTCATAGGCTACAGGGAGAAGGCAGGAGAATGCGGTTGAGTGGAATAATAAATCAGCCATGGTGGAATCACAGAACCAACTCAATGGGCTGAATAGCCTACTAATGCTCCTGTGTCTTATGGTTTTGTGGGCTTAATTAACCAGGATCAAGTCAGTCAAGTTCTTATTAAAGGTACAGCAGCCAAGTGACCAGCTCATCAGTTGGTGTCACATTGACGGGAATGTTTTGCATCTTAGACTTTGAGTGTGTCTCAGGCTGTCTGTTATTTCACCGTTTTGCAGTTTACTCTATAAGTATTAACAGGTATGCAGTTTCACATAAAGTGCAAATGGTGTCTGCAATGAGCTACCAGAGGAGGTAGGGGAAGCAGGAACTGTAACCATGTTTAAGAGGCATCTGGATGGGTACTTGAATGAGCAGGGCACACAGGGATAGGGAATTAATGCAAACAACTATGATTAGGATAGATCAACATGAGGGCCATCATTAAGATTGTGGGCAGAAAGGCCTCTGTACTCTTTACAACTGTGTGACTCTAACTCCATTCTCTTACCATGCACAGACCCTGTCTGTCAATTAACCTGACTACTAGTGCTCATTGTTACTAAACCCTGTGAAGATCAGTACTTGCTCCAATAATTAGTACATGCTGGTTTAAAACCATCTGGAATATTATATGAAATACCATATTTATTTCACCAGATAAGTATTAGTACCACACAGGTGAGGTATTGGTGTGTTCCAGTAAGGCTGTAATAATCTGGTAATACAAGAGAGTGCAGCTAATGGAATCTGGAGCCATGCACAAAATGCTGGAGTCACTCAGCAGGGCAGGGAGCACCCGTGGAGGGAAATGGACAGTAAACAGTTCAGGTCGTGACCCTCCATCTGGACTGCTCATCCCGAAATGCCAACTGTTCATATCCCTCAGCAGATGCTGCAAACCTGCTGAGTGTCTCTGATAACCTGGCATCCAATTGTTCAGCCGTTCTGATAGTTTGGCATCTGAGTGGCCCGTTAGTTCAGTCAGTCCCTATTGGTTCAGAACATGGGCGGGAGTCTGGATTGAGTATAGGGCATAGAGTACAGAATACAGAATGCAGATTGCGGTAATCAGGATATAGAATGATACAGGATGGGAACAAGCTCTTCAACCCACATTGTTGTTCTGAATTAATTTGTTTCGTTTTCTCATGGCTATCCCTCGAGGTCAAGGATAATGGTCTTCATTCTGTTTATCTATTTATGGACTCAGTGGCTTTTGAGTCCAATCTTGGCTTTGAAAGTTCTTCAAGTTCTTCTAGAAGTAGAACTTTCGATCCCCAATTCGATTTGGAGAGAAGATGGGGCTCTTTTGCCAAATATTATCTTCTCCTATCATTTCGTATTTTCCCCTTCCCCCACTACTTTCAAATCTCTTAGTATCTGTCTCTTCAGTTAGTCCTGACGAAGGGTCTCGGCCCGAAACATCGACAGTGCTTCTCCCTATAGATGTTGACAGGCCTGCTGTGTTCCACCAGCATTTTGTGTGTGTGTCATTTAATTTGAATTATTTTATATGGTTTCCTTCCAATCTTATTCCATATATACATGAATTGGCAGTTGATGATACTTTTATATATATATATAGATAGATAGATAGATAGATGATGGTAAGACATATTGCTCCGGGGGTTGATTCCGAATGGGCTTTTTCCCCTTTTTTTGTAGTCAGTGGGTTTTTTCTTCTTAATTAATTGGGGTTCTCTTTTTTTCCCTTTTCTTTATATATATATTTTTTTTCATTTTCATGTATTACGATCAGCTTTTTTTCTTCTCAGCTTTATTAATTGTGTATATATATATATATATATAAATTTGTTGAAGTTTTGTATCATTTTATAGCTGTAAAAGATTATGTACCAATAACAAGATTCTAAAAATGAAAAATGAAAGTTCTTCCGCATGCTCGAGCTTCGGTTATTTCTGCCTTTCTTTTCGTTTTCTTCTCTTTTCTTCTAATTCTGCACATCTGTTGGCTTCGAAAGTTGCTGTTCCTTCTGGGATGATGATTTGCCAGCGTTTCCTGTCCTTGGCATTGGTTTCCCAATTGTTGATGTCGATGTTACATTTCTTCATGCTGGCTTTTAAGATGTCTTTGAATCTCTTCTGTTGCCCGCCTCTTTTACGTTTGCTTTCTTTAAGCTGGGAGTAGAAGATTTGTTTCGGCAGACGTTCGTCTTTCATCCGAACAATGACCGCTCCATTTTAGTTGGTACTTGATGACGTAGGCTTCAATGCTTGTTGTTTTTGCCTCATTTAGCACGCTGACGTTGGTTCTTCTGTCTTCCCAGCTGTGCGGCTTTCTGATGCATTCGGGAGCGTGGGGATCACCCCTGCTTTGTACACTATCTGAATAAATTAAACTAACTAATGACACATAATCCCATCTACCTACACAGGGTCCATATCCCTCCAATCCCTGCCGATTGTTTTCTCAAATTCTAATTGTGTTCTTTCTTGCTAAAATGTGCATAATTCATATTTCTATGTTTTTATTCACAATCCTGCCTCAAGGAAGCTTTTCGCTTGCACCGATGCATAATTGTGTCCTCTCGCTCGGCACTCTCCCACTGGTGAAACATCTCAACATCTACGCGTCCCCCACCTCAGGATCTTCTAAAACACAAATCGTACGAGTATGGAAAACTAATACTTCAGCAGATCCCATGAGACTTCAGCCCAGCATTGATTCCAGAAGAGAGATACGAAAGGAGTAAGTATATCGTTGATGGCAGGACGTAAACAGTATTGATAAACGGAGATACCCTGAAGTCCGAGTTCTTAATTCACTAACAAGAGTCATGTAAATAGATAGGGTGGTAAAGGAGCCCCGCTTAAATGAAATGCCATCAAGGCGTAGCGGTTAACGTGACTAGGGTATCGGAGAACTTAGTTCAATTCTCGCGTTGTCAGTACGTCTTTCCTGCGGGATGCGTAGGATTTCTCCCACTCTTTGATTTTTTTATATTAAATTAGGGTTTAATCGTTGCAGGGCGGTCCGTCTCGCTACGTACATTAAAAATACATAAATAGGCACGTAATGTTGCAGCTGCATAGAACGTCCAGTGTTGTGTATTCTGTGGGATTCTGC
Source organism: Hypanus sabinus (assembly GCF_030144855.1). Classification (NCBI taxonomy): domain Eukaryota; kingdom Metazoa; phylum Chordata; class Chondrichthyes; order Myliobatiformes; family Dasyatidae; genus Hypanus; species Hypanus sabinus. Next base: position 153,792,991 of record NC_082710.1, read on the forward strand.
TTGTCCCTTTATACTGTAGAACGGAATAAGAGGATTTGAAGATGGTGCAGAAGACGGTGGCTTGCCTGGAAACGGTCCAGATTCAAGAGTTTCAGCTGTATGAGGAGAGGCCAGACAAGCTCCGGTTGGTATATTTTTCTGGAGCATGAGAGACGAAGAAGAGAGCTAATAGAAGTTTATAATGTTATGAAAGGAAGATATAGGCAGAACACCAGCTTAGGGAAGTACTAGTGAAGATAAGTAAAGTGAAGTTTCCGGATTAGGATTGCCAGACTGGGTAACAGCTCCTTCTCCCAGGATGAATACTCCCCTCCCACCGAACTCCCGTCACTGGGACAGCAAGCTCTGTACTGTTTACGGTTTACATGTGCTCCGCACTTCATGTGCATTTTGAATTATATTCTTAACTTATTTGATGTAATATTTTGTTTTACGTGCTGTGTGTGATATGTGTATTGTGCGTGGTCCGGAGGAACGTTGTTTTGTCTGGCTGTATAAATGTACAATCAGGCGACCATAAACTTGAACTGCAAGCACTAGTGGACATTTACTCTAAAAACAGGAACTTCCCCCAAGTCATCAATTAAAATCTCCACCCATTAACCCACCCCTCCACAACTACATACTCATCACTTCGCCCTGCATTATGTAACAGTCAGTCTGTGTGTAAAACAGTTGTCTTTGTACATCGTCCTGCACACTGTTTTTTATAGAATTGTTTTACAGTTATTTATCGTGTTTTCTGTGCTGCATCGGATCCAGGGAAACAATCATTTAGTTCTCCTTTTCTCCTTTTTTGGCTCCTCTACTGCGCTGTTCTAAATTCCATGTTATAACTGCACAATATTAGTCAACAGTAATTACCCGTTTTGAATTATGGTGTATGGTACTTTGTTGGTGTTCAGCGAGGGTATGGACACGCAGGTGTCCGTGAAGATCTGTACTCCCGTGTCAGTTGTCTCGGCCTCCATCTGAACGAACAACGTCCCGTTCAGTTCAACTTGGTAAGGGAATTGCAGCACTGGGTCGTCGTAGTTTATTGAGCGGAACAGCTTAAAGGATACGTTGTAGTGTCCGAACCGAAGCAGGTGATTGGTCTGCAGCATAAATCCCATCCTGACGCTTTCGTTCACTGCCATCTCGCATTTCAGTTCGATCTCCAGCCGGTGAACTGAGGTACTTGGGACACTTCCGTAAATGGTGTTGATGTAGATTATCTTCCCAGTCTCGTTCTGTGACAACAATATATTGAATATAGTTAATTTTACACAAATGGTTATTAATAGCTTTGCCTTAAGTCTTTAGATAGAATTTCTCTAATTAGTCACTGGCCTAGTGGTAATCGTAATGGCTTCCCATTGTGTTTGCAATAGGGTAGAGGTGAGAATGCTGTATGGAGCAGTGCGTCCCCTATTGTCAGGTTTCACACCACGGCTTCTATAGAGATTTACTCTTGCTTGAGCTTAGCTCCAGTGTTCGTGAAGTCGTAGAGACACACAGCACAGAAAGAGGCCACAAACAAGCTGGATGAACTCAGCAGGTTGGGCAGCATCCGTTGAAAGGAGCAGTCAACGTTTCGGGCCGAGACCCTTCGTCAGGACTTTCAACGGATGCTGCCCGACCTGCTGAGTTCATCCAGCTTTTTTGTACGTCTTGATTTGACCACAGCATCTGCAGTGTACTTTGTGTTTACAGGAAGAAGCCATTTGCCCACCAGTTCCATACCGACCATCAACCGTCCTTTCGCCCTGAGTACTCCCCAAATTCGGATAAACTACCCCATATTCTACCATGACCTATTCTTCCCCATCAACTTCCTCCTCTCCCTCTGATTCCACCTCTCACCTACAAACCCTGGGACAATTGACAGCGGCCAATTAACCTACAAGCCTGCACGAACTGGAACGTGCGGGAAACCGGAACACCCCGGGAGAAGACGTAGTCACAGGGAGAACGCAGGCCCAGATGGAGGTCGGGATCAAACCGGTGCCTCCGGAACTGTGAGGCAGCCACCGTTTGGCCTTTTTCCGTGCTGTCGGGCCCCGTGAATCCAAGTCCGTGGGTCCACCATCAGCGCACTCCAGCAGCCCACTCGGATCCCTCATCCAGACAGGGTGAAAGTCTTGAACTGACCTGCCACTGCCATCGCAGGAGCACCTTCGCCCAGAAGGAATTCGTCTTGACCTTCCAGGCATTGAGCAACGAAGACCAGGTTTGCCAGCCGCTGCGCATGCTCGGTATCTCCCCCTTCTCCTACCTGCTTCCATCCGTCCATCACCCACACAGTTTACTAGGTCTCCTGACCCAGCTCATTCCACATGCTCACCTTCCCCCTTACTTGGTTCCTACTATCACCTTCTGTACTTATCGGATTCAGCATCGGCAGCCTCTTGTGCCTCTGCTTATCCCCTTCAAGCTTCTTGTCTCTTACTTCCCCCTTCCCACCCCTACTAGGGTCTCCTGTGCCTTTACAATCTAATTCCCTTTTCTCCTCCTTCTTACCTGAGCCCACCTCTAACCCACCGGCCGCTGTCTCCCAAGTCCATCCCTCCCTCACCTCGCTCCATCTGCCCTTTCCCTCCCTCCACAACTGGATCTGCCGGATCTGACTCCCCTCTCCCTCTCACCTCTTTATAGCAGCAAGTTCCCTTCCAAACTCCGAAGTAAAGTCCACATCCTACACGTCAGTCACCCATCTCACTCCGCAGATGCTGGCTGACCAGCTGAGTTCCTCCGGCACCGTTTTATTTTGCCTCACTAAATTCAATATCGCCATCAAACTGCCCAACATTAGGTAACCTGTCCTGTCTTTCTCTATATATCAGAATCAGCCATTGCTGTCATGGCTTTAGCTCATCTCCTCTTTCTTTGCCAATACGGTCTGTCTTGTTGGGCATGCGGTATGGAACAGCCTTGTGACGAGCAATATATTATGCAAAGCAGCATGAAGTGATCCAAACTGATGTTAACTGACATGGTCTCGCATTCCTGAACTTCTACTCGATCCAGCCTGAAATCTAAATTGCTTTCTCTCTTTCCCGGTACTGTTAGGGAATCATAGCGTAAAACAGCACCGAAGCAGGCCTTTCAGCCCAACAGGTCCAGACCAGCAACGGCATCCTCCCTGCAAGTCCTAGTTCGGGCCATAACTCTCCAATACCTTCCCCTCCATATAACTATCGAAATGCGTCTTAAGTGCTGCAATTATGCATGTCCCCAGCTACATATGAAATATTCCAGACGGGAAACATTCACCGATTTTCCTTCTGCAGATGTTGCCAGATCTGTATGGTGCTTACCAAGTTAAGAGCCCATGGTATTAGGGAAAGTTAATAACATGGTCAGAGCATGGACTGATTGGAAGAGGGCAACGAGTGGGAATCAAAGGATTTTTGTTTGGTTGGCTGCCAGTGACGTGATGTTCCACGGGGGCCGGTGTAGGGACCACTTCTTTTTATGTCATCCAGATGATGAGATTGGTGGCTTTTTTCCAAGACCGGTGGCGGGGCAGGTAGTGTTCAGGAAACAGGTAAGATGCAGAAAGACAGAATAGGAGAATGGGCAAGGGAGTGGCAAATGAAATATAATGTTAGTAGGAGAAATAAATGTGTGGACTATTTTCTGATTAGGGAGAAAATCCAAAAATCTGAGATGCAAAGGGACTTGGGAGTCCTTGTGCAGAACACCCTGAAGGTTAACTTACAGGTTGAATCAGTGGTGAGGAAGGTAAATGCAATGTTAGCATTTATTTCAAGAGGTCTAGAATACAAGAGCAGGGATGTGATGCTGAGGCTTTATAAGGCACTGGTGAGGCCTCACCTTGAGTATTGTGAACAGTTTTGGGCTCCTCATCTTAGAACAGATGTGCTGGCATTGGAGAGGGTCCAGAGGAGGTTCACAAGGACGATTCCAGGAATGAAAGGGTTATCATACGAGGAACATTTGATGACTCTGGGTCTGTACTCACTGGAATTCAGAAGGATGAGGGGAATCTCATTGAACCCGTTCGAATGGTGAAAAGCCTAGACAGAGTAGATGTGGAAAGGATGTTTCCCATGGTGGGTGAGTCTAGGACAAGAGGGCACAGCCTCAGGATAGAGGGGCGTCCATTCCAAGCAGAGATGCGGAGAAATTTCTTTAGCCAGGGGGTGGTGAATTTGTGGAATTTGTTGCCAGCTGCAGCTGTGAAGGCCAGGTCGTTTAAGGCAGAGATTGATAGGTTCTTGATCGGACGTGGCATCAAAGGTTACAGGGAGAAGGCCGGGATATGTGGCTGAGGAGGGGAAAAAAGGATCAGCCATGATTGAATGGCCTGAATTTGCTCCTATGCCTATGGTCTTATGTTCTCGGCGTTTGCTGTGCATTGTTAAGTACCCCGTTAGACCCCCGGTTGCCGTCACCCGCTTGCCCGGTACTGCGCGCGGATGGAGCCGCTCCCATTGACTGGCAGGCCGCTTACGCTGATCGTGGTCCCGCAGGAGTTAAACGGAGCCGTGATGACCACCCAGTTCTCGTCCCGCTGGCGGGCCTTGCAGGTCGGGTCGATGAGATGCAGGTCGGTGAGGGCTACCCCAGCGCTGCTGAGCACGCTGGACGGGAAGGTGTACTCAGCCGCCTGCGACATGCAGGTGAACGACGCCGACTTCCTAAGGTCTGGAGCAAAGGAAGATCCTGAAGTTATTTAGTTTGGCGGTGATATCCGGCGCTCGGAAAACAAGGTAAACTAAGTGCAGACACCAAATAAGCCATTTCATCGACTCTCCCACACATGGTAGAAACAGCATAGAATATCGCCGTGTTGTGCCGAACGTAACACCAATTTAACACGCACATCTGCCTGCATATGATCCATCTCCTTGGTTTCCCTGCCTCTTTAACGCCGCTATCGTATGTGCCTCCGCAACCACTCCTGCCTCCCAGCCTCCAAAACCTTCAGTAAACTTTCCTCCCTTTCAGCTTAACCAGAGCCCTTCAGCCTATGATGTCCGCGCTAAACTCGATACTGAATTAAACTAAATCCCTCCTGCTTGCACAAGACCACTACCTCTCCATTCCCTGCAAACCCTCGTAAAAATGGCCTCGTAAAACACCACTAATATATCTGCTTCCACTATCACCCATGGCAGCGCGTTTCAGCCACCCACCATTCTCCGTGTAAAAATCTTTGCCCTGCTTTTTAAAGCTTTTCCCCTCTCAACTTAAGTGCATGCCCTCTAGGACTTGGCATATGACCGCGGGGGGCGCGGGGGGGTGGGGGAACACTCTGTCTTCGCTATTTCATATACGTTCATCAGGTTAATTTTATAAACTTCCGTGGGGCCTTTTCAGCGTGTTTGGAAATGTTCTCATGCAGTCGAGCGGACAGCACCTAGTGTCGTGTAAGTGACGGTGAAACTCGCTGCAGAACATAGAAGACGAAGCACTCGCTGGCCCGTGCACCTCTGGGCATATTATTTCTACGTCCTGCCCCGATGTCACTCGTCAATGCTGATGGCTAGACTGGCGATACTGAAGGGTATTGTGGAAATGTGATAGCGCTGAACGGACTGGTCATCTTAACCTGGGCTAAAAGACTCGTTCTCCTCTCTCCATGCCTTTCATAACGTTTTACACGTGATTTGAAAAGAAAGCGGAGAGAGCAACGAGGATCAGGCAGTGCCTCAGATTCCTAGAGTCATATGACCCGGATACGGGCATCTCAGCCATCCGCTCCATGCCGACCAGAATGCATCAATCAATCTCAAACCGTTTGTCCTATGTCCCCCAAATATTTTCCTATCAATGTACCCGTCCAGTGTATTTTAAATGTTGCTAATGTACCTTATTCCATGTATGTGCCACCCTCTGTGTAAACAAAAGTTTTCCCTCAATTTCCGTTTCAACCTCTCCCCTCTCTCGCCTTAAATCTGTGCCTTATAATTCTTTATTCGAAAACCCTGGAGGGTGGGGTGGGGGGGGGGGGACTGAGAGTATTCATCCTACCCTCGGTATGGTCACTCCTCAGGGCTCTGCGCTCTTAAGAAACCGGTCGCACCCTGTCCAACCTCACCTGATATGCCAGCTCCTCGGGTGAGCGGACACCTCCGATTTCTCCGCTGCTACCCTGCAACTTCGCTCGTGGTTGCCTAGTAGTCAGTCCTGACGTGTTGCGGTGGCTGTAAAACTGTGCGAAGAGGGCAATTCTTACCAGCATTGTTACTTTTGCCTCCTATCGAGTAGCCGTAAGCCTCCCCTCGGGCGATGCCATAGACGTAGATGCAGAAGAGCGCATCCGTGCGCGATATCACGTAGCGGCCTGCCGTCTTGCCTAGATAGATGCGGGTGGCGGTGAAATCCCAGAAGGTGGTGTTCTCCGAGGGGTAGCTGGCCAGGGGCTTTCCATCCAGGACGATTTGTTTGTAGTTCGGCGTGGACGAGACAATGAGGATGTAATTGTAAAAGTTGGCGAAGGTCACGAAGACATAGAAGGCGTTGAAGTAGGCGGAGGGGATGACGTTCATCAGGAACGGGTCGAAAGTGGGGACTAGTTTGTTACTTCCCCCTGTTGAGAGGTAGGTCACCATGACGGGTTTGGCTGAATTGACGATCATGCCCCCGTTGACGGTGAGGTTAATGTGGGTACCTTCCTGCAGCACGAAGTTGACGTTTCCCTCCTCTGAGTAGATGCTGACGGCCGTGTCGTTCTCGCCCGCGATCACGGTGACCAGGTCAGTCGTCTCTTTGTTCAACAGGGGGAAGACGGCGAAGGAGTAGGACCACTTGTCCGCCGGGAAAAGCTGCTCGGCGACGTGGTCGCAGTCGGTGGAGGAGATCATGATGCACCGGTTTCCACTGAACACCGCCACGGGTTTGGAAGACACCACCTTGGTGCCGGTCAGGTCGACTTCGCTCTGGAACTGGGTGGTTTGGTTGGGCTCCATGGTGAAGGTGAACTTCTGCTTGTCAGAGTACTGAATGCCGTTGTACACCACTGCGCCCGCCACCGTGACAGTCACTTGGACGTTCTCGTTGCCGTTGGCGATGGCGAACTGCCTGTGGTTGGTTCGGAACCCGTTGTAAGTGACTACAAAGTACGTGGTACCCAGGTTAACGACAGGCAGGCTTAGGTAGGCATCCTGGGTGTTGTAACGGGTATTCAGCACCACCACTGATATATCTTCGTCAGCCATGATGGTGATAACCTTCTTGGAGATCTCATTACCTTTAAGCATGTAGATGGGCTCCAGGTTGACCACGGCGCTGTTACTGGCTCCAATGGTCTGGGCCCGAAAGAAAGGTGGGACGGAAATCGAGACATTCACGTTGGCCGCCTTCTCGTAGGTGATAATGTTCAAGGCCAGGATGGCTGTGTTCGAGTGGTTCTCTAGGAAAATGGCCAGGAATTTTCTTCCCGAAATAACTAACCCCTGAGAACCTGCTGAATAATGTTAAGAAAACTGGAGGGTTAATAGAGTCATAGAATAGAACGGCACAGAAATTGGCTCCATCAACCCATCCTGTCCACACCGACTTGATCTTCTGCCTAGTCCCATCTACCCGCACCCTGATCATACCCTCCAAACACCTCCCATCCATGTACCTATGAAAATATCTTTTAAATGTTACAATTGGACCCACGCTTACCAATTCCGTTGACATCTTTTTCCTCACTCGTACCACTCTCTGAGTGAAGTTCTCCCGTCATGTTCTCTTCAAATATTTCACGTTTCTCCCTAAGCCTAGCAGTTCTAGTTACAGTCTCACTCAAAGTGAAAAAGCCTGCATGCATTCTCCCTATGTACACCTCTCATTATTCTGTGTACGCTCCAGGAAATAGTTCTAACCGAATTAACGTTTCCCTACAATTCAGGTCTTCGATTCGCAGCAACATTTTTGGAAATTTTCTCTCGACCTTCTCAGTCTGGTTACTACTACTAATATTATTAATATATAAAGATATTCAACATATATTAACTTATGTACATAGATGATCAGTCGATCTTATTGATACAGCGTAGAAGGAGCCGAGCCGCCTAGCGGTCAAAGCCCATTATTAATGAATCTACTAACCGGAAACACGAGGAAATCTGCAGATGCTGGAAATTCAAACAACGCACACAAAATGCTGGTGGAACGCAGCAGGCCAGGCAGCATCTATAGGAAGAAGCACTGTCGACGTTTCGACTCGAAACTATACTTCTTCCTATGGAATCTACTAACCGGTACGTCTTTTGACTGTGGGAGGGTCACGCGGTACAAACTCCTTACGGACTCTGAAGCATCCTATGTTATAGAACTTCAAAATAACATCTCAACGCCTGTACTCAATGTCCTGATTAGAAACATAGAAAACCTACAGCACAATACAGGCCCTTCGGCCCACAAAGCTGTGCCAAACATGTCCCTACCTCAGAAATTACTAGGGTTCCCCATAGCCCTCTGTGTTTCTAAGCTCAATGTACAAATTGACGAAGGCCATCGTGCCAAAAGTTCTTTTTACGACTCTGCCTAAACAGCGACGGGGATCAGCATTTGAGAATTTTCTGTGCATTGTACAAAACGAGCAGATCGGACTGGACCTGTGAACTCTAGTGCGAAGATAATATGAAGGCCAGTCTGGCTGTTGTAAGTGTACCGGATTCAAAATTGGAAAGAGACCGAAGAAAGACACTTGAATCATTCTTTTGTGGTATCATACTGCTGAGATTGATCTCCGGACATGCCTTCACTGATCAATTATATATTCAAGTAATTTGCCGAGAACATGGAACAACACAGCATTTGTCACTTTGGCCCACGACATCGGTACCAAACATGATTCTTAATTAAACTAAATCCCCTTTGTTTTCGCATGGTCCATACCCCTCCATTCCCAGCATATTCATGTGTCAAACATCCTCTTAAACGCCTCTACTGTATCGCCCCACCCACCACCCCGGCAGTCTGTTCCAGGTACCAACTCTACTTGTCCCGCACGTCAAGCTGCTCTCCTCTCGCCTTGATGTATGTTATCCAGTACTCAGCCCGAAGAACAAATTTCCTCACTGTCTATTTTATCCGCGCTTCTCACAGTCTTATGCGCATCCCTTAACATTCAATTCTCCAGAGAAAACAATCGAACTTTGTTCGACATTTCCTCTCGTATAGATCAAAATTAAAAACAATCGGACGTGTCAGGATGGCCGAGCGGTCTAAGGCGCTGCGTTCAGGTCGCAGTCTCCTCTGGAGGCGTGGGTTCGAATCCCACTCCTGACAGCTTCTGTTTTAGCATCTGTGGACAAGAACGCGAGGAAATCTGCAGATGCTGGAAATTCAAGCAAAATGCTGGTGGAACCCAGCAGGCCATTCGAAGAGTTCGCGGCCTGAAACGTGGACTGTACTTCTTCCTATAGACGCTGCCTGGCCTGCTGCGGTCCACCAGCATTTTGTGTGTGTTCCTATGGACAAGAGTACGGTCAACTATTCTGGCTGTGACCCTTTATCAGGACTGGAAAAAATGAATGAGGAGCCAGAGTAAGGTGATGCTGCCTGGCCTGCTGAGTTCCTCCAGCAGTTTGTGTGTGTTGCTTGGATTTCCAGCAACCGCAGATTCGCTAGTTCATAAATTCCGTTATTTAGGAAATAGGGGCGACACGGTAAAGCAGCGGTTAGTGCAACGCTATTACAGCGCCAGTGACATGAGGTCAATTCGCGCTACTGTCAATGAATCCGTTTGGATTTGTTCCTGGTGCTCTGGTTCCTCCATTTCCAAAGACGGCCAGGTTAGTACGTTAAATAATCACCTGGATGTAATCGGGGGCGCGGGCTCGTTGGGCTGGAAGAGCCCGTTACCATGCTGTATCTAGATGTACATAGTAAATACATAAACCTCCTCCAAGCTCAACAAAGCTCAGGTTAAATTGTCTGATCAGAATGTCCACACACTCTCTATCTTTTTCTTTTCGAAACTTTCTATTCTTTCTGTGTATCTCCTCAAAACAGGTCAACGACATTTACTAACCTGTCTCAGTTAGAACCAAACCTTTTTGGCCGTCCAAGGAATCCCGGAGAACTGAGCACGGTTCTGGTCTGCTTACTGAAGAAAGGATATTGTGTATTTGAGGCAGTGCAAAGGAGATTCATAATGAACAGAGGACATAAAGCAGTACACAGGAACAGGCCCTCAACCCCCTATGATATTGCCAAACTAATTAAACTAGAAATAAGACAGCAAGCTAATTTCTGCCTGCACAATGTCTATATCTCTATACCCTGCATATTCATCAGCCCATCTAAGATTTTCGTAAATGCCTCCATTGCATTTGCCACTACTACCCCACAGACAGCACATTCAACAAATCTATGGGAAAAAATTGCCTGGTGTATCTCCTTAAAACATATACCCTTCTCACATTAAATAAATGCCGTCCATTATGAGACATCTTGAGCTTTGGAAAGTGATACCAACTGTCCATGCCTCTCATGGTTTTCTAAATTTCTATTGGGTCTCCCTTCATCTCCCACCACTCCAGAGAGAACAAACCAAGTTCTTCCAACACAAATGGGAGGGAATTGTGTTTTTGCGAGAGGGAGAAACACGAAAAAAAATATTTCAGTGAACAGGGTTAAGAACAACATGGCACAAATGCACACAGTTTTTTTTTCCCAGTGTTATGGCACGGTTCCCAGGGAAATAGGTTTAAAGTGAGAGTGGAGAGAGTTAAAGGAGATGTGAGAGGCAATTTCTTTTCACATGAAGGGTAGTGGATATAAGGAATGAACCGACAGAGGAAGTGAAGGTGGGTACAGTTACAACTTGTTAACAATCACCTCAATGGGAAAGGCTTTGAGAGATATGGGCCAAATGTGAGCAAATTAGTAGGTATCTAGGTGGCATTGGCAAATTGGGACAAAGGGCCTGCTTTGGTGCTGCAGGTGGCTAATTCTCTGGGAACTGATAATCCACAATGCTAAGTACCAGCTAGGAAATATTGGATGTATTGGTAGTCATCGGCAGAAGTTTGTTTGACTCTGGAGGAGACTCTACGAGTAGAATGATGGTCAGTGTATCTCCACTATTTATTAAAGATGGAGAGAATGAACAGGAAATTACAGACCAGCTGGTCCCACTTCAGTATTGGGGACCATAAGACAGAATTAAGCTACTTGGCCCATCAAGTCTGTCCACTATGCCTTTGTGACTGATTTGTTATCCCTCTCAACCCCAATCGTCTGCCTTCTCCTCATAACCTGTTATGACCTGACTAACCATGAACCTATCAACCTCTGCTTTTCCACCTCCACAGCTGTCAATGTCAATAAATTCCCCAGATTCATCACAATCTGGCTAAACAAATTCTTTCTCATCTAAATGAACATCCCTCTGTTATGAGGCTGGGCCCTCTAGTTCTAGACTCATCCACTAAAGGGAACATCCTCTCCATTCTATCTAGGCTTTTCAATATTCTATAAGATAAAGGAGCAGAATTAGGCCACTTGGCCCATCGTCTGCTCTGCCATTTCATCATAGCTGATCCATTTCCCTCTCAGCCCCAATCTCCTGCCTTCTCCTCATAACCCTTTGTGACCTGACTAATCAAGAGTCTATCAACATCTGCCTTAAATATACCTGACAATGGCCTCCACAATGCATTCCACAGATTCATCACTCTCTGGCTAAAGAAATTCCTCCTCATTTCCGTTTTAAATGAACATATCTCTGTTCTGTGGCTGTGCCCTCTATCCTAGACACCCCACCACAGAAAACATTACTCTGTGGAGGCCTTTCAACATTCAATAGGTTTCAATGAGATCACCGCTCATTGTCCTGAAATCCAGCCAGTACAGGTCCAGAGCATTCAAATGCTTCTCATATGACAAACCTTTCAATCACAGAGTCATTTTTGTGAACCTCCTTTGAACCTTCTCCAATCTCTGCACATCCTTTCTAGATAAGGGGCTCAAAACTGCTCACAATGCTCTGAGGCCTCGCCAGTGCCTTATAAATCCTCAACATTACATCCTTGCAATTCTCCGTGTGATCTGACCAATGCCTTATCAACAATATGTCCGTGCTTTTATATTCTGCTCACAATGAATGCTAACATTGCATTTGCCTTTCTTAGCACCATCTCAACCTGAAAATCAACCTTTAGGGAGTCCTGCCTGAGGACTCACAACTCGCTTTGCATCTCAGATTGTTGAATTTTCTCTCCATTTAGAAAATAGTCTATGCTTTTATTACTTCTACCAAAGTGCATGACCATACAATTCCTGACACTGTATTCTATCTGCCACTTCTTTGCTCATTCTCCTAATCTGTCTAAATCCTTCTGCAGTCTCCCCGCTTCCTCAATACTGCCTTCCTCTCCACCTATCTTTGTATTATCTGCAAACTTGTCGACAAAGCAATCAATTCCATTATCTAAATTGTTGACATATAACATGAAAATAAGCCCTGCAGAATACCACTAGTCACTGTCAAGCCAATCAGATAGGCCTCTTTGCCTCCAGCCCGTCAGGCAATGCTCTATACCTGATAGTATCTTTCCCGTAATACAATAGGCTCTTATGTCGCTAAGCAGCCCCATGAATGGGACCTTGTCAAAGGTCTTCTAAAAATCAAAATAAGCAATACCTACTGACTCTCCTTTTCCTATCCTGCTTATTATTTCCTCAAAGAATTCCAGCAGATTTGTTAGGAAAGATTTCCCTTTAAGGAGACTATGCTGACAGTTAATTGAAGATTGCAATTAACTTTATTTTTTATAGAAGTCATTGATGTTTTTTTTCTTTGTGCTGTAAGGTTACATATTTCAGGATTTAGAAAGATTTAGACAGCACCTTCCAAACCCATAACGTGTAACAGCTAAGTGGACATTGGTAGCAAAGGCATGGGGAACAAACACCATCACCCAGAAGCTGCCCTCCTAGGCACATGCCATCCTGACTTGGCAATATATTGTCACTCCTTCACCATCCTGGAACACCCTCCCTAAAAGCACAGTGAGCGTACCAAGGGCTGCTAGGGATCTGCAATTAAATACTGGCTCAGCCTGTGCACCCTACGTCCCTTGAACGAATAAAATAGAAACTTAGAGTATATCACAATACCTCTACAGTTTTTAATCCTATTTTAACCCAGACTTTATTATCATCTTTTTATTTAATCCACCATCTTCTAATTTTAAGACTGCCTGGCAACAGTAATATTTTGCCCTGTTCCTCTTTTAAAAAAATGGACATGTTTCTTTATTCAATAATCCTGTCTTTTCCCACATACAATAAAACTCTGACAACTTGACATCTGATGGAAGTTCTGAAGATTTGGCACTGACTCTCATTGCTCCAGAACGTGAGGCAGGGAGGTCCAGATTGAGGGTTGGATGTGAGCCCAGTTTGTGTTGGGATCGGGAAAGCCAGAGGCCAGGAATGTTGCTGAGTTTGTGATCAGGGTACTACAGTGATTGAATATTCTCAGCTTTCATTAAAGCTAACTTGAAAATATATCATACTGCTGGATAACATTTTTATAAAGTGAAATAAGTGTTTGGGTATTAAAAGAAGAGTCATGCCAAGCGATCTCTGATTTCTACTGGATTTTATTGGAATGACCGTGGGTGCAGCATGGTAACAGGTCTTTCTACCCACTGAGTCCATGTTTCACTAATCCTACCTCAACCACACTAACCCATTTTAATTCATCCCACATTCCCATCAACACCCTACAGATTTTACAACACATCTAGTGACTAGGGGCATTTTATAGCCATGACTTTAACCTGGAAGTCTTAATACCTCTGAACCACCTGATTATTCCAAACTGATTTTCAGAGACAATAGTGAGATATTTTGGACCCTTTAGAACTATCCTTGTATAATCAATTGAGTGGAACTAATTATTACTGAAGCAATGCACTTTGTTTCACCTCTGACCAAAAATGTGCTATGCAAAAGATTAAATAGATTATTCTAACTCAGCCAGAAAGTTATTACCTTAAGTGTTAGCTCTTGGACATGAAATTTAATAGTTCCAAGTTATGTTAAAGATTAACAGACTAAAACCACTTTGAGCTTGTAACATTTTTTTTCATCCATGTTACATGGATAGGAAAGTTTTAAAGGAACATCAGCCATTTGGGACTAGCTTAAATGGGTATCTTGTTCAGTATGAATGAGTTGGGCCATAAAGCATGTTTCTGTGTTGTATGATTCTATGACTACAGACCAAATAGGTTTAATATCAGAGAGGAAAAAAATAAAAGTGATCTGATAGCAACTTCTTCTCATATAGGTGCTGTATATGGAATGAGCTGTTGGAGGAATCTCATGGAAGTGGCTATAACCACAAAGTTTAGAAGATATTTTGGGCTGAGACCCTTCATCTGGACTAAAAATATTAGGTGCCAATGAAGGCTCTTAACACGAAACATTTTCCTTTATAGATGCTGACAGACTTGCTGAGTTCCTCCAGCAATTTGTATGTAGCTGCAGGTGGACTATACACCAGGGTTCTGAAAGAGGTAGCTGAAAAGATTATGGAGGAATTAGTAATGAAATTTCAAGAATCACTAGAATCTGGACTGGAAATTTTCAAATGTCATTCCACTCTTAAAGAAGGGAGGAAGGCAGGAGAAAGGACAATTATCCTGACTTCAGTGGTTGGGAAGATGTTGGAGTATATTATTAAGGATGATGTTTCAGCGTACTTGGATGGTCGTGATAAAATAGGCTAAAGACAGCATGGTTTCCTTAAGGGGGAATCTTACCTGACAAGTCCATTGGAATTCTTTGAGGAAACAACAAGCAGGATAGATAAAGGACAGTCAATGGATGTTAACTTGGATTTTAAGAAGGCCTTTGCACATAAGGCTGCTTAACAAATAAGAGCTTGTATTACAGGAAAGATACTAGCATGGATAAAAGATTGGCTGAATAGCAGGGGTGGGAACAAAGAAAGGTTTTTCTGCCATTGACTAGTGGTATTCCGTAGGGGTCAGTGTTGGGACCATTATTTTTTGTGTTACATGTCAATGATTTGGGTGACGGAATTGATGGCCTTTTGGCAACACAAAGATGTGTAGTGGGGTAAGAATTGTTGAGGAAGCAGGGAGTCTCCAGATGGGCAGATAGATTGTGAGAATAGGAACAAAGTGGCAGATGGAATATAGTGTGGTGAAGTGTATGGTGGCATACTTTAGCAGAAAGAATAAATGGGCAGAAAATCCAGAACTTTGAGGTGCGAAGGGAACTTGGAGTCCTTGTTCAGGATTCCCAACAGATTATCTTGTAAATTGCGTTGGCTGTAAAGAAGGCAAATGCAATGTGGGCATTCAGTTTGAGAGAATATAGGAGCAAAGACGTAATGTTGAGACTTTAGAAGGCATTGCTTATCCCACATCTAGAGCACTGTGAGCAGTTTTCGGCGCCTTTATCTGAGAAAACAATGTACTGGTATTAGAGGGGTCCAGAGGAGTTTCATAAGAATTATTACAGAAATCAAAGGGTTAACGTATGAGGAGCGTTTGATGACCATGGGCTTGTACTCACTGACATTTAGAAGGAACTCTATAGAATATTGGAAGGTCTGGATAGGGTGAATATAGAAAGGTTTCCTTTAGTGGACGAACTAGGAGCAAAGGGCACAACCGTGGAATAGAGGGACGACCATTACAAAAGAGATGAGTAGGGATTTCTTTAGCCAAAGTGTGGCGAATCTGTGGAATTCGTTGCCACAGATCCCTGTGGAAGATAAGTCTTTGGGTATATTTTAAGCGGTGAATGATAGGTTCTTGATTAGTCGGGAGGGTTATGAGGAGAAGGCAAGAGAATGGGGTTGAGAGGGAGAATAACCCCGCTCTGATGGAATGGCGGAGTAGACTGGATGGGCTGAATGGCCTAATTCTGCGCCTACGCCTCCTATGTTTTATGGCTCAAGTGGGCAGTTTGTGTGCCATGGACCAGTTGGGGGGTGTGTGGGTCTGTTTTCTATGCTCTATGACTCAACGGATCTAGAAGTTCAGATATTACTCATTGGAGAAATGGAAAGTACATTCCCTTGAAAACAGCTCTCCTGAAGAATGAACCAGACACGGGATTTGGGATGGGGACTGTTGCGGACTTGCTGCGCGCCAGCAATGAGGAAATCGTACCGCTGTTCAAGTTGCCAATCGCGGAACCGACGCACCGGCTGTCTTCTGCAACAGACCAGAAGGAGATTAATCAATGTGCCGCATGGCGAGGGGATATTCTGGAAGTGAATTGGGATCGAATCTCGGCTCACCGTGGTTGGCCATCAGCATGTAAAACACCAGTAAGAAGGTGCAACTCCTACGCCTGGGGGCGGACATACTGTTTCTGCGGGTGTCCGGCGACCCTCTCTCGGCCTGGGACGAAGTCGCCTTCCTCCTCCTGTTAAACACTTGTGGCCGGGTTTGACAAATAAAGATTAGCATTGGGAACAAAGAGCAAATCACATTTAATAACATCCGCGAGAGAAATAAAATAAGATTAACTTGATGATTTATCCGAGAAATACTGTATGTTAACATATAAGTAATATGTTAATAACTTAACCAAGAATTATTGTTAGTAAGCTAACCAAATATTATGTTAATAAATTACCCAAGACATATTGTTTGTAATTTATCAAAGAAATAATCTTGATAACTCAGTCAATGAATATTGTTTGTAAAATCTAATACTAACGATTTATCCGAGATACGGTATATTGTCAGTAAAACTGTAGCTAGTGATACTGTCAATAACTTATCTCTGAATACTGTTAATTACTTATCTAAGAAACATGTTAGTAATTTTCCAAGACAAATTTTGGTAGAAATCTTGGAGGAAATATAATGTTAACAACTTATCTAAAACTACCATTATCCTAATCGAGAAGTATCATGTTAGCAATTGTTACAAGAAATATCGTTGGTAATTTTGCCGAGCACCGTTATATTAGTAACTTATCCAATATTATAGTAGCAGCTTAACCAGGAAGTTGGTAACCTATCCAACAACTAATATGTTATCAAATTATTTAATAAATATTCTGCTCGTAATTTATCCGAGAAAAATTCTGTCCAACTGAATAATTTTAACCTTGTTTGACATTGGGCAAACGAAGTTAACAAGAAAGAGACCCATTCAATTCCCCGGCTAAATGGGAAAAAAATTGACACTTTAAATGCTGATTTCAGGCATTGTTTTTTATTAATATTATTATAAGAAGTTGGTTATTTGGAGAGGGCCTTCCAGCGGTTTTGGATGGGACTTACCCAGATTACAAGGGCGAAGGATTTCTGCTTTGTTACATATTTACCGGTCGATATTGCGGGCAGATAATTAACAGAAGCGGTGGCGGTGACGGGAGAGCGGTGAAAACGATCCGAAGCGCTGCTTGCTTGGAACACCCAGCTGCGGGAGTGGAAGTTGGAAACAGATGAAAGTGTTTGCGGTGGAAAAGGGCAGCTTTTTGTAAAAGATTTACGCGTTTCCGTCACGCGTTGTTCTTGTTAATGCGGGCAATGTTCTCCGCGGCGGAACGTACAGAACCTGGCGTGGACCTCAGCCCGAAACACAGGTTGTGTACACAACGCCAGCGATAGAAAGGCAGATAAGATCAGTAGGTTTCGGGGAAATTACGCAAGTGCTTTCTTTAACTTTAAGGCGATGAATTAGCCACTGTTTGATTCTTAAAACTTTTCCTCTCATGGAGAGTTTAAGGCAAATTCCATCGCCATAGCAACAAGTGATAATAATCCCTTGCCTGCACTAAATCTTAACATTTTTCAAATTGTACCAAGTTAAAAACATGACCGTAACTTTGTATTAACTCATTAGGTTCCTCGATCACCTTTCTGAACATTGCAGAGTTCCACCAAATGCATTTCACGCCCAACCAGAAAGTCTGAGGCTTTTCATTGGTTTGAAAGAGTTGCATTGAGAGAGGAAGCATGCAGACAAGGTAATGCCGAGGGAACAGAGGTAGAATCTGGCCTTTGGTCCCAGCTGATGCAACACCGGATTTGCTGGGCACAGTCTGGCTCCTCTTAAAGGATATGCTTTCAAAGTTAGGGGAAAAGTTCAGAAATTTACCATCTCATCTCCCACATCATGGGAACAGAGAGGAGGGCTTTAGTTGTGGCAGTCTTCACATTGGGAGATAACATAATTGCCATTTTTCCTTCTACACATACATTTTATGCACTGGTTTCAACCCCACTCCCCTGCCTACAATGCCAACCCAGCCCAGGCCCTTATGGTCATTGTACCATCTGCCATACACCTCTTCCATAACGGCTGTCAGTCTCACCTCTGTACTTATTACATTCCAGCACAGGTAACCCTTCGTGGTCCTTCTCATCTCTCGCCAGTAGCTGTCTACAACCTTTACCCTTCCTTCTCACCCAGCTAGGTCCACCTGCCTTTTCTGTATCTGCCTCCATCACATCTCTCTTTCAGCTGATTGAGGAATAGCTACATACTTTCAATCATTTCATTTTTGAGCCCTAATCACTACTTTGATATAGTAACATCGTCATCATTTTGCACTAACAATATTGTGCAAAAGTCTCAGGCACACACACACACATTCACACATACACATATGTATAGCTAGGTGTCCAAGATTTTTGCACAGTACTGTTTTTGTCAATGTGGAATGGAGAGTCAGTTTGTAAATCTGGCAGGAGCAAAAAGCGTTAGGAATGGCGAGGGTGGGATGGTGCGGGAGGGGTGTGGGACAGGTGGTGGAGAATGAGCACCAGGGTGGTGGGTGGTGCACACACATCCAGCCCTGAGACACTAGGCAAAGTCATTTGATTCCAAACAATTGGTTTATTGGTTAGTACAGAATGCCTTTCTGGTGTTTCTTGCTCCCTGCCCTCTCTCTTCCCCATTTTCCACCATGATTCCCCTCTCCCGGCCCCCTTCCCACTTTCAGTCCACAATACCCATATCAGAATTTGGCATCACTCACATGTTATGAGTTGCTTTTGCAGCAGTAGTACAGTGCAATACATAAAATTACTGTGCAAAAGTCTTGTAACATAAGATATAGGTGCAGACGTAGGCCATTTGGCCCATCGAGTCTACTCCACCATTCAATCATGGCTGATCCAATTCTTCCAGTCATCCCCACTCCCCTGTTTTCCTTTAATGCCCTGGATAATCAAGACCCTATCTATCTCTGCCTTAAATCACTCAATAATTTGGCCTCCACAGCTGCTCATGGCAGCAAATTCCACAGATTTACCACCTTCTGACTAAAGTAATTTCTCCGCATCTCAGTTCTAAAATGACATCTTGCAATCCCGAAGTCGTGGCCTCTTGTCCTAGAATCCCCTACCATGGGAAATACCTTTGTTATATCTAAACTGTTCAGGCCTTTTAACATTCAGAATGTTTCTGAGAGATTCCCCACCCTTTCATTCTCCTGAACTCCAGGGAATACAGCCTAAGAGCTGCCAGACATTCCTCATACAGTAACCTTTTCAGTCCTGGAATCATTCTCATGAATCTTCTCTGTACCCTCTCCAATGTCAGTGTATTGTTTATAAAATAAGGAGCCCAGAACTGCATACAATACTCCAAGTGTGGTCTCATGATTGAATGGCAGAGCAGAATTGATGGGCCAAATTGCCTTCTTCCACTCCTATGCATTATGGTCTTATAGAATTGTAATGAGTGGATATCCATGTTGAGTTTAGAAGCTTGATGATTGTAGGGTAATAACTGTTTATGAATCTGGTGGTGTGGGACCTAAGGCTCTTGTACCTCTTGCCCGATGATAGTAACATGGCCTGGAAGGAGGGGGTCACTGATGACGGTTGTGCTTTCTTGCTCAACATCAGTATGCAAAAATATGCAAGTTGTTAATGAAGGATGGTTTTTTCAACTGTTGGGAGAACCGTTACAATGGCATGGTGTTGGAGATGGAGGGAAATGTTAAAACTTGGTTTCATTTGGAATTTACAAAAATTACAAAAAGGAATGTAGGAGACAGATTCAATGGTGAATTTCAAGAGAAAATTAGCTACCTACGTGAAAAAAGAGTACATGGAGTACATGAGCTTAGCTATTCCAAACAATTGGTTCAGCTCAAAGGGCTAAATGGGCATCTGCTATTCCTTGCCTACCTGCATTTCCTCCAAGGTCTTCAGTGACTTCCCATGCAGAGCCATTTTCTTTCATCCTACCACAATCACAGAATATCATTATGCTGACAATATTCTTCAAGGACATCAAACCCTTCAAGATTCCTGTAGGGTTTCTTTAAATCCATCTCTCATCCATCTCCACTCCACCTTACTGAATCTGGAATAGAGTACTAGACGAACTCCTGTTTGGACCTTGAAAAAATTCACTACTCACTTCTCAACTCAGAAATAAAGTTTGAAAAGGTGTGGGGACCTTTTCTTGAATACTTTCACAACTCCTCTTTAGATTATTTTCTTTAATCCCTTACTTCCAGCTTTTTTTTTCTTTTTGTAAGTTCTATGGGCTTCTTTTTGTTTGAAATTTCATTTTAATTTTGGTAGTAGGCACTATTATTCTTTGTTTTTATTTATATTTACAGTTTTGGGGGTTTGGAAGCTCCAATTATTTTTTTTACATTTTGTAATGGTTGGCCTGGAGATTTTCTTTCCATGGGAGGGTGGGCAGGATACTAACTTTATACGATTTTATTCTGGGTGCTATTTCCTTATTGTTTTGAACTATATAATTGATATGTTTATGTTGCACTGTATTAAACTTCATTTTGTGGTTGAGTTTTTACTTGCTGTAGTGGTTGTAGAAATGCATTAAAAAATCAATTTAAAACTTATTAAAAGTAAAAGAAATAAAAAAGAGTACTAGAAGAAAACTCACGGAGTCATGCAGTTGGGAAACAGGCCATTCATCTAACCAAGCCTGAGCAGCCATAAAGCACCCGGCTACACTAATCCCATCTCCCCTGTTCCCCACCATCTCTTCGCCCCCACACTGAGGTGTATTTACCAATTTATCCACCAACCTGCACCTTGTTCAGATGAGGGAGGAAACCATAGACCTGAGTGAAGCACGCATGGCAACAAAGAGATTATGCAAGCTCTGGGCTCTGGAGCTGTGAAGTTAATTCGACTCTGTAAATTAACCACAGTGTAAAAGAATCAAAGAGGAATTATTGGACAAGTGTGAGTGTAGATGTATTAAAGAGCTGTAGGGCCAGTATGTGGGGACTGGTATGATGGGATTACAATGTTGAAAGCTCATATTGATAATTTGGCAAACATTGTGTTCTTGTCAGTAGGTTATAATGGGCTTAATATTCTACTCCTTTTCCTAAGCTGAAGGTGTTATTGTTTCAAAAATTCATGTATATTCCTGACATTAAATCAAGCATCCTTGCAAATATGTTAGTGTAGAGATCTCAGTACCATTAACTGTGGTGTTAACTGTTCAGGCTTCTCTGTATTGTTATTTAAAAAATGGCTTCTCTGTAATGTTACTCAATGCTGTAATGGGTTTCTGTATCCAGAATGTTTGGGTGATAACTGCAGATAAGGGGGGAACTAACTGATGGAGAATTGATATGCTTTCTTGTATCTATGAGCTGAGTGAGAGTTCACGGTCTTTTTCGAGAGGCGAGCGAAGGAGACAGATGTGTGAGGAGTGGATAGCGATTCCGGGGCGGCGGATACTGGACGTCAGCAGTTCGGACGGTGGCCGAAGGCTCGGAAGGTCGTTGTGGATGGAACCAGAAGCATGACCTCCAAAGTATTAAAATATTATGTGCACAAACTGATAAAATTTGGCGCCTTTAGGTTATCTGTTTCTACTAACCCATCACTAAGAAATAACTATAAAGTTGCAATTATTTACTCACCTTTGGTGTATTGTCTGATATTTGTGTTGTGAGCGTGTACTGGGGGTGGGGAATTACACCATATTTACACCGAAGTATTGCACTTGGTGGGGCAACAACGGTTCACCCTAGGACGATGAACAGGGGTGAATTGGGAGCACAGACACTACATTTGTATAGATCCATTTTGCACCAAAGGCTCTTAAAAATTCCTATGATGTACCACGAAGAGAATTAATCATCTACTAGTCTGGAGTCTCCAGTGCAGAGGGTCAGGAGAAGCCTGGCACCATCATGGGCAAAACCCTCCCCATCTTCAAGGACTTCACTGAAAGGCTTTCCTCAAGAAGGTGGCATCCATTACCAAGGACCCTCACCAACCGGGAGTACACTGGGGAGGAGAAGAGCCCCAATCAACTTTCAGGAACAGTTACTTCCTCTCTGCCATCAGATTGCCCGTGCGGACTTTCTTGCTATTCCTTTTTCATTGCACAACCTAGTTATTTTTGTAATTTATAGTAATTTGGTGTCTTTGTACTCTACTGCTCCTGTGAAACAACATGTTTCACACGACATGAATCAGTTACAATAAATTTGATTGTGTTCTAAAGGTACTGGAAGTTGAATGTCACTGCGCAAGTCTGTCCTGTGGGGAAGCCATTCACACCTCTCCTACCCAGAAACAAAATGTGCCAGTGAGAAAGATAAGCCGACTTTCAGCTGGTCACACCTGACTGGGGTTTGTTTGAGTTATACCTGTAAAGCTGAACAAATTCTTTCCACTATTAAGTGAAAAGCAAACATTTTTGGGCTTTAGCAAACTATAAAGAAAGGCATTTGTTTGTCAATGTAAAATGTCACAAAGTGTTTTACAGAAATGGTTATCAAACAAAATTTGGCACCAAACCACTTAAAGAAATAAAAAGCTGGCCACAGAGAGTGGTCATTTTATTAGGTACACCTGAACACCTGCTGATTAATACAAACGTCTAATCAGCCAATCACGTGGCAGCAACTCAAAGCGTAAAAGGAAGCACAGATCATCAAGAGGTTCAGTAGTGGTCTGGACCAAACATCAGAATGGGGGCAAAATGTGATCTAAGTGTCTTTGATGATTGGTGCCAGATGGGGTGCTTTGAGTATCTCAAAAATTTTTGACTTCCAGTTGTTTTCACATACAGCAGCCTCTAAAGTTTACAGAAAATGGTACAAAGCAAAACAAAATTTTGTAAAAATCCAGTGAGTGACAGTTCTATGGGCATAAGATGCCTTGTTGATTTGAAGTGTTGGAGGACTTTGGCTGGACTGGTCTAAGCTGGCAAGAGGGTGAACCAGAAATCACCATGCTACACTGGTGTACAGAAGAGCGTCTCTGAATGCACAGCATGCCGAATCCTGAAGTGGACGAGCTGCAGCAGCAGAAGACCACAAACGTACAGAAATACACTCAGTGGACAATTTATCCTGCTTCGAATAAAGCGGCCACTCTGAGTGTATGGGGTCATTTGAGAGGTAGATTCAAAGGGTTCGAGAATAAAGATATTCTCAATTCAAGACTTCCAGAGGCAAGCACACTGGATGGCCAAGAACCCAGAAGACAGGGTAAGTTTAAACGAAGAACCTTAAGGTATTCAGCAAGAGCTAGGGATGGAGCACTGCCTGCAGTTCTGGTCACCAGCCAGTGGAAAGGATGTGATTGCACTGGAGAGGGTGCAGAGGAGATTTGCCTCTGTGTTTACTGGAGGAAGTGCTTCACTCATGAGGAGAGGCTGGTAGGGTGGACGTATAAAATTATGAGAAGCATAGATAGGGTAAATAGCAATTGTCTGTCTCTCGAGGCAGGGACATCTAAAACTAAGGGGCGTAAGGTGAAGAGGGAATCTGAGAGGTGTATACAGTATTTTGCACAAAGATCAGTTTGAGGAGACTGTGGAGGCTGGATTAGGAATATTTAAAAGGCATTTGGACAGGTAGTTAGGCATAGAGAGATATAGATTTAATCTAGGCAAGTGGGTTAGTATGGACAGGCATAGATGTAGTGGGCCAAAGGGCCTGTTTCTATGTTATATAACTGTAATCATAAAGGAATACATTTAGGAAGATGCCACAAGGTGAGGGACTGGAGAATAAACGGGTTGATGTTATGTTGTGTGATAAGAATATTGGGAGCATGAGCACTTGCTCTTGCCCTTGCATGCTCCACTGGTCAGTGGCTGGTCCAGTTCGTCAATACCACCTCCCTGCACTGAACTCAACTACCAGAGAGAAAAAGATTCTAATACTGTACCCCATCCACACCTCTCATATTGTAATATACTGTAGTTCTGTCACTTCACCCCTGAGCTTCCTTCATTCCAGGGAAATCAAGCCCAGCCTGTTTCTCCGTGGTCTTCCAATTCGAGCAATGTCCTGGTGAGTCAACTTTACATCTGCAGAGATCCCTATTTTCTCTCTCCCTCATTCCCTAAACAGTGGGGTTACAATTGGTACTTTCCAACCTGTGGAAAGCCTGCCAGAACATATGGAAGTTTGTAAGACAATGGCCAGTGCACTCATTGTCTCCATAGCTACTGGTTTAATAACCACAAGAAGAAATTCATTAGAACTAGGGGACTTAACTGCTCCAATTTCTCAAAAGTTATGTTTTATTTTCACTCAAACTACAGTAATTCTTTATCATATATGAAATTATCGTACAAGTTATGTCTACAGGTTTTCAAGAGTCAATGTTATCAAAAATACATTTGAAAATCAATGCAAAATCCTGCGGATGTAAAAAATCTGCAATAAAAAGGGAAAATTATGGAAACACCCAGCAGGTCAGGCAACATCTATGGAGAGAGAAACCGAGTTGGGGAAAGACTTTGGACCTGAAATGTTAACTCTGTTCTTCTTTTCATGGATGGAACTTAACCTGCAGGTATTTCTGGAAATTTCTGCTTATTTTCCTTCTTAGCCAACATAGAATATAGAGCAGAGAGGTTTCATTAGACCATTTGGTCTATCGTCTACTGCATGGTAGTGTAGTGTTTAGCACAATGCTTTACAGTACCAGCGAGCCAGGTCCAGTTCCCACCACCCGCTGTAAGGAGATTGTACATTCACCCTGTGACTGTGTGGGTTTCCTCTGAGTGCTCCGGGTTCCTCCCACAGTCTGAAGTCTGACCAGTCGGTAGTTTAATTGGTCATTTTCAGGGGTCGGCAACGTTTACCACTGAAAGAGCCAATATGGACCCATTTCCCACAGAAAAGAAAACACTGGGAGCCACAAAACCCGTTTGACATTTAAAATGAAATAACACTGCATACAACGGTTTTTTTTTGCCTTTATGCTATGTATAAACTAACTATAATGTGTTGCATTTATGAAACTGATGAACTCCTGCAGAGAAAACGAAATTACATTTCTGCATGCAACAAAAACATTTTGAACTCCGAAAAAAAGACGTTGGGTTGAAGGTTACTCCATAGGTAGCCTACCTTGGATCGAAGAATTAAAAGAAAGCGCGCACTGGCGGGTGTCAGGCATTGGCAGTGGTGATGTATATTAATAGCGATAAAAAACACGTTGTAGCGGTGTGCTACACGCAGCGCTAAAATAAAGACACTGCAGTCAAAGGTAACCTTATTCGAACTATACAGCCTTGCTTTAAAGCCTCCCTCAACCTGTCCCCATGGGCGCGGATGCTCCAAAAGACACGTACTCACAAACCCCCGTAGGCTATCTCCCTTAGCCGGAACGGTGGCTAATTGTGAGCCGGTTCGGATGTGCCAGGAAATGGGGTCTCCACAACGTTTTTAGATTGTACAAGATCACCATAATCTTCAAATTTCGAATTACATTTCAAAAACTAACAAACTACGGGGAGCTGCAGCACAGAGATCAAAGAGCCACATGCGGCTCCGGAGCCGCCGGTTGCCGACCCTTGCATTAGACCATTTGGTCTATCGTCTACTGCATGGTAGTGTAGTGTTTAGCACAACGCTTTACAGTACCAGCGAGCCAGGTTCAGTTCCCACCACTCCCTGTAAGGAGATTGTACATTCACCCTGTGACTGTGTGGGTTTCCTCTGAGTGCTCCGGGTTCCTCCCACAGTCAGAAGTCTGACCAGTCGGTAGTTTAATTGGTCATTTTAAACCGTCCTGTGATTAGGCGAGGGTTAAATCAGGGGAATGCTGGGCAGCTCGGCTCAAAGGGCTGCAAGGGACTTTTCTGCACTGTAACTCAACAAATAAATAGGACAGAGGCACCAAATTAAGCCACTCAGCCCATCAGACTGCTCTACGGTTGCATCATGGTCGATATATTATCCCTGTCAACCCCATTCTCCTGTGTTCTGCCCATAACCTTTCACTAATAAGCCCTGACTAATCAAGAACCTATCAACCTCCGCTTTAAATATATCCAATGACTTGACTTCCACAGCCATCTGGGGCAATGAATTCCACAGATTCACCACCCTCTGGGTAAAGAGATTCCTCATTATTTCTGTATTACATGACTGTCCCTCTATTCTGAGGCATTGCCCTCTGGTCCTAGACTCCCACACTACAGGAAGCATCCTCTCCACATCCGTTCTATCTAGGCCCTTCAATACTCGATAGGTTTCAATAAGGTCCTCTCTCATTGTTCTACATTCAGTGAACGAAGGTCCAAAGCCATCAAATATTCCTCGTACACTAACCCTTTCATTCCTGGAATCATTCTTCATCTGGACCCTCTCCAATGCCAGCACATATAAGGATCTCAAAGCTGGTGACAATACTCTGTGCGGTTTGACCAATGCCATATAAAGTCTCAACATTACATCCTTGCTTTTATATTCTAGACCTCTTGAAATGAATGCTCACTTTCCATTTGCCTTCCTTACAAGCAACTCATCCTGCAAGTAAAGCTTTAGGGAAACTTACGTGAGGACTGCCAAGTCCCTTTGCACCTCTGATTTTCGGCTTTTCTCCCATTTAGAAAATAGCCTGTGCCTTTATTCCTTCTACAAAGTGCATGGCCATACACTTCCCTGCACTATATTCCATCTGCCACCTATTTGTCCACTCTTCTAATCTGTCTAAGTCTTCCTGCAGATCCCTTGCTTCTTCAAAATTACCTTCATAAGAACATAAAAAATAGGAGCAGGATCTGTCTGTAAACTCAGCTCCATCTACCTGCCTTTTCCTGTAACACTTAATTACCCTACTATGTAAAAATCTATCCAACTGTATCTTAAATATATTTAGTGAAGAAGCCTCAACTGCTTCCCTGGGCAGAGAACACCAATCTCTGGGAAAAACAGTTTCTCCTCATCTCCATCCTAAATCTTCTCCCCTGAATCTTGAGGCAATGTTCCCTAGTTCCAGTCTCACCTACCAATGGAAACAACTTTCCTACTTCTATCTTATCTATCCATTTCAAAATTTGTATCTTTCTGTAAGATCCCCTCTCAGTCTTCTGAATTCCACATAGTCCGAGGCAACTCCTCATAGGTTAAGCTCTTCCTTCTGTCTTCATATCATCTACACATGGCCACAAAGTCATCAATTCTGCCATCCACATCATTGACATTTTTCATCATATATTATAAAGAGTGGTCACAACACCAACTGCTCCTCACCAGCAGCCAACCAGAAAATGCCCTCTTTATTCCCACTCTTTGCCTCCTGCCTGTCAGCCAATCTTCTATTCATGCCAGAATCCTTCCTGTAGGACCATGGGCTCTTATCTTGATAAGCAGCGTCAGGTGCAGCTCCTTCTCAAAATCCTTCTGAAAAATCCAAGTAAACAACATCCACTGACTTTCCTGTGTCTATCCAGCTTGCTATTTCCTCAAAGAATTACAACATATTTCTCAGGCACGGTTTCCCTTTCAGGACACCATGCTGACTTTGGCCTGTGCAGCACCCTGGGAAAGGTTTACATCAGTAGTGACACCTTTCCCAGAGCGTTAGACTTACTCTATCATGTGCCCCCAAGTAGCCTGAAACCTGGATTCTAACATCTTCCCAACCACTGAGATCAGGCTACCTGGCCTATAATTCTATTTCCCCTGCCTTCCTCCTTTCTTAACAAGTGGAATGGCATTTGCAATTCTCAAGCCCTCTGGAACCATTCCAAAATTCAGTGAGACTTGAAAGATTATTACTAGTGCTTCCACAATCTTCCAGATTGCTGAGGTGTAGTCCATCTGATCTGGATGTCTCCTGGCTTAAGGTGGCACTGGTGAAGTCCGCTGACTACTTACTGGTGGCAAAAAAAACTAAGAATACAACTAAATACATTATTATCAACACTTTTTCTTGTAAAATTTATGGTAAAAGACCAGAGAGATGACTGAAGGTGAGGCTGAATGGAGGGGGCAAAATGTGCAGGTGCAAATCTTTCCAACTCAGAAATGGCCACTTTCTCTATCTACTCTATCACTACAAATAGTTCTTCCCTGTGACAATCTGGCATATCAGGCTGTTTCCTTAGTGTTTTTCTGTTTTACAAGGCCAAGTTGCTGGCTCAACACTCAACACAGCACAAATAGAACTCATGCAAGGAGCCAGGCAGATGCAAACCTGGGACCTCTCACTCCAAAGTCTGATGCAGTTGCCACTACAACTGTCATCACTATAAATACATTCACTATCATTCTTCCATCACATTCGATCACCTTTAGTTAATCTAATCGAATATATACCGAATCCAATCATTAATGCACATTTCAAAACATTTCATGATTATCATATTGAAAGTGATTTTAAAATGTATGGGGGAATTTACCAAAGATTTCCTTAGGTCAGGTCATCTGCAACTCAGAAGGCCCCTAAATTTGGTAGAATGATAAGAGAGAGGTTTCTCTCAAGGGATAGCAAGGGTCTTCAGCCCATCTCATCCATATTGACCAGGATTCCCATCTCAGCTAGTCCTGTTTGCCAATATCCTCTAAGCCTCCCTTATCCATGTACCTGTCTTATAAATGTTCCTAATGGACTTGCCTCAACCACTTCCTCTAGCATCTCATTCCATATACTGACCACCCCTCAGGTTCCTATTAAATCGCCCCCCCACACCTTAAACCCATGCCATCAAGTTCTTGACTGCCCCACAATGAGAAAACAAATCTATGCCTCTCATGATACTATACATTTGTAAAGATCACCACTCAGTCTCCTATGTTGCAATGTATAAAGTCCAAACCTGCTCAACCTTTCCCCATAGCACAGTCTCGAGAACACCTCCGTAAATCTCCTCTGTACTTTTTTCTAGCTTAATGGCATCAAACGTGAATACAATAATTCTGATGTGACCTCAGCAGCATCTTGTACAACTGCAACATAACATCCCAGTTTTTATACTCAGTGGCGTGGATTATGAATGCCAGTACCAAATGCCTTTCTTCACACTCCCACCTACCTGTGAAGTTGAGGACAAGAGAATGAAAGAGGGTGAAAGAGGTGGAAGTACCACCACATTTATTCTTAAAGAAGCCTAACTTAATAGTTCCATGACAATTTAAGATTGTCTTGTGGTTTTCACTTACTGTTGATTTCACTGCTGTTTCTCTTTCAGGAATGCCAGCCCTTAAGCAGTTCCCCACTCACTGGTGGGATTTCAGTCCAATTCTGACTAAGGGCAGCTAACTTGAAATGTTTGTTGCTTCTCTCTCCACAGATGCTGACTGACCTTCAGAGTGTTTCCAGAATTTTCTGATTTTGTTTCAGATTTCCAGCTCTTGCCATTTAAAAGAAAATCATTCCCCTGTTAAGAAATTACATTTGTTTTGATTTCACACTAACAAGGAATTTGGAGAGAAAGAGAGACAAGCAAACAGAGGAGTTTAATAATGATTTAGTACAGGATCTGGCTTTCATCCCACTAAGATCATCCATTGACATTCATCCCATTTTATTCTCTCAACATTCTCATGAATGCCCCCAGATCCTGTCCCTCAACTACGCAATTTAGTGGTCAATTAACTTGACCAACCCACACACGTAGGAGAAAACCAGAGTATCTGAGGGAAACCTCTGTGTGTCACAGGAAGGTGCATACGACAGACAGCGCTGGAGGATGGGATTGAGTTCAAGTCTTTGGTAGTATCTCTACTAGTTGCACCAATGTTCCAGCCTCATCGTGTGGCAATCAAGCCTAAGTACCAGTCCTGATGAAGGGCCTTGGCCCAATACGTCAGCTGTTCCTTTTCATAGATGCTGCCTGGCCTGCTAAGTTCCTCCAGCATTTTGTGTGTGTTGCTTGGATGCCAGCATCTGTAGATTTTCTCTTGTTTCTAAGTATACTATCCTGCTGCCTTAATCTTTCTTCATCCATTTTGAGTTGTAATTCACTCTGCATCCAATAGTGGGTGCTATTGCATTCGAAATCATCATTTCAGAACACTTAAAAGTCTGGACAATGAAAATCAGGTTTATTATCACTGACGAATGACGTTACGTTTGTTGTTTTGTGACATTGATACAGTCTAAGACGTAAACAATTACAGTAAGTTACAATAAACAAATTCCTAGTGCAAAATATAAACAGTGAGAATTTTTGACAAGTTTTCAGGAGCAGTATGGAATTAGGAAAGCAAGCATCAGCTCCATTTAAAGAATCCATGAACAGTCCATAGCAGGTTCATCCTAAACAACTCGTCAGTGTATCTGCAATAGTTTCCAATAATAGATGAAGAATTTCATAAGCGTGGATCCCGCCGTCTCCAACTGCGATTCAGACGGCCCTGGACGCTTCCGGACTGCGAAAGCCGCCATCTCAAATTCTGGTTCCGCCGGTTCCAGGCCGCTGATCCCATTATCGCCATCTGTGGCCCCAAAGACCCCGGACGCCTTCAAACCGCGAATTACGTAGCCTCTATCTGCGGCTCCAGCGCCGATTTCGCCTACCAGCACCTCCCCGCCAAGACCTTCCTCGCTGCCTGTGGGCCCCCGGGCACCCCTCTCCTAACTACCACCCCGCAACCCCGGGTCTCTCGGGCTCCATCGTCACACTTTGGGTGCTCGGAGCCTCCACCTTTGCTCCCCCACCCCCTTTCCCCGAACTTCCTAATCTTCGTCTAACTCTTCCTCCCTTTCTGATCCCCGCCGTGTCTTCACCATTCCCTCCGACCTTCCCGTCTCTGAGGAACGTTCTGTCCTTAGCCTCATCTTCGTACCGCTTTGCCCAAATCTCAGTCAATTCCGCACTTGCCACAGCTCTGAGCTTTTCTTCCGTCAGCTCTGCCTCCTAGCCCAATTTTTTGGCAAGAATTCCCCTCGCCGCATCTGTGACCCTTTCTCCCGTCTGGGACTATCATTTTCTTTCTGGACACCCTGCTCGCCTGCTCGGAGTCTTTTCATCTCCAATTTCTGATGAGACATTAACCAGCTTGGATCAACCTCCCACCTCCTCGAACCTTACTCCCTCTGAACCACTGCCCTCTGCATTCATCCACACCTTACCATCAAACTGGGAGACAAACCGGGTGCTGTGGTAATGTGGTTGACTGACATCTACCTTGCAGAGGCCTGGTGGTCACCATGGATGTCCAGTCATCATACACTTCTATCCCCATCAAGAAGGCCTTAAAGCTCTCCACGTCTTTCTCAACAAAAGACCCACTCAGCTTCCCTCTATCTTCATCTGGCAGAACTGGTCCTCACCTTCAACTTTCTCTAAACTCAAGGGGTATCCATGGACACCCTCATGACCCCCAACTATGCTTGCCTTTCCATCAGCTATGTCGAACAGTCTATGTTCCAAGCATTCACTGGAAATTCTCCCCAACTCTTCTTCTGCTACATTGACAACTACATTGGCGCTACTTATGCACCCTTGTTGAGCTAATCAATTTCATCAACTTTGCCTTTCCACACTGTCCTTAAATTCACTTGATCCATTTCTGACTCCTCTCTCCCCTTTCTCAATCTCTCCATCTCTGGAGACAAACTGTCTAATGACATATTTTATAAACATACAATTTCCCACCTCTATCTTGACCGTACCTCTTCCCACCATCTCCTGTAAAAATGCCATTCGCTTTTCTCATTTCCCTTGTCTCTGCAGCATCTGGCCCCAGTCTTTCCATTCCAGGTCATTGGAGATATCTTCCTTCTTCAAAGAACGGGTTTCCCTTCCTCCTCCTCTATCTACCGGACATCTGCACACCGGAGTCCTTGTGCAAGATAGCCTAAAGGTTAACCTCTAGGTTGAGTCAGTGGTGAAGAAGGTGAACGCAATGTTGGCATTCATTTCTAGAGGTACAGAATATAAGAGCAGGGAGGTGCTGTTGAGACTCTATAGGGCACTCATCAGACCACACTTGGAGTACTGTGTGCAGTTTTGGGCTCCTTACTTTAGAAAGGATATACTGATATTGGAGAGGGTTTGAGAAGATTTACGAGAATGATTCCAGGAATGAAAGGGTTACTGTATGAGGAACACCTGAGCGAAGAATCTCATAGAAACATTCCGAATGTTAAAAGGCCTGAACAGATTAGATACGGCAAAGTTATTTCCCATGGCAGGGGTTTCTAGGACAACAGGGCATGATTCAAGATTGAAGGACGTCCAGTTAGAACTGAGATGCAGAGAAATTACTTTAGTCAGAGGGTGGTATTTGTTGTCACAAGTGGCTGTGGAGGCCAAATCATTGGGTGTATTTAAGGCAGAGATAGATAGGTTCTTGATTAGCCAGGGCATCAAAAGGTATGGGGTGAAGGCAGGGGAATGGGGATGACTGGAAGAATTAGATCAGCCCATGATTGAATTGCGGAGCAGACTTGATGGACTGAATGGCCTACTTCTGCTTCCATATCTTATGGTCTTAATTGGGATGGATTTCATCTTACCGTCTCCTATCACCCCATGAGCCTCCACATCCAACACATAATTTTTCACAACTTCTGCCATCTCCAATGGAATCCTACCATCAAACACATCTTTACTTCACTCTGCCCCCATCCCCCACACTCTCTGCTTTCTGAAGGATTTGCTTGTCCATTCATCCCTCCTCACTAATATCCTATCCCTGTTGGGGACATCTATAGTGTCTGATGCTCCCCAATGCCTCCTGGATTAGAAAGTGTGAGCTCTCAGGACAGGATGGGCAATCTTGAGTTGTTTTCTCTGGAGCAAAAGCTGAAGGGAGACCTGTTGGAGGTTTCTATGTTTGCCCAAAATAAACTTTATTCATAGTAAGACATTACTTACAAGAATAAACCATCCAATGTTTCTTTATTCTTACTTCAGAGACAATATGTTCAATTACATTTCTTAAAACCAGTAAGTCCGCTTTAAGATGGTCCAGGTAAATCTCAGCAACTTCTGGTTGGGGGCTGACGAAACAAGGGAATCAACAAAATACTTTGTTATTCCTTCTTTTTAGCAAATGATCATGCTGAATTGCTGAATCATGCTTTGAAATGACCCCAAGTCCGAACGGACATTACAGGCCATTTGACTTGGAGTCAATTCAAAGTGGCAGAACCAAGTCGACGTGGAACAGCAAGCCCGTTGCTGAGAGCGAAAGACCCTAGATTGGATGGATTTAAGCAGCAGCAGAATGGGAAAGATCGGGTACAGGCTGAATTTAAGAGTCCAGACCCTAGAGCATACCAAAGTGACAGAAACTGATGCTTGGATGACATTTTAGGCACTGGGCCAGACTGAAAAGGTCTGGGTGTTGAGACCAGTGTGTGCTGCCCTGCCCTGTTCTGCACTGAACTAAAGGTCTACGGACAGACTCTCTTTATAGAACACCATTTGCTTGTGTTTATCGTTTTCGTGATTTTATTCCCCCTCGGCACATTGGGTGTTTGACGGTCTTTTTAATGTTTTTTTCAGGGGGGGGTTGTTTCATGGCTGCCACATAGGAGATGAATCTCAAGGTTGTATAATGTATAAATGCTTTGATAATAAATGAACTTGACTCTTGCCACTAATTGCCCCCTGGGGTGGTACACTACTACAATAATTTAGGGGCTTCGGCACCCAACCTGGCCCCTCCCTGACCAGTAGCAGCACCCTACAGTGCGATCCTCCCCCCACTGAGATTTTGCAGTAGCTGCACTGGGCTTCAAGGTGTCCCTCAGCCTGGAACATGGCAGCATTCCTCTATGGACATCTCTGTGCAGGTAGAACAAAGAGCAGCTTTCACCGAATAGACCATCCTAAGTCCATCTCGCTGGGAACAGCCCATTGATCAGCAAATCCTCTATCGCACAAGTGCTCGGAATGATCTCCTTATCCTAGAGCTGAAATGCCTAACACAACAGGGCATAGTTTTAAGGTGCTTGGAAGCAGATGCAGAGGGGATGTCAGTGTGTTTTATTATGTACAGTATACTTATTACTTCCAAAACTTAGCATTCACCCTGTGCAGCTTCAACCAGAATGGTTAACAATTCCTCTTCTTCCCCCACAGATGATACTCAACCTGCTGAATTCCTCCAGTAGGCAGTTTTCTGTTTTACATTCTAGTATCTGCAATTCCTACATTATCCCTCACTTTCATTAGACTTGGAGTTCCATCGGGTAGAGGTGCTGCCTCACAGGTCCAGAGACCCAAGTTCAATCCTGATTGAGTGCCGTCAGTGGAGATCGCACGTTCACCATGACCCGGGGAGCTCAAGTTTCTTCCCACATCCCAAAGATGATTAAAGGTTATATCAGCCTTTGAGAATTATCTGCAGAATGGTGAGTGGGAAGGAGTTTATTATAAAATGGAATTAATGTAAATGGGTACTGGATAGTCAGTCTGGACTCAAGCACCTGAAGAGGCTTTTTCATTACTGTGTGACAAACACAAACAATGGAGCCATACATAGATTATTGTGTACATCTCTAAAAAAGATCTATTCCTTTCTTTGTAATATTTTATCTAACATTGAATTTTCCTTTATCTTATAAATCAGTATTTCTTTCCACTTCTTTGAATTTTACATTGTTCTTACAAAAAAATCCCTGGGCTGTAGTACTTAAATCCCAGCTTGGCGCAAGCCTTTTCTCCCCCTGCCTTATTCTGAATAATAAACTAAGGTGGCCTTTGCACTTCTGACATTTCTCCCCATCACTTCTCACCCTGCTTCAGGCCAGGTTTAATTAAGCTTAAATGGTAGGTAGCATAAGTTAGTTAACCCCAAGGGCTTTTGTACTAAACAATTTAAAACTGCAGGTCAGTCAACGTTCTTGACAGGAACTAAATGGCCTGATGTGTCTTATCCTTGGATCATCTGTACCAACTGTGACGAGACACAACTGGCTCAACATGTACATAACTGATGAAGAACAAAAAGTGGTGCATCAGCAGAATCTAAACTGTAACCAATCACTAAAATCTTGACAAATTAACATACATAAAAGAGTCTAAATTTCTGTGACATGTCTGATTTAAGGAAACTATGAACAGGTCCAAAAAGCTTCATCTGGGGTCTAACATATCTCACTAGATTTTCCCTTTTATCCAACCCAGAGCAGGAAGATAACAGAAGCACAAGGCCAACAATCCTAACATAATTTAGCACTATCTTCCAACCAAATGGCTGCACTGCAACTTGTTTTTAAAAGATAAATATTCATACTGTACCTTATTTAGGTTGGTAAAGCTCACCACAGTTCACAAGAGGTTTTCAGGAACCAGCCCTGGTTTCCCAGAGTCGAGATGCGGGTCAAGCATTTTGCACTCTGTTAACAATGGTAAGTGAGTGGATAAATGTGGCATCTTTTTTGAACCAAGATATATTTTATTCCTGGACAGTACAAGGTATGATGACACATACAATGCTGTAAGAAGGTTTACTTCTCATAAGCAGATCTACAACAGTAAGATATTTATTCCAACTTTTATTAAACTGATTTGTGCAGCATCTGCTCAGGAGTATTGTGCAAACCACAATGGGGTATTGATGAGATCCAGGTAACTCCTATGCCAACAGATGCTTGCTTATTGCATCAGGAGCTACGTCCTGAATTCAGCTACATGCTGTCATTTCAAAATGCTACTGCCAAGTCCACATTCACCAACTTCCATTGCCTTTAGTTCAATCAATCAACAATATAAAGTTGTATATCTTCTTTTCTTCTGAGCATGTACACAATGTTTTATCCAAATCCATTTAGGTATATTATACAACAGTCCAAACTGTTACATAGCTTAAAAAACAGTACAAATCTAATATCGCTAAATGCACATAATAGTCAAACTTTCAGCAGAGATCAAGGTTATTCAGTAACAAAGCAGTCTTGATCTTTTTGTACATTAGCATATTAAATATTTGCCAAGGCAGCAGTAATGGCCCTATGGTTGGTCATGGGCTGGAAGAGGGATCCCAGTTCGACCAGTATCCCATGCGACAGGGTGGGTACAAGCTTAGACTCAAGGTTCAAATGTTATACCATTGGTCCAAGTGTTACTGATTAAGTCTTGCCCTGGACTATTACTTTGATGGCTCCCCTAAGCCAGTAGATTTAAGAGAGTAAAAGTACATATTGAAATATATATTTGCAGAGAATGAATACTTCAAACGTATTTTCCTATTAAAAACCAAAACTCATCCGATGTTTTCCAGATTTAAAAATTGTCCTTCCTCTCATCACAATACAAAATTTGTGCAACAGTTAGCTAGTTCATAGTGGCAACATTAAAAGTGATAGGCAATTAAGCTCACTCTTAATTACTCTTAATTTTCTAGTATGACATAACAGGGCTAAGCAAGTATGCATCAATTTAGGCAACAGTGGCAAATTCTGCAAACAATCCTGCAGTTCAATCAGTTCACCGCATTGGAAACTTTGTCCCAGCTCCTTAATACATTAAATTTCTTTCTTCACTGTACAGCATTCTTTCCCAAATACCAATTTTAAAAAATTGTAAGAAGAAAACAAAAGTAGGTACAGGTGAACAATGGAAATCTAACATGTAGGCCAAGCGGCTAAGGCACTTTATTCAAACCCATTAGTTCATGCTTTATTCCCATAAATGGGATTATGGGAACAAAATGAAGGAGAAAGAGACTGGAGGGAATAATGACAAACATTAAAACATAACATATAAATTATTTGAAACATTAATCCACTAACTTTATCCAGATATTCAGGTGACTTTTGTTACCCCCTTCTCAGTTACTCAGACTCGTACATGGCAATATGCCATTCAAACTATTGAGCATTCTGGATGATATTAAATGCGCATCAATTCTCTCTGGTACGAGGATCAAGAATGCCAAATGGCTTCTGGCAGCACCTACTTACACCATGATGGTCAATTGATCACAACAGAAGGAAGGTCAAACCTGAAAATGCAACACCCAACTCACAAACACAAATTGCACAAGAGCACTAGATTACACAAAAGCAATGGTTGACAACAGTTCCGATTTATTCTATACCCCAACCTAAATTGAAATACGGGCCTCTTGTGAGTCTTGCATCAAGGACCAATTTCAGGCCCTTATCTCCCAGGATTCAACACAGTCTCTTCTGCACTCCTCAAAGCCAGTCTTTTTTGTGGCGAACAGATGGAAAGAATAAGCAAGCAATTTTGTTTTGGTCCTTGTCCTCTATTTACTTTTGTTCCTTAGTTGGTGCATAATAAAGCTCAAGGGGCTTGCTGACCTTCCAGTATTTCTCATTTACTAATTCTAGTGTCAGCGATCCATTCAGTGTCTGGAAAGAAATATATGTAATTAGATAAGGAAGCATTAAGGAAGTAATTTAGACAGTCCATTTTAAACAACTGCCTGTTGTGGTAGTGCATCAAAACAGCACTGAAAGGATGACCTTCCTTTGAGATAACCTGTACTCAAATTAACTTGTTACTAAAGAACTCATTGGCTTGAATCCCATTTGATAGCCAAGGACATCTCAGTGCATCTACAGCACTTATATACATCATCAGCATGTGCAACACTGTTAACAAATCAAAATATATCATGCCACGTTAAACAATAATAATCTGTAGCAGATACTTGGATAAGTGACAGGAAGTAAGTCTTAATTTATGTACACATACAAAATGCAATAGGAACTCAACAGGTCAGGCAACATCTATGGAGAGTGATAAAGCTGAGGCTTCAGGCTGAGATCATTTCTTCCTCTCTATACATGCTACTTGAGCTACTGAGTTCTTACAGTATTTTGTGTGTTACTTTAGATCTCCATCATCTGCAGAATCTCTTGTATTTTATTTTGTCTTAAAGTATGAAAGGGAAATCCAGGGGCAGAGGGAGGGAGCTGCATGTCTTACAGATGTTGCTAAATGATTTCAGTGTGGAAAATCAGGGATGCACAAATATTGAACACAGAAATCTTGTGGCGGAAAAAAAAGGGAAAAGTCATGGAATTGAACAAAAGACCATAAGATAGAGGTTCATTTGGCCCATCAAGTCTGTTCCACCATTTCATCACAACTGATCCAATTTTCCTCTCAGCCCCAATCTCCTGGCTAGCCCCTGCATCCTTCCACGCCCTGACTAATC
The DNA here is from genome assembly GCF_030144855.1 of Hypanus sabinus. Lineage (NCBI taxonomy): Eukaryota > Metazoa > Chordata > Chondrichthyes > Myliobatiformes > Dasyatidae > Hypanus > Hypanus sabinus. The sequence continues at coordinate 153,831,248 of NC_082710.1, forward strand.
AAGAATCTATCAACCTCTGCCTTAAATATGCATAAAGATCTGGCCTCCACTGCTGCCTGTGGCAAAGAACTCCACAGATTCACCACTCTCTAGCTAAAGAAATTCCTCATCTCCATTCAAAAATAGCGCCTCTCGCCACATCCCTTGGTCTTAGACTCTCCCACCATTGGAAATATCCTCTGCACATCCACTCTATTAAGGCCTCTCACCATGCAACAGTTTCAATGAGGTCTCTCCTCAATCTTCTGAATTCCAGCAAATACTGGTCCAGAGCCATCAAATGCTCCTCCTATGACAAGCCATTCAAACCTGGAATCATTTTCATGAACCTCCTTTGAACCCTCTGCAGTTTCAGCTCATCCTTTCTAAGATAAGGGGCCCAAGATTGCTCACAATACTCCAAGTGAGGTTTCACCAGTGCTTTATAAATTCTCTACATTACATCCTTGCTTTTATATTCTAGCCCTCCCGAAATGAATGCTAACATTGCATTTGCCTTCCTCACCACAGGCTCAGCCTGCAAATTAACCTTTGGAAACCCAGCACATGGACTCTCAAGCCCTCTTGCACCCCAGTTTTTTGTATTTTCTCATCATTTCATTTCTTTACCAAAGTGCATGACCATACACTTCCTGTCACAGTATTCCATCTGCATTTCCTTACCCATTCTCCTAATCTGTTCTTCTGCAGCTCCTCCATTTCCTCAAAACTACCTGCCCTCCACCTATCTTCATATCATCTGTAAACTCTGCAACAAAGCCATCAATTCCATCATCCAAATCATTGAAATATAATGTAAAAAGAATCCGGTCCAACACAGACCCCTACGGAACACCACTAGTCACCGGCAGCCAGCCAGAAAAAATCCCCCTTTATTCCCACGCTTTGCCTCCTACAAAAGATGAAAACATTGAAACCAAAGCTCTAATTTCAATGCTTTTGTTATGTAGACAAACAGAAATCAGCACTTTTTAAAGTGACAAGGGAGGAGACAAAGAGGAAAAAACTAGAAAATGTTGGTGAGTACCCTGGAGTAGCTGGTGGAGACAAGTTGCTAAATAATATAGCTACTTTTTTCCCTTTCCTGCAGGAAATTTGCCCATTCACTATTAATTGAGATGTGCAAGGTCTGACGGCAATGGCACAAAACATCAACAAGGGAGAAAAATAGAGACAATATTTAATTTTAGTCCATGCTGAACAAGGTGCAAAACAGGATTAGAAGTGTTGAGGGACAAGATGTAGAATGACAGTCCTGGAAAGTACAGCCTAACTGAAGTGGAATTCAAAAGGAACAAATATTGTGAAGTTAGACTGTTCACTAGGGTATTGCATTCAGTTATGACAGTCTCCCTATAGGAAGGCTTTGGAGAGGGTGGAGAGGTTTACCAGCGTGTTGCCTGGATTAGAGGGGCTAGTTAAGGAATAGCTAGAAACACAGAAACATAGAATTGAGTTGCGTCTTTTTTACGGTGAGCGGAGGCGGAGGCAAAACTTGATAAAAGCTTGTAAGATATTAAAAGACATAGATAAATAGTATTTTCTTATAATATTTTTCCAAGGGTCAAAAAGCCTGATATTAGTGAGCTAGCACTTAAGGTGAGCGATAAATTCAAAGGAGATGGATGAGCGAAGATTTTATTTATTTTACGAAGCGGTGGGTGCCTGGAATGTGCTGCTAGAGTGGTAATGGAAACAGCATTTAAAAGGCTCTTAGATAAGAATATGAATGTACTGAAAATACATGGATATAGACACTGAATAGTCAGAAGGGATAGTTTAGTTTGGCATGCAATTATAAATGTATTTCATTCAGTACTACATTGCTGGCCAAAGGGTCTATGTTCAAAATGGAGCTGAGCAAATTGGATTAAAGCACAGACAGATGGTACCTACTGTGAACTGGCCTCCCGACGTAGTGATGTAAATTGTATACTGCTTCTCACTGACTTCTTCCAGACTGACTGCATTGTTGCCAATGTTCTTCTGTTGCTCCTCCAAGGCAATTCTCAACGCCAGATATTTGGACAAATGGTCCACGGTGGCATTTGCGGTGGTCTTCACATACCTGAGCCACAATCACATATCATGGGTTCAGAATTCAGTAGGAAGAGAAATGTTAAATGAACATTTTTTTTAAAAGTTATAAGTTGCTGCCTTACATCTCCCACAACCCTAGTTTGACCCAAACCAACAGCACTGCCCCTGTCGAGTTTACACCTTCTTCCTGTGACCATCTGGGTTTCCACTGGGCATCCAGTTCCCTCCGTCCCCTCCCCCCAAAGGAATTAAAGATTAATTGACCATTGTACACTGTGCCTTGGTGTAAGAGGTGGCAGAGATGGGGTGGTTGTTGACAATGAGAGGGAAAAGTTAGAATGAAATAAGTGGAAGGAATGGAACTATAAGAGAAATACTGAGAGCCAGCATAGACTTGATAGGATAAACAGCCTTATTCTCTGTAATAACATTCAGATTTGGTAGAAGACAGAATTACCATTATGTAGAATTAGAAGGCATTCTATGCCACTAATTTGCCATTTTGCCTGCTAGCAGCCCTGAATAAACTTCACTATATGTCCTCTCCAGAACAGTTTGCAAGTCAGAAATGCAGCTGAGTCCCTACGTGTCAGAGGATGCCTGCAGTTCTGCAGTAGTTGGCAAATCCATCTTTCTGTCAGCTCAAGTGATTGTTCATGTGTTCGAGCTATATACAAGTCTGGCGATAATAAGCTTGGAAAGACCAATAAGTTATTTATCTCACTGCTGAAATTGGGTGAAAGGATCCTAAATTATAGCAGTGAGCAGACTGCGAAATCAGTCTAATTCTCCAGAAATCAGTTTATGATGTTTTAAGCTGCCACATTTCTATATTCAAACCCTTCTCTCTGTTCTCAAACTGTAGTTCATCATCTTTATTTCCTAGTCCAATACATCAGTGATATTCCCTGTGGAAACACATCTGTATTCCTGCATATATCCAATTCTAATACTAAATAAGTAGGAAAACAGGCAAATAGGGTTCTAATGCAGAAAAGGAGAACACAATTGCAAGTGACGGTTCCCCATGCATCTGCTGGGTGGCACAATGGCATAACAGGTGGAGCTGCTGTCTCAAATCACCAGCGATTTCTGCGTCTGTCTCAAATTCTGCTTTAATCTCGACCTGTATGTGGAGTTTGCACCTTTCCCTGTGACCATGCATTTCCCCTCCGGATATTCTAATTCCCCCCCATATCACAAAGGTGCAGAGATCGGTGGATTAACTAACCACTGTAAAGTGCCTCCAGTGTGTGGGTGAGTGCTGGAATCTAGAGGAGGAGGAGGAAGAGGGAGTCGATAGGGAGAAATTATGTTACAGGGAAGGTTTTTGTGGAAATAGAATAATTCTGAGAGACAGCATTAACTTAATGGATCCAATGGCCTTCTCCTTCCATGTGAGAAAATGTGGAAATGCTCCACTCTGGTGCTCTTGTGCAAAGGCACAATATGGTGTAACAACATACTGAGAGATTCCAACACATTGGAAAACTGGATAAACTCGGAACAAAGTCCAACTCAGCCATTTTGCTGAGGTCAGACTTGAAGCTAAAGTTCCACTTCAAGATGCAGTGTATTGATTTTGGGTAGTACAAGATACTGTGGGAGTAGATCTCTCTGTGCATTGTAGACCATCAGGGATCTTCCTCTTCACCATCACTACTGCTTTACCCAACATCCCCCAAGAAATTACATTAAAATGGATGAATTTGATATATTTTTCCTTGCTATTACTATAACCTCACTATCTACAAATTAGTGGCTACAAAATATCTACAAACTTCCTAATTTATCTCGAGGTTTCATATGGTAGAAATTATGTTTTTTAACTTGCCCTACAAAGTTGTAATAATTTTTTAAATTACTACTGCACCTTGTTAAAGAAAATCCCAAGATCTTTTAGAATATCTTTCCCTGCAGTACAACAAACTCAATTACAGCAGAAGAGAGTCCAAACTCATAATAGAGTACTACTGGGATGTTGGTGGTGTCAGACCAGTAGATTTTCTAGATGTTTGCATGCTCTACAAAACATTAGTAAGAGAACATTTACAATACTGTGCACGGTTCTGGTCACTGTGCTAAAGGAACTACGCCATTAAACTGTAAAAGGTACAATAAAGATCTAGGAGGATGCTATTAGGACAGGAGGGTTTGGGTTATAATGAGAATCAGGATAGTTTAGGACTTTTTTCCTTGGAGTACAGAAGGTTGTGGGATAATCCTATAGAAATTTACAAAATCATGACAGCATACACAAGTTGACTAACCACAGTCTTTTCCCCAGGGCAAGGGAAATCCAGAACTAGAGGGCCCAGTTTAAAAGTGAGAGGGGTAAGATTTAAAGGAAACCTGAGGGACTTTTTCCAGACAGAAGGTGGTGGGTAGATGGAGCTGCCAGAGGGAATGGTAAAGGCAGGTACAACTACAACATTTAAAGCCATTCAGACAAGTACACAGATAGGAAAGGTTCAGAGGGATGCAAGCCAAACACGGGCAAATGGGGTTATTTCCATTCATTAACATTCAGCTTGGACAAGTGGACTGAACAGCTTGTTTTCCATGCTACACATAACCATAGAACATTACAGCACAGAAACAGGCCCTTTGGCCCTTCTTGGCTGTGCCAAACCATTTTTCTGCCTAGTCCCACTGACCTGCACCTGGACCATATCCCTCCATAGCTTTATCACTATATTGGATTTTATACTATTAATATCTAAATGCATTTTTATTTCACTTTTGTATTTACACCTCAATATGTCAGGCTCCTGGTGTTCTACATACAAATCTGGCTCCCACTACACAACCTGACCCACTAGTCAAGACCCTGGCCCCGGTATTATTCTGGACCCCATCTTTGGACACACAGAGGCCATGGACTTAAGCTGAAAATGTGTAAATTCAAAGGAGATGTGTAGGCGAAATATCTTTCTTATCCCTCACAGAGAATGGTAGGTTTCTATAAGGTGCCAGGGCTGGTGGAGGGAATTCACCAGGTTAGATAGACACATGAATATGTAGGGAATAGAAGAATATGGACATTGTGTAGGCAGAAGGGATTGGACATTTGGTTACTAATTCAATTAGCTCAATAGAGTATTGACGGCTGAAGGGCTGTGCCTTACATTCTATGTTCTTTGGACTCTGGACTCTGAAGTGTGCCAGCTTCCAGATTATCAGCGTTTTAACGACAATTACAATGCAATCAAAGCAAGGGGCTGGACATCATTGTGATAATTTACAAACACAGAATTAGTTCAATGAGCAATTTTCAAATTTGTAAATTGTGTTTTCTCACACCTGGTTTGTGAATATTCATCTTTCTCAACCAACACTGGGTGTGGTCTGAAGACAAGCTCAATTTCACTGCACGAGTCCCCCGCCACGTCTGGGCTACCAGCCCCCTCTCGCGAGTTGTCCAGGTCAGGGCAGGAGTCGTCTGAAGCCTTGGAGCGCTTGCGGCTTGGGCCAGCCTCCTGGTTGCTGTGCGTTGACACATTGCTGACATGAGAGCGGCTGTCACAGTTGTCCTCCCCTCCACTAAAGGTAGTGTTGTCAGATTCATGAGGAGGCTTCCTCACTCGCTGAGCTCTAGGCAGAGACAATGAGAGAGGATTAAAAACCTGCCTGTTTAACAACTTTTCTATCCATGTCAGCAAATCAAAAAAGGTGTTCATTGACTTCAGGAAGCAAGATGGAGCTCATGCTTCTGTCTGTATCAACAGGAGATGATTGACAGCACACACATACATATTGTAAACATACACAACCAGAGTTGAGGACAGCTTCTGTACTGCTCTTATAAGCCTCTTATACATTACAAATTAACTTTGCCCTCACAAACGAGCTTGTTAAGGCTCTTGAAACTTATTGCATTTTCTTTATACCAACAGCTATACTACATTAAAAAGTATTATGTTTTGAAATGATCTGTATGGACAGCATGCAAAACTAGGCTTTTCACTGAATCTTGGTGCATGAGACAATAATAAACCAGTTACTAATACAGCCTGCATAGCAAAGGTAGTCCTGTGCTACAAAATCTCATATTAATCCAACTCTTGTAACCCAGCAAGGTCCTACAATGAAGTACCAGCATCTCAGAAGTTTGCGGATTCAGAAATTCACTATTTTTATCATGGTTAAAGGATTAATAGCCAGGCAGCAGTTTCAGACCACCACGCAACTTCTCTTTCAGTAATCCCATAGTGCAAGGTGAGTTACAAGCCAAGATTTAGTGATTTTGTTACATAGAGTGCTCGGTGGTTGGATTGTATTATCAGGGTAGGCGATGGAGGCAGACACAGCACTAATGTTTATGAGGCATTTAGACAGCCAAGTGGCTAAGGTGTTGGTCTAGTGATCTGAAGGTTGCTAGTTTGAACCACAGCTGAGGCAGCGTGTTGTGTTCTTGAGCAAGGCACTTAACCACACATTGCCCTGCGACGAAACCAGCAACCAAGCTGTATCGGCTAGTGCCCTTCCCTGGGACAACATCGGTGGTGTGGAGAGGGGAAGACTTACAGCATTGGCAACTGTCAGTCTTCTATACAACCCTGCCCAGGCCTGCACCCTGGAAACCTTCCAAGGCACAAATCCGTGGTCTCTGGAGACTAATGGAATTGCTATTAGACAGCCACATGAACATAGAGGGATATGAATCAGAATCAGGTTTAATATCACAGGCATGTATCATGAAATATGTTAACAGTGGCAGCTGTACAATACATGACAATATAGAATAAAGTAAACTACAGTAAGCATATATGTATATTTTAAGTAGTTAAATTAAAAATTATGCAAAAACAGAAATAATAAGTGAGGTAGTGCTCATGGGCTTAATGTCCATTTAGGAATCGGATGACAGGAAGGAAGAAGCTGTTCCTGAATCGCTGAGTGTGTGCCTTCAGACTTCTGTACCTCCTACCTGACAATGAGAAGACAGCATGTCCTGGGTGATGGGGGTCCTTAATGATGGACGTCACCTTTCTAAGACACCGCTCCTTGAAGAAGACATCTTGGATACTACGGAAGCTAGTACCCAAGACGGAGCTGATAGGGTTAGTCTAGTCTGGCATCTTGGTCGGCTCAGACATTATGGGCTGAGGGGCCTGATACAGTGTGGTACTGTTCTATGTTATAGAACATAGAAATCTACAGCACATTACAGGCTCCTCAGCTCACGATGTTATGCCGAACATATATTCTAGAAACTGCCAGGTTACCCTACCACATAGCCCTCTATGTTTCTAAGCTCCATTTATCTATCTAAGAGTCTCTTAAAAGACCCTATTGTATCCACCTCCACCACCATCGTAAGCAGTGCATTCACCACTTTTTGTGTGAAAAACTTACTCCCAACATCCCCTTTGTACCAACTTCCAAGCTCCTAAAACTATGCCCCCTCGTGTTAGCCATTTCAGCCCTGAGAAAAAGCCTCTGGCTATCCACACAATCAACACCTCTCATCATCTTATACACCTCTATCAAGTCACCTCTCATCCTCAGACGCTCCAAGGAGAAAAGGCCGAGTTTACTCAATCTATTCTTATAAGGCACACTCTCCAATCCAAGCAACATCCTTGTAAAAAGGCTAACACGAAAGAGCACAGTTGGAAGTAGGTGCTTGGAAGTAGGTACAGAGGAGATGTCAGGGTTAAGTTTTTTTTAATGCAGAGAGTGGTGAGTGTGTGGAATGGGCTGCCGGCAATGGTGGTGGAGGCGGATACGATAGGGTTTTCTAAGAGACTCCTGGATAGGTACATGGAGCTTAGAAGAGTAAAGGGCTATGGGTAACCCTAGGTAATTTCTAAAGCAAGTACATGTCAGGCACAGCATTGTGGGCTGAAAGGCTTGTATTGTGCTGTATTATTTCTATGTTCCTCTGTCTATATCCACAACCTTCCTGTAAATGAGGTGACCAGAACTGAACACAGTACTCCAAGTGGGGTTTGACCAAGATCTTATATAGCTGTAACATTATCTCACAGCACCTGAACTCAGTGGCACAATTGATGAATAACCACACACCATATGCCGTTGTAACAACACTGTCAACCTGCACAGCAACTTTAGAGTGTCCTATGGACACGGACCCTAAAACCTCTCTGTTTCTTCACACTGCCAAGTCTTACCATTAATACTGTACTCTATCTTCAAATTTGACCTACCAAAATGAACCACCTCACACTTATCTGGGTTGAACTCCATCTTACAATTTCTCAGCCCAGTTCTGAATCTTACTGACATCCCACTGACACACCTCTGACAACCCTCCAGACTATCCACAACACCCCCAACGTTTGTGACATCAGCAAGCGTACTAACCCACCCTTCCACTTCCTCCTCCAGATTATTTTTTTTTTTTAAAATGACAGAGGAGAGGTCCCAGAACAGATTCCTGCAGAACACCAGTCACCGACCTACATGCAGAATATGAGCCATCTACAACCACCCTTTGCTTTTTGTGGGCAAGCCAATTCTGTATCCACAAAGCAAGGTCTCCTTGGATCCCATGCCTCCTTACTTTCTGAATGAGCCTTGCATAGAGAACCTTATCGAATGTCTTACTGAAATCCATATACAGTACATCCATTGCTCTACCTTCATCAATGCATATTCAGAGTTATAATGCATATTGGAAGTCTAGTTTTCATAAACCACAGCAATAAAACAAATACCTGCTGTAATAAATCTCCTGTGCAATATGCTACTCAGCAATCAAATTAAAACTTAAGAGACTTTTTGGAAAAAAATATCTCTCTCAGGTACCAGCCAGCACTGGACAATAAAAAGCTGACAATGCAAAGTGACCTGTTCACTGAATTGTTGCCTCATATTACCTGTAAAACTCTGGTTTAATTACTTTTAAAAGATGAATTTTTGAATCGTTCAGATTTCCATCCAAGGTCCCAGCTCTGCATTTCCCACTGACCCTGCCTTTAAATATGTCCTGTAAGTAGTAAATCCTGCCTATTTCAAAATCCAATCCAAAAGGAACAAATCTTGGCTTATTTTCAGAACATATGTTTCTTCTGCTCTAGCAACAACCTGCATTCATGAAAACTATGAAACAGTAAAACATCATAAAAATTTCACAACATTTCAGGCAGATGAGGTAGATTTAAGAAACATTTTAAAGCCAAAGTAGAAAAGCAAGGAGACAGTTGACTTCAGTACCTTGGTAACTCGTTGCTAAAAGGTACAACTGAGAATAGAAAGGCGAGCAAATTTGGAAGATTGCACCTTGGGAAACTACAGGAGGTGACAGAAGAATTGGAACACAGGAGTGGAACATCTGATACACTGTTGGCCAGTGAATTAATGAGTATACAAGTAGGAGGTAGCTGGAAATTGGTGCAAGTTGGTACAAAAAGTTACGGATGAACAGAAATATTAAAAGTGGGATTGAGACCCCAGTAAAAGATCAATGAGAATAGGCAGGTTTGGAGAAAACAAATACAGCATTAATTAACATCATAAAAAGCGTAGGGGATGGGCAACATTATAAGGCAGAAATAATCAGTGTAGTTTAACCTTGGGTAGCTGTTGGGAGAGAAATGCACCAGTGGATAAACCATAACCTTGAGTCTTCTCAGCATTTAACCAACTGGGGGATGGGGGGGGGGGGTGGGAGAGAAGAATAGTTTATATGCTAGATGTGCCCTATATCAAACAAGTGGCAGTGACATGGTCAAGTCAGCAGTAGTCAGAATAGAAGATACAAAACCTTAAGAACATATATCATCAAGCTCAAGGACAATTTCTATCCTCTTGTGATGAAGCTCAAAAATGGAGGTGTCGTATGATAAAGATGAAGTCTTGACCTTGCAATCCATCTTACCCGTGCACTCTCAGTAACTGTAAAACTATAAATATAGGTTTTTCCCTTTTTGTACGAATGGCATGTACTTGCATACGGAATAACATGTATGGCCATGCTTTTCACTGTATCTCAGTACATATGGTACTAATAAACCAATTACCAATTTCACATGAAAACATGGCGGCATTTCTGAATGCTGGGCTAAATCACTTATAATAAAGGCACGGATCCTTGGGGAAAACTGCAATTGTGGGAAGAAACACCATTGCAGGTACTGCAGCTACCTGACTACAACTAGCCAAAAGGATTGGAAGCAGTTAAGAGGAAGGTGATGTGATCACCCTTGCCAAAGCCTGGGGACAGGATGCCAACACCAGGATGAGCTTTCATAGTCAAAGTAATAAAGGATACCATTTGTGACCTTCATAAGGACCATTTCAGTGGAGTGGCAAGACCAGAAAACTAACTGAAATAGTTTAATCACGGAACTTTGAGAAAGGAAAGCACCATTTACCATTCAGTCCAAGTTCCCCTTACCTATGCATGGCCTGCATTTTCAATCCCTCCTCAATACTGCTGCTTAGGGCTTGTTGGTTATGAAGTCGGCTTAATCGTGCCAGTACACGATCTTGATGTGCCTCATATTCATCCCTGCTTGGGTAGATCTTACAGATCAGTGCATCAAAATTTGGATCTGGTCGGAGAGATCGCTTAGAAACCAGTTTCTTTCGACATGTGGGGCACTCTTTGTTCCTGATTAAAAAAACAGAAACAAAAGTATTACTTCATCAGTTGGATCTTAATATGGACTTTTCAAGTAATAACTAGTAATAATGACTAGTTCTACATAACTAATCATCTCCAAATTTTAACTAACCCAGGCAACATGCTTTCAGTTACAAGATACCAAAGTACTTTATTTGTCAAAGTGGAGAATGAGTTTGTAAATCTGGTGGGAGCAAAGGATGTTGGGAATGGCGAGGGTGGAGCGCCCCAAAAGAGTGTGGGACAGGTGGTAGAGGAGGAGTACCGCAGCATGGGGTGGTATGGATGTAGATACACCCTGAGACACCAGGCAAGGTAATCTGATTCCAAACAATTGATTTATTGATTATTGTAGAATGTCTCTCAGATCCTTCCCACTTCCTCACTTTTCCCTTCCCCAACAATGATGCCCCTTTCCCTGCCCCCTTTATACACTCGGTCACAAGAGAAACCCAATTCAGAAACACGTTTATCATCACTTACATGTCATGAAATTTGTTTCTTTTTGCATCAGCAGTACGGTCCCTTACATAAAATTACTACAATACTGTACAAAAGTCATAGGGACCTCAATTAGAGATTGGCAGGTATGACGTTGTGTGAATCAATGAGCTGTGGCTGAAATAAAATTAACATCCAAAGATACACGTTGTATTGATAGAACAGGCAGGTAGGCAGAAGGGGTGGCATGGCTCTGTTGGTGAAAATGTAATCAAATCCTTCAAAACAGGTGATACAGGATTGGAAGACATTAAATTGTTCCGGATGGACTTAAGGATCTGCAAGAGCAAAAAGACCTTGAAACAAGAGAAAATCTGTAGATGCTGGAAATCCAAAGCAACACACACAAAATACTGGAGGAACTCAGCAGGTCAAAGAGCAGCTACAGAAAAGAGTAAACAGTTGACATTTTGGCCCAAGAACCCTCATCAGGAGCCTGATGGGAGTTACATACAGGCCTCCAATCAGTAGCCTGGATGAGGGCTACTAATTACAATGGGAGATCTTCCTATAGTCAAGGGGAATTTTGATATGCAGGTAGATTGGGAAAATCAGGTTGGTACTGATTTTGGATCCAGAGAGAGAAGTTGTAGAATGCCTATGAGATAGCTTTTTAGAACAGCTTGTGGTTGAGACCACTAGGAGTCACTTATTCTGGAATGTCAATAGACTCTGGCAAGGTTCTGGAGGACTAGAAAATTGCAATGTCACTCCACTCTTCCAGAAGGGAGGGAGGTAGAAGAAAGGCAATTATAGGCCAGTTAGCCTGACCTCAACGGTTGTGAAGATGTTGGAGTTGATTGTTAAGGATGAGGTTTCGGACACTTGAAGGCACATAGTAAAATAGGCAAAGTCAGCATAGCTTCCTCAAAGGAAAATCTTGCCTGACAAATCGGTTGAAATTCTTTGAGGAAAGTAACAAACAGAACATATAAAGGAGAATCGGTGGATGTTGTGTACTTGGAATTTCAGAAGGCCTTTGACAAGGTGTCGCATATGAGGTTGCTTAGCAAGAGTCCATGACATTGCAGGAAAGATACCAGCATGGATACAGTATTGGCTGATTGGCAGGAGGAAAAGTGTGGGAATATGGGGTGCCTTTTCTGATTGGCTGCCAGTCACTAGTGACGTTGGGCAGTGGTCAGTGTTGCAATCTCTTTTCACGTTGTATGTCAATGATTTAGATGACGGTATTCATGGCTCTGTGGTCAAGTTTGCCAATGATACGAAGGTAGATGGAAGAGCAGGTATATTGAGGAAGCAGGAAGACTTGCAGAAGGACTTAGAAGGATTAGGAGAAAGGGCAAAGAAGTGGTAGATGAAATGCAGTGTCAGGAAATGTATGGTCATGCATTTTAGTGTAAGGAATAAAAACATCGATTATTTTCTAAATGGTCAGAAAATTCAAACATCCGAGGTGCAAAGGGGGGGTTCTCGTGCAGGATTCCAAATTGGCGTGAAGGTTGAGTCAGTGGTAAGGAAAGGTGGTAAGGAAAGTGGTATTTTTGTCAAGGGGACTAGAATACAAAAACAAGGATATAATACTGAGGCTTTATAAAATGTGGGGAGGTCTCAGCTAGAAGTATTGTGAGCAGTTTTGTGAGCCCTTATCTAAGAAAGGATATGCTGACATTGGAGAGGGTCCAAAAGAGGTTCACAAAAAATAATTCCAGGAATGAAAGACCAATCATATGAGGTGTGTTTGATGAGTCTGGGCCTGCACTTGTTGGAATTTAGAAGGGGGGGGGTGGGCAGGTGGAATCTCATTTGAATGTTGAAAGGCCTAGATAAAGTGTATGTGGAGATGATTTTTCCTATAGTGAGTAAGTCTAGGACCAGAGCGCACAATGTCAAAATCCTTTCAGAATGGAGATAGGGATGAATTTCTTTAGCCAGAGGATGGTAATTCTGTGGAATTTGTTGCCACAAGTGATTGTAGAGGACAGGTCATTGAGTATTTTTAGTACAGAGGTTAATACTTTCTTGTAAGTCAGGGAATGAAAGATTACGGGTAGGCAGAAGAATAGAGTTAAGCAGGAAATGGTACAGCCGTGATCAAGTGGCGTAATTCTGCTAATTGTCTTATAGTCTTATATGTATGTGTGCCTTTTTCACAGTACTGTGTAATGTAGCTTGGTACCATATTTTGTTTGTAATATCTTTGTTGCAGATTAATGCAAGCATAATGAGTTAAGAAAAAGGCATTTTAATTTAAAACAAAGCTATGCTATTTCTTGTTTTAAAATATTTACTATGCAGACTAGAGGTAGTGGCCAGGGAGGTTTAGCACTGACTGGAGATGCAATTGGTCTTGTAACATACAAGGTATTCTGTTGGAAGTGATTCACAACTCCTCACATTTATCTATTGTCTCTAAGTCCCATCTAAATTTTCTTCAGACTTGGAAATGAGTCACTGTTAATTTACTGTTCTTCGGAAGTAAAGTCCCAGGATTATTTAACAAACAGCATTAAGGGAATAAAGCTAGACCACAGGCTATGGGAGTTTAGGGTGGGAGCTAATAGCCAGCTTGTCACTATAGAAATGGCCATTTAGGAGTTCTACAGGATAAGGCAGGGTTATGATCACTGTCTGTAACCCAAACTGTTCACAACTGAAGGCAGAAGATGCCCCAGACCTGCAGCAGCTGGCAAATCCATCCCACCAGTGTTCCAAACATTCTATCGCACGTACAGACTGTACACAGATCAGCTGTCGTAAGCTGAGGGAGGACCTATATGCTACTGCCTGTATCCCAGGATGGACGTAACACAAATCTTTTATGCTAGGTAGTAAATTAACTGTTTTCCTCAGCTGACTTACACCAAGCAAAGCTCGCAAAATTGGCAGACGTGGAATAGCTGAACTGAAATCCATACACTGAAACAAAAACATAACTGAAGCTAAAGTGAGGAGTCCATTCAGTCCCTCAATCTTACTCCATGATACAATATTAATCTGCTATTAACCATGCAAATTTCATTTCATGCTTCAACTTTCTTCTTTCCTCAATTTTATTGGCTATTTATGATTTCTTTAATGTTAAACATTTCTCTTCGTTCTTTAACCCACACAAAGGTGTCGATTTATTCTGAGCACAATCTGGACTGACACCACGATACAGCATAACTGCACAGAGAAAATTTGGCTCAGATATGACTGACTTAAGCAACCTAAAGTGATACACACTTCACTAAAAAGAACAAGAACTCCCAACGTGCGAGTTTACCACCACTTCTAAACCAACAACAAACAGGTTCTCAGTTATTAATTATTTAATTATATACTGTACTAAAGCTACCTTGATTAATAGATATTTTTTATTTGTCACCTATTTCATTGTATGACTAACATTTTTTAACAGTAACCACTTTAGTTTCTACCCGAAACATTGACTCTATTCTACCTCAAGAGATGCTGCCTGATCTGCTGAATTCCTCTATGCAGATTTGCAGCATCTGCAGAATGTCTTGCGTTTACCATTTGAGGGTATCTTTGAGTTGTGAAAGCTACCATTCTGTAATGCCATTTCCTACTCTCCCACTGTGCATATAATGCTGGCAGATTTGTATCCCTAGATGTTACTGTAACTCCCTATTGAAATAAGCTTCTCTCACGGTCTGAACCCCTAGGATCCTTAACTCAAAAGTGCCACGCCATCAGAAAACAAATTGGATATCTGATTAGAAAAGCAGGAGTTTTATTTACTGAATCCTATGGCATGGAACTGCAGAGGACTGAGATCTAAAATTTGTAATTCCCCAATAGCTAGAGGCTTACTAAGCCGCATCCCCCCCCCCCCCCATTTATCTATCACCTGGTCTACTTAGATGTCAAACTGGAATTATAGCCTTATAACATCTGTCAAAGATGCGTTTGAACAATGAACAAAAGAGCTCATTTACATTAATAACCCTCATACCATATGTGCATAAGCAATATTTCTGATAAGCAGCAACAACAGCAGAAACTACTCCCTACCCGCTGCGGAGCGCAGTGACAATACAATCTGAGCAGAAGCGGTGCAAGCACTCCTTCGTCGTCATGGTGTTCTTTAACATATCCAGGCAGATGGGGCACATCAGCTCGCTGTGCAAGCTCCGGGGTGACACAGCGATCT
This sequence comes from Hypanus sabinus, assembly GCF_030144855.1. Taxonomy (NCBI): domain Eukaryota; kingdom Metazoa; phylum Chordata; class Chondrichthyes; order Myliobatiformes; family Dasyatidae; genus Hypanus; species Hypanus sabinus. The sequence goes on from NC_082710.1 coordinate 153,846,502, forward strand.
CTGTCCCATCCATAATTGCCTCCTAAAAGAAAAGTGAATCACATTAACAGGAGGCCAACCTTCTGTGACCATTATATCTGAAAACAAAGAAAACACAGACACAACAGATAAATTAATGTAATTTTATACTTTGTGGTGTAACTTTATTCATAGAATTTTACCAATAGACAGCCAACAAACCAATGTTCACTTCAGGAGTAATACAGCAGCTACATTTACCAAAAACAATAGTTTTCTGCAGATGTACCAAATATGCAAAGTAAATAAGCATTTCAATGTTAGCTCTTGCTACACTTTCTTGTAACAATTTTACAGCCATAATTTTGAATCTTACAGTTAGATCTGAGAAGCAAAGGGAGTTTGTGGGGGGCATGGGGGTAAAACTGTGAGATTTCCACTGACAAAATTATGACATTAGAGGAAAATGAGGAAGTCATGGAAATCTAGTCAGTGAGTGACTCAACAAAAACCTTCCAGAATTTGGATGATAAATCACCACCCTAATTGGCAACCTAACTTTTGTTTTCAAATTCAGATTAATCTGGTGTACAATTCCACTAGCTTTTTTAAAAAAAAACTTCATTTTCTGTATTCACAGAACCCTTGCACTTGTATCTCAGACATAGATCATACACTTATGCACAAGTTATAGCCATGTAGTATCAAGGGGAGGTCAGGTAAATCATTAGTGAGCTATTCACAAGTAGAGTTGCTTCAAATCAAATAATTTTACAGCACAGAAAGCAGTCACTTAGCATCATTCCAATAAGTTTTGTTTGCCTTGTTTTAGTTTTCAACAGTAAGTTGTCATTTACAGCCAAGTCACCAATTAATGGACCAGAAGAAATAGCTTTCATATTTCTTAATAACATTTGGTCCTTCATTACTGTCTTAGTAAATCTTGCCAATCTATCTATTCTAATCAGCTATTGATAGTACTTATTTCATGCTCTTGTGTTCATCCTAATTAAATCCAAGAACCTATCTTTAAAATTTTTACAAATTGAATTTTCCATTCAGAACCCCTCCACATCTTCACTTCCTTCCAGAACAAGGCATTTCATTTATTATTTTTGTGTCCAAAATGCACTGAATTTTCTATCCACTAACTTTAATCTATTAGCAGCAAAATCAGATGACCCCTTTGTACCTTATTGAAGTTTCTTTCAATTCCCTGATTAGCCACTCTCTCTTTCTGCCAAGTTTTAAAGCTGTCACATTGCAACCCCTCCCCTCCCCCTCAACAATATTTATATACTCCGGAAGCAGCAGTTCCAATACTAATAACCAAAAGAAAGCTCAGTTACGGTTCTCTGGACTACATCAGGCTACTACCTGCCTGGTAACCAGTTTTCTATCCGTCCTTTAATAACATGCTTTTGGCTTAACAATACGATTTGCCAGGCAGCAATAACAAATGTCTATTCAAAAATCTAACAGCCACAATACTTTCTTTCTCATTACACTCGGCTAATTTTACAATTTTCTAGACGTGACTTACATTTTCCAAATCACATTTGGCTGCCCTTCACTGGTGTGCCTCACTTTATCTACATTGCTGATGTTTGAATTCTGATCCACAGTAATTCCAAGCTACTAATCCTTTTCTCCCTTTTTGTACATGTCTGTGTTGGCATACTTCCAGCCCTGTTGCAAGCTTCCCCATTCAAAGCTGCTTGAATGATTGTGGACAGAGACCCTTCACATTCATGTAACATTCCAGGCTGTGTGTCATCAGGCCCCAGTACTTGTTCCACTTTGAGCTCAACTGCAGTGGCTATGATCTGGAACTCACCACAAGGGTGAGTTAAAACAGAATTAATCAGGGCTTTCAAGAGCAAGTGAGATAGCCACTTGAGAGAGAAACATTTGCAGGGCTGTGTAAAAGGAGAAAGGGACTGAAGGATTTGCTCTACTAGACACTCACACTGACCTCTTGGGTTGAATGGGCTCCTTCTGCAATGATCCTAAGAAATCTTTTCATTATTTCATTTTTTTTTAAAAGACATCTTTACTATCTCTGCCAAGTCACGTGAAATGCAGCAACTTTTCATTTTAGGGATCTGCTGCTTGGGCTATAACAGAATCAAATAAATAACCCCATCCTTTGTCTCTTAATATATTCATCAAATGTTTTACTGAGCTGCACCCCTAATCAACGTTTGCTTCATTATACAGCACTCCAATTACTCATTCTACCATGTTACTTGTTAACTCTGTAAAGAATACAATCACTCACCGCATGTAACTTAAATCTATCTAGTCCCTTTGTCACTTACAGTGCTTTCCCTCATCATCCCTTTCTAGCTTTCTTTTACTTTTCCTCCAGCGCTGCTTATCCACACCCCAAATGTGAGATGAACTGAAATCTTCTTACAGATTCTTATTGCTTTCTCAGCCAGGACATATTCCCAAGTTAACGTGCTGACCATGGTTAACGAGGTAGAAAAGACTGAGAACAAAATCTCTATATAGAATATGCCTGCCAATAAGCTCACAGGACACATTGCGTCCAGAAATCCAGAACCAACAAAGGAACACTACCTGCACACCCCACACACCTCTCCCACTAAGCTTTGAGTGGGTGGATCCCTATAAATACCTGGAAATAGAGAATTATTAACAACTTAGAATAATCACCATATCAGTTCATCTATTAATTAATTGGCACCACTTTTTATTAAGTATGCACAGTTTGTTTCTACCAGTAACAATTTAAGTGTTACAGATCATTTCTGGCCAGGAATTTGATCTGCCCTAAATTTTCAGGGTCATAAAACAAAAACAAGGTTGACAAAGAGGGCCTATACAATGCAGCCTGGCTGGTCTCACAGTGACGAATAAAATTTTTCTTATGGTGAAGCTTTCAGTCACACAACTTGAATTAGACAAAAAAGATGCTTGTGGAGTACAAAAGCAAAAGGTTATGCCTTCACATATCGCTGATCGGGTCTCAGTTAAATTGTGCAATCAAGAATACTATGCTTTTAGGAAAATTGTCAAAGCCTTGGAAGGCAGAACAGAAATATCCAAGAAAAGATACCAAGACGAGTATATATGGAGACATGAGAGAGTGGGCTGTTCTTCTACGAGAGGGAATATTTAAAAGACATTTTCAATATTATCAATGGTTTCAACGAAGTAAAAATGATCAAGTTAGCACTAACAAAAAAGATGTGAAAGCATATTGAACGGCAGCATTTAACAGGACAATTGTAAACTGAAATTTATAGGGGCACAGAGAAAGAGATGGACTTCAACCAATTACACAGCCACTTCAGAGAATTAATCCAAGCTAGAGGGGTCATATTGTCTTATCATGTGCTGTACATTCTAGAATGCTACAGGAAGCCAATTCTAATTTAAAAACCTGACAGCCTCTGCCTCAATTTATTTTTAAAGCCAATCAAATATTTACGTTTTTTTGCCACGCTCTAACTACAGTGCCCCTAAAATGTATTCACCCCCCCCCCCCCATAAGTTTTCATGTTTTATTGTTTTACAGCATTGAATTACAGTGGATTTAATTTGGCTTTTTTGACAGTGATCAACAGAAAAATGCTTTTGTGTCGAAGTGAAGATAGGTCTCTATTAAGTCATCTAAATTAACTACATAGATGGAATACAAAATAATTGATTGTGTAAGATTTTAATATAACACACCAAATGATCACTGGTGCAGCCAACTGGTTTAAAAAGTCACATAATTAAATGGAGACCATGAGAATACAGTTAAGGTGTTTCAATTGATTGTAGTAAAAATACACCTGTATCTGGAAGGTCCAACTACTTCTGAGTCAGTATTCTGGTAAAAACTACACCATGAAGACAAAAGAACACTCCAAGCAACTCCACTAAAAGGTTATTGAGAAGCACAAGTCAGGGGACAAGAAAATTTCCAAGTCACTGAATCAAGTGACAGTTAAGTCAATCATCAAGAAATGGAAAGAATAAGGTACAGCTGTAAATCTGTCTAAGAGCAAAAACAGAGCGACCGTGCACGAAGGGGACAAGTGAGGAGGCCAGAGACTGTGACAACTCTGGAGTTACCAGCTTCAGTTGCTGAGACGGGAGAGACTACGCATACAACAACTGTTGTCCAGGTGCTTCACCAGTCACAGCTTTTTGGGAAAGGGGCAAAGAGAAAGCCACTGTTGAGAAGTAACTCACCTGAAATCTCAACTAGAGTTTGCCAGAAGGCACATGGGAGATTCTGAAGTCAGCTGGAAGAAGGTTCTACGTTCTGATGAAACCAAAATTGTGATTTTTGGCCATCAGACGAAATGCTATGTTTGGAGTAAGCCAAACACTGCACATCATCAAAACCACACCATCCCTACCGTGAAGCATGGTGGTGGCTACATCATGCTGTGGGGATGCTTCACTGCAGCAGGCCCTGGAAGGCTTGTGCAGGTAAAGAGTAAAATGAATGCAGCAAAATACACGGAAATCCTGGAGGAAAACCTGATGCAGTCTGCAACAGAACTGCAGTGCCACTTGGGAGAAGATCTGTCTTCCAGCAAGACAATGACCCCAAGCATAAAGTCAAAGCTATACAGGAATGGCTTAAAAACAAAGTTAATGTAGCCAAGTCAGAGTGCAGACCTCAAACCAATAGAGAAATTGTGGCTGGGCTTTAAAAAGGCTGTTCACTCCAATCCCTATGCAATCTGACAGAGCTTGAGCAGTTTTGTAAAGAAGAATGGGGAAAAATTGCAGTGTCCAGATGTGCAATGTTGATAGAGATCTAGCCACACAGACTCAAGGCTGTAATTGCTGCCAATACTGACTTTGAAGGGGGTGAATACTCATGCAATCAATTATTTTGTATTTTATATTTGTAATTAGTTTAGATCATTTTGAAAATATCTGATTTCACTTTTATACAAAAAAGTATTTTTCTGTTGATGAGTGCCAAAAAAATGCCAAATTAAATCCACTGTGATTCAATGTTGTAAAACAATAAAACATGAAAACTTTCTACAGCGGTGAATACTTTTTATAGCGAATTCAGAGTTCAAATACAAATATATATATATATATATATACCAGCATCAGTTTTTAATTCCCCAAATTACAATCTATACTAATGAGTGCTTAAAGTTATAAAGACATATTACACTTTATTCACAAAATAGCTAGAGACAAGACAGTTGCTCATTCTAAAAATGCACAGAAGCCCAGCCAGCACCTAGAGAAAAACAAGCACAATTTGGTTGGGTAGCTTTAATCAGACTGATATCAGATAAACTTGAAACACCACAGGCGGCTGTTTCCTCTTTAAGATGCACAAGTTTTGCTTTTGGCATTGACAAGGCAAAAATTCAATGAGATTCCTCCAGCAAAAACACTGCGTAAAAATGAAAGAAACTGCGTAAGAAACACCGCGGGAGATAAAGGGTTGCTGTTCAAGATTGCTTAATGTCATTTTCTGTACACAAATGTAAGGAGAACAAAATAATTGTTATTCCAGATCCAATGCAGCACAAAAAAAGCACCAAAGAACAAATAATAAAAACACACAATACATACAAATACATAAGACAGCTTATTTACATACATTGATTGTATGTCCATGAAATGATGCTCGGCTACACACCAGGTGACTATGACGGGAAATAATAAAGTAGTGATGCAGTTAGTGGGTGGAGATGTTGATCAGTCTTACTGCTTAAAAAAAGTAACTGTTTTTGAGTCTCCTTTTCATTAGCGAGACCAAGCACCTTTGCTCCATTTGCCATGCCAGCAAGGGTTACTCGGTAGCCTACTATATCAATTCTACTTCCCATTCCAACCACAACTGCCCTCAGCTTCCTTCACTGCCAGCTCACAGTCAAACGAAAATTAGAGGAGCAACATCTCATTTTCCTCCTGGGTCTACAATCTTGCAGCATGAACTTCAAATTCTGTTCAACATACAGGTTACTTGCAAGTAACCTGAGGCTGCACACATGAATTTCATTTTTAACCTGGTGCTACACCAACTCACCAGGTTAATTTATCAAAGAGCCTTATGATATGAAATCATCAAGATTTTGAATATTTAAAGTCTGCAAGTTCCAGATTTTATTTCATTTAGTTTGTATTGTTAAATAAAGTTTGTCTGCAGTTGTTTGTCTGCCTTATCAAGGGGCTCCACAAGTCAAGGAGCATGCTGCGTGGTCCCAAGGGAACAAAGACTGGAAAAGGTTTAAGTCCAAAGTGTATGAGACGTCAGTGGTACAAGGCTGTCCAAACACTAAATCCTGGCTAATGCTCTTGGTCAACAATGTTCCATGGAAATGCCAACTGGTCAGAGGTGCCATCCAGCTGGTTAAGTGTTAAACAAGATGCCTGGGCACATAAAAGATTTCTTAGCATTATCCTTTCAAAAAGAGATGAGCAGGGCTTTCTTTAGCCGGAATGTGATGAATCTGTGAATTCGTTGATACAGAGGGCTGTGGAGGCTAAGTCATTGGGTGTATTTAAAGCAGGAGATGATAGATTCTTGACTCATAAGGGTGGCAAAGATTATGGGAAGAAGACAGGAGAATGGCGTTGAGAGGGATAATAAATTAGCCAGGATTGAAAGGCAGAGAAGGCTTGATGGGCCAATGGGCCTAATTCTGTTGTATCTCATGGTCTTAAATTCTCAAACTTCTAGTTACAGCAGCTCCTTGTCCCTTCCCCCCCCCCCCCATTTTCTTTCCTCCTCTCTAGTAGAGATGACTTCTACTTGTCATCTCCCAACTCCTGTTGCCATTCCAACTCTCCTTCTCCCTCATTTTCCCCCTCACCAGGATCCATCTATCACCTGCCAGCTCTTGCTCCAGTTCGTCCTCTGCCTTATTACATTGGCTAACTCCCCTCTTTCTCTTTGATTTATCTGAAGGGACTGAACCCAAAATATTGACTGCCCATTTTCCTTCACAGATCCTGTCTGACTCAGTGTGTTCCTCCAGTGCTTTTTGTGTTGCCTAACAATGACTCTGGGTTAAAATTAGGGACACTGATTCAGCAATGTAATTTGCATTCAGCTGGGTCATTTGGAGAGCTTGGACAAGAGTAGGTCCAGATACTCTGACACATCTTATAGTCAGTGCTAGAAAGATTAACACTGCAGCAACATTTCTTTTCAATCAAGTAAATGTGCTTTGCCTATCAGCAAACAGAAAGGTGGGTGGGAAGGGGAGCAAAAAGTTTATAAAAGTGGAAATTGCATCTTAGTTGCAAAAACAGTCATTCAATTGATTGGTCATTCACTTGCTGTTTGGCAATATTTTAACCATTCTGAAACACTGGATTTCATACATTGATACAAACATTTAGAAATGCAATCATGTTTAATTTAAAATTCAGGCTTTGCAGTAGCTAAATAAATAAACTTGTATATTTTTCATGCAGACATGCAAGATAATCTCAAAGGGATATACTGTCCACTCCACACGTACCTGTGGGGTCCTGTGTAGTTCGTAGAGGCTGAGCTGCGTGGTTTTACTCACCTGTGGGGTCCGGTGCAGTTCATACAGGCTGAGCTCCCAGGTCTTACTGGGGTTCTGAGTATTCACTGGTGCTGCCATAGTAAATGTATATTTTAGTCTAGCTGAAGGAATGATGACTCCTGCATGCCTTTCTCACCTAGAGCACAAAATTAAATGACAGAAACGAGAGATGACAATTAAAATTAAAAATAATTGACTGTAAAATGTTCATAAGAGACATGAAACTCTCACATTATGGATGTTTAGGTTACAGAAATTCACAAATCACCACTAGAATTTATTCAGATAAAAGTAATCTAATAAATATTCACCACTAACTTTGCATTTAAAGCGTGTCAGATAACACAGCTTTGTGTTATGGAAAAATTATAATATGGGCCATTTTCTAGAAATGCTAGCAACCATTCCTGCAATGGAAAATGGATGCTGACAGTGAGACCTAATGCAGATTGGAGGCACCTTCGCTCTGCCCACGCAAAATGTAGGATCTCCTGATGGCCAGTCATTTCAATACAACTTCCCAATCCCATCTCCACGTGTCTATCATGGCCTCTTCTACTGCCACAAGGAGGCCAAGCTCAAGTTGGAGGAGCAACACTTCATATTCTGTCTGGGTAGCCTCTAACCTGATGTAATGAACATTGATTGCTCTAATTTCTCACCATCACCACCCTCCCCCCCCACTTTCTTTTGCCATTCCCAATTCTGGTTCCCCGCTAACTCCTTTTCACTTCAACTGCCCATTACACCTCCCTTTGGTTCCCTACCCCTTTCCTTTTATTTCATGGCCCACTGTCCTCTCCTATTATTTTCCTTCTTTGGCCCATACCTCTTCCAGCTATTACCTCTCAGCTTCTTACTTCATCCCCACTCCCCCATCACCCACCTTCCCCTCCAGCAGCTTGCACTCCTTTGTCTTCACCCACCTTCTTATTCTAGCTTCTGCCCCCTTCCATTCCAGTCCTGATGGTCAACTGTTTATTTCCCTCCTCTAGCATTTTGTGTGCGGTGCTCCAGAATTACAGCATCTGCAGAATCCCTTATGCCTAATTTTAAGAAATTCTGTTGCTTCTTCAGATTATTGTCATTTAGAAACCACAAATGCAATGCAGTTAAAATATGAGACAACGTTCCTCTAGAATGATAATGCAAAAGCACATGACAAAACAGACTACACCAGCAAATCCACATAACGTTTGGCAATCCGCAATCCAGAGTCCGGAGAGGCTGCTGTGTATTAATATCTGTACACACACACAAAGTCTCAGCAACACACACAAAATGCTGGAGGAACTCAACAGGCCAGGCAGCATCTATGGCAAATAGTATAGTCGACGTTTCAGGATGAAACCCTTCAGCAGGACGGGAGAAAAACGTCGATGAGCAGATTTAAAAGGTGGGGGGAGGGGAGAGAGAAATGCCAGGTGAAAGGTAAAACTTGGAGGGAGATGGATAAAGCAAAGAGCTAGGAAGTTGATTGGTGAAGGAGACAGAAGGCAATGGAAGAAAGAAAAAAGGGGGTGGAGGTGGAAGTGCACCAGAGGGAGGTGATGGGCAGGCAAGGAGATAAAATAAGAGAGGGACAAGGAGATGGGAAATGGTAAAGGGGGGGGGGGGGGGAAGGTATGGGGAGGCATTACCAGAAGTTTGAGAAATCAATGTACATGCCATCAGGTTAGAGGCTACCCAAAAGGAATACAAGGTATTGCTCCTCCAACCTAAGTGTGGCCTTATCATGACAGTGGAGAAGGTCATGGATGGACATATTGGAATGGGAATGGGAAGTGGAATCAAAATGGGTGGCCACTGGGAAATCCTACTTGTTCTGGCGGACAAAGCATAGATGCTTGGCAGTCAACTTTAGTAACAACTCCCTGAGGACCACAACCTTATTGTGGTTTGGAGGCTTGTGCCCTTCAATGACCTGGAGAGCTACGTGGGCTGGAGTCTGGGGTTTGGCTCTTTGGCAGGCTCAACCATTCCAAACAGGTCAAAGGGTAGAGGCCAGACTAAGAGTGATCCTCTGGTCCTCCAGGTCGGGGCATCAGCTCAGGGCTAAAATCCTTGCCTAGTAATTGTTACAGAAACAGCAATGAAAGATCATTCTATATCTGAGCGCAATGGTATTCCCGAGTGTGAATCCGGAACATGTTGAAAACAGAGTGGAAGCTGCTGGCAGGATGAAGGAAGCCTAGAACATGCCGAGAGATAGAGGACCTTCATTGTTGCCATAAACACTAGCAGTGTAATAGGCTGTAAGTAAATTAGTAAGAATTAGCATATTGTAATTACACCATGGAAATTGCATCTAACTTACGTTAATTTATGAAGAATTCCTTTATACTACTGCAAGCTTTATGATTCCTATACAGTTCTTCAGTTCAAAATTTTAAAAGCAAGACCCTAACAGTGTTAATGAGCAAGAGGATATTGGAGTCCAAGTTTATAGCTCCCTGAAAGTGGCACACAGGTTAAGAGTGGTTAATGCATATGGCACGCTTGCCTTTAGTAGGTGAGGCACTGAGTTCAAAACTCAGCAAGTTATGTTGCAACTTTATAAAACTCTAGTTAGGCCACATCTGAAGTACTGCAAACAGTTCTGGTTCCCCTGTTATAGGAAGGATGTTGAGGCTTTGAACAAGATGCAGAAGAGATTTACCAGGATGTTGCCTGGATTAGAGGGCATGTACTCTAACAAGAAGTTGAACAAATTTGGGCTGTTTTCTTTGGAGAAGCAGAGGCTGAGGGGAGATCTGAAAGAGGTCTACAAGATTATGAGCAGCACAGACAGTTTCCATCTTTTTCCAAGGCTTGAAGTGTCTAATACCAGAAGACATGTATTCAAGATGAGAAGGGGCAATTTCAAAGGAGATGTGAGAGGCAGGTTGTTTATTTATGTTTTTTTTACAGAGTGGTGGGTGCCTGGAAGGCACTGCCTGGTGTAGTGGTAGATACATTAGGGACTTCTAAAAGATGTTTAGATAGGCACATGAATGTGAGGAAAATGGAATGATATGAACATTGTGCAGACTGAAGAGATTAGTTAGTGATTAGATTATGAATTTAAATGGTTCAACCACTGCAGACCAAAGGACCTGTTCCTATGTTGAACTCTTCTATGTTCTATGTAAGATTTACCCTTAACCTCCCCCCACCCAATCCCATTCCTTCAGATTTCCAAAATGTGGCATACATCTCTGGATTTTCTGCCCAACTGCATAATAGTATTATATGTCATCATCTTCTCTATAATCACCCCTTTGACATACACAATAATCCTGTTGCAAAACTGCAGTTGACCATTGTGACATATCTGAAGATAAAACAGTGAACCTATCACCTGAATAAAACTCTTAGAGAAAAAGTCAGAAAGATGAAAACTAAAATCTATTCAAACTTGCCATGAGAAAACTGTTGCGATTTCAAGCACATATAATGGCAAATTAAAAGTGATTAGATAATAATAACAGACAAGAGATTTTGCAGATACTGGAAATCTTGACCAACACACATAAAATACTGGGAACTCAGCAGATCGGTAGCATCTAGGGAGGGAAATGAAGAGTCGATATTTCAGATTGTGATCATGCATCAGGACTGTCCTAATAAAAGATCTGAGCCCAAAAAATGACCTGTTCATTTCCCTTCAAAGATACTACCTGACCTACTGAGTTCCTCTAGCATTTTGCATATGTTACCCAGAGACTACATAATCATGTGTACCAAAAGAAAATCACTGTAAATATTCTGAGGTCATGCAGCAAAAATTATTAAACATTAACACTATTAGACCTAATCACTGTATCATAACTTACATTTTGATTTTGCTTGAGGCAGGCTAAGACTACAAGTAATAACAGCTCAGCTGCCATTGTGAAACCTCCAGGACCCTGGCAACAGCTCATAACTGTTTTAATAGTACTGCAATATGCATCCTTCAGTCCTGCTCATGCAAGACATTTTCCCTCCCACACACATTATATACTAAAAGATGTTGTTGTGCATGCATTTATTCTAGATTTTTTGATACTTTCTACAGAAGTGAGCACCCACACTCTAGAAAATATGCAGATTCTACCCTCCCACCACTGAGAACACCTTCAAAAAGCAATGCTTCAAGAAGCCAGCATCCAACACCGTTCAGGGCATGCCCTCTTCTCATTACTAGCATCGAGGGTGGGGGGGGGGGGGGGGGGGAGGAGAAGAAGGAGTACAGGAGCCTGAAGGCACAGAGGCAACAATTAGAAACTTCTTTATCTCTGCAGTCAGATTTCTGTGTTATCTATGAACCCATGAGCACTACCTCATTATTTTACTCTCTTTTAGCATGAAATTTTTTTCTACATTTGATATTATAACTTAATTGTATTTTTTAAATGTACTGCACTATACTGCTGCTAGAAAACAAGTTTCATGGTTTGTCGATAAGAAGCCAGATTCTGATTCAAAGATGCATGCAATTTAAAAACATTTCCACAAGGACACCAATCCAAGTAAAATACTTGCCACATTAAAACTTTATAATAACGTGAAAATCATGAGGGGACTACAGTATGCAGGTAGATTGGGACTGGATACCAATAGAGGGGTGGGTGTGTGTGTGTGTGTGTGTGTGTGTGTGTGTGCGTGTGCGTGTGCGTGTGACAAGTAAACTTAGTATCCTCCCCCAACCCCACAACACAATAAAAAAACTCCAGACCAACCACAACACAATATAGAGAATATAAATCAGGACAATCAAACTCCCAGACTGTGAATACACTTAGCAACAGAGGATAATAATGCCTATTACCAAAAAAAAGGGAGCTGAAAGCAAGGGACCGAAAAAAAGAATAGAAAAGAAAACCCTAGTCAAGAGGAGGGTTATGAAAGTACTCGATAAAAGGTCCCCAGACCTTATGGAACTTTAAGTCCGAATTAAGAACTGAATAATGGATTTTTTTCGAGGTCCAAGCAGGCCATAATGTCATTAAGCCATTGAGCACGAGTGGGCGGGGCAACATCTCTCCATCTGAGGAGAATCAAGCGTCTAGCCAGGAGAGAGGCAAAGGATAATATTCGGCATTTGGTCGGACTCAGACGTAAATCTGCCTCGCCCCAGAAACCGAACAAAGCAATTAAGGGGTTTGGTTCTAGGTGCTGATTCAGAATATATGATAATGTAGTGAAGACATCTTTCCAAAATTTCTCCAAGCTAGGACAGAACCAGTACATATGAATGAGAGAGGCCTCGCCCCTCTTGCATTTATCACAAAGCAGACTAGTGTTAGGGTAGAATCGAGATAGTTTAGATTTAGACATATGGGCTCTATGAACAATCTTAAACTGTAAAAGGCAATGGCGAGCACAAAGAGAGGTTGAGTTAACCGATTTGAGAATCGAGTCCCAACTCTCATCAGATAAGGAGATATTTAAATCCTGCTCCCATGCCATTTTAATTTTATCCACAGGGGCCCGTCGTAAGGCTACTAATTTATCTCGAATAATTGATATTAAACCTTTACCTAGTGGATTAATGGAAAGAAATAATTCCATAGCATTTTTCACAGGCATTTCAGGAAAGTTAGGAATTAAAGGAGCAATAAAGTGTCTAATTTGGAGATATCTAAAAAAATGAGCATTGGGCAGATTGAACTTCACAGAGAGCTGCTGAAAAGAAGCGAAGCGATTATCAATGAAAAGATCTTCAAAATGTCTAATGCCCTTCCTATACCAAACATGGAATGCTGAATCGTACGTAGTAGGTAGAAAAAGGTGATTATGTACGACAGGGCTGGAAACGGAAAAACCATGGAAACCATAGCAGTTCTTAAACTGAGCCCATATACGCAAAGTGTGTCTAGCACCATCCAGAGACAGAGAAGCAGCTTCAGCAGCAGGTTGCTGTCAATGCAATGCTCCTCAAACAGGATGAAGAGATCATTACTCCCCAACGCCATTCGACTCTACAATTCAACCACCAGGGGCAAGACATGTTATAGTGCCAGGGTTAGGACTGAGCTTAAGTTATGCACTTTAGGAAACTATTTAAGAACTTTTTAAAAGCTATTTATTAATCCTTTTTGGGAGGGTGATTTTAGATGCATATCATATTTATACTGAGTTAAATACTGTATGTAATTAGTTTTGCTACAATAAGTGTATGGGACACTGGAAAAAATGAATTTCCCCTTGGGGATGAATAAAGTATCTATCTATCTAACAAGAGGATTAGCTATTAATCTGGACAGACTACTAGGGAGTGCAGAGCCAAGAAGTGCAGAGATAGTTCTTTAGTGGAGCTCAACTCCATTGCCACCCAATTAGGGCACTCGGGTTGGCCATGGAAAAAAGACCAAAAGGTAGCACAATGTATATTAGCTGCCCAATAATATAAACGAAAGTTAGGTCAAGCCATGCCACCCTCTTTTTTTAGGTTTTTGGAGATGGATTTTACTAATTTTAGAGCGCTTATTCCTCCACAGATATGACAAAATAATAGAGTCTAAGGAGTCAAGAAAAGATTTAGGGGGGGGAATAAAAATTGGGATAGATTGAAATAAGTATAAAAATTTGGTGAGAACATACATTTTAACAACATTAATACGACCTACCAAAGACATAGATAGAGGTGACCATTGTACCAGACTCTGTTTTATAGTATATGAAAGATTGGCAAAGTTTTCACGAAAGAGATCTTTAAACTTCCTTGTGACTGTAATTCCAAGATAAGTAAATTGATTATGGACTACTTTAAAAGGGAGATCACGAAATGTTAGTTCTTGTGCTTCTTTATTAATTGGGAGAAGTTCACTCTTATGTAAATTAAGTTTATAGCCAGAGATCTGGCTAAACTGGTCAAGAAGTGAAAACATTAGAGGTAAGGATGTAGACGGATTTGAGAGAAAGAGTAATAAGTCATCAGCATAAAGGGAAACTTTATGCTCAACACCCCTTCTCCAAATCCCGGTCAATTCAGGACAATTTCGAAATGCTATTACCAAAGGTTCTATAGCCAAATGAAAGAGAAAGGGACTTAAGGGGCATCCCTGACTGGTGCCACGTTTGAGATTAAATACCTGAGATTTCTGAAAATTAGTTAAAACAGAAGCAGTAGGACACAGGTACAGCAATTTGATCCAAGAGATGAAACTTTGACCGAGGTCAAATTTTTCTAAGACTGCAAAAAGGTAGTTCCACTCTATACGATCAAATGCTTTCTCCGCATCGAGGGAAATAACACATTCAGGAATCCCAGTTGGGGTGAATATAAAATATTAAATAAACGCCAAATGTTAAAAAAGGGGAGACGGTTTTTAATGAAACCTGATTGGTCATCAGAGATAATAGAGGGAAAAACGGTTTCTAATCTATAAGCCAAAACTTTAGCTAAGATCTTTACATCAACATTGAGCAAAGAAATCGGCCTATACGAGGAACACTCTGTTGGGTCTTTACCCTTTTTTAATAGGAGAATAATAGATGCCTCATTAAAAGAGGGTGGCAATTTGCCGTAATTAAACGAGTCAGATAATACTGAAAGTAACAGGAGAAAGAAGTGAAGAGAATGATTTATAAAATTCTACAGGGAACCCATCAGGTCCAGGAGATTTCCCTGAGGACAGTGCAGATATTTCTTCTGATGATATAGGCGCATTAAGTTTGGCTTTAAAATCAGATGAAAGTGAAGGAATATTCAGATTATTTAAAAATTGATCAACAGAGATATTGTCATTCAAAGATTCAGAGGAATAAAGCCGAGAATAAAAATTTTTAAATGCATCATTAATTTCCAAATGATCCGATGTAAAGTCTCCGTTCTCCTTCCGGATCTTTGTAATATGCTGTTTGGCTTTGGAGCGCCTCAGCTGATTGGCTAGAAACTTACCAGACTTATCCCCGTGAATGTAAAAGCGACTCTTGCTTTCAAGAAGTTGGCGTTCGACAGGTTGACTAGACAGAAGGTTAAATTTAGTTTGGAGTTCTACACGCTTCTTGTATAGTTCAGGGTTCTTAGTTTGAGCATACAGTTGATCCAATTCTTTAATCTGATTAATGAGGTCTAATCGGTCTGCACAGGATCTTCTGTTGAGATTTGCTGTGTAAGAGATTATTGGACCCCTCAGATATGCTTTCATGGCATCCCAGACAATCTGGGATGACACTTCAGGTGATGTATTAGTGTTAAAATAAAAGGTTATCTGATCCTTAATAAATTTTAGAAAATCATCATCCGATAATAAAGTTGAATCAAACCGCCAGTGTTTATTCCTCTGCGGGAGACCAGGAAAGTTTAAAGAGAGAGTAATTGGGGCATGGTTAGAAATCAATATACTCTGATACTCACAAGGGTAGGCAAATGGAATAAGTTGGTTATCGAGTAAGAAATAGTCAATTCTAGTGAAGGTATGGTGAACATGTGAAAAAAAAGAATAATCTTTCTCAGTAGGATGAAGGAAACGCCATATATCAGAGATACCAAAATTAGAGAGAAACGATTGGATAGCTAAGGCAGATTTAGTAGGTGATCTGGTAACAGAGGACGATCGATCCAGATTAGGATCTAACCAACAGCTGAAGTCACCACCCAGTATAAGACTGTATGAGTTTAAGTCTGGTAGTGAGGAAAAAAACGTTCAAAAAAATTAACATCATCAAAGTTGGGGGCATACAGGTTTGCTAGTACAACTTTAGTGTTATATAGTTTACCAGAAACAATAATAAAACGGCCATTTGTATCAGATATTTTATTATGGAGTTCAAAAGGAATATTTGAGTTAATAAGAATGGAGACTCCCCTAGCTTTAGCAGCAAAGGATGAATGAAATTGCTGACCCGCCCACTTTGACAGAAGCTGGGAGTTATCAAAACAACGAATATGAGTTTCTTGAAGGAAAGCAATGTCAGCTTTGAGTTGTTTAATATGTGAGAATACCTTCCTCCTTTTAACAGGGTGATTCAATCCCTTTACATTCCAGCTCACGAATTTAAGTGCACTAGCCATTATCAATTACTAATGCATAAAAGGCAGCAGGCATATAAAAAGTCAAGCAATACAATAGCAGTCTGGGAGCAGAAATATAAACATAGATTCGTAAAATCAAAACATAAACATGTCCTGAGAAATAAAGAAAAACAATAAATACAGCGAATGATGTTGGAACTGGAAAAACCACCCCACCCACACAACCCAAAACTAGACAGCTACCAAAAAAAGCAGCTAGCTCTACCAAAAAAATTAACCCAAATATAACTTCCAGATCTGTGTCATTAACAGCAGTTCCGTATAAATATTATAGCAAATAGTAACTAGTTTATGCGCTAGAAAACATAACTACAAATTGGAACATCTTCTGCAGAAATATAAAACTTAATACAGAGAAAATCGGAAGAAAACCAAAAAAAAAACCTACCCGCGAAAAATTATGGAAGAATAAAGGAAGCAAAAGGGAAAAAAAAAGGAAGAAAAAAAAGAAAAAAAAGGGAGGAAGGGGAAAATTATAGATTCAGGAAGAGTACTTATCAACCATTTAGAGAGGGAAAAAAAGTCAAAAATTTAAAAAAATGGAAAAAAATAATAAATTAAAAAAATAAAAAAATAATCAGCAGTTAAACTGTGAACCAACAAACAGGGAGGCCTTCAATAAAGACTTCAAACCTCCAAAACAAGTTAGAGTCAATTGTAGAACTCTATAAAGTTATACAAGAATAAGATAGATTACACAAGTACTATTTAACGTCCATCGGGAAACATTAAGCACAGAATGTCTATTTAAAAAAAAAGACACACCAAATCCAGGGAGAGATTGCCAACAGCCCTTAGAGTTCAGTAAATAATGAATGAGTGATTCAAGTGAAGTCTGAGTCCAGAAAAAGTAATTTTACTACAAGAAGTATTTATCCACCATTTTAGGAGGTCCGATTGGGTTCCGAAGATGGCTGGATAGCCGGAAGACTTGCAACAAATGCCTCAGCCTCCCTCACTGACTTAAACCACTTATATTTTTCAGTGCTAAGCGTGATTCGTAAAACAGCAGGATTGCGAAACAAGGGTCTAAAACCACGATCAAAAAGCACTTACATTACGCCTTTAAACTCAGCGCGCATCTTTAAGATCTGAGGTGCAAAATCCTCCACAAAGCGAATGGCTGTGTTTTGGAAAGTAAAAGTACCTCTGCGACGTGCCTCCATAATCAGACAGTGTTTTACCTGGTATTGATGGAAGCACACAATTACCGGTCGCGGGTGGGAGCCCAGAATTCCGAGGGGAACGTAGACCCGGTGTGCCCTTTCGAGCTCAGGCGGGTTCGGAAGCAAATCTTTCCCGAATATCCCACAGAGAAACTCGGCGAAAAACTTCACGGTTGATCCCTGTTCGGTGGCCTCTGGCAACCCAAGAATTCGAAGGTTACAGCATCTGGTCCGATTTTCGAAATCCACCATTTTGGAAAGGAGTTTATTATTTTTTTCTTCTAGGCTGGAACAGAGAGTCTCCAAGTATCGAACACGACTTTCTAAATCTTCAGAAGTTGAATCGATACGAGATAAGTGTTCAGCATGTTCGTCCACTCTATCGTTGATCCGATCCAATTTGGCTTCCAGCTGTTTGAAAGCGGTTCTAAATTCCTTTAAAATATCATCACGGTGCTGTTCCAGTGCAGCGAGGGTCTCAGAAAGAGCAGCAACTTCCTTTCTCCCGGTTTTAGAACTCTTGTTAGACATTATAAGGTAGATGTGTTCACAGGCAAGTGAAAGAAACCAAATAAAGTTCCTAACTAAGGTTTAAAAAATGGAGACATTTAGTGCAGATAGCGAAAATAACGGAACAAACGTTCGAAGCAGCTAAGCAGTCGCCATCTTCCCAGCGTCCCTTCACAACTCAGATTTTTGAATTTTCTCCCTGGTTAGAAAATAGCCTTTTATTCCTTCTACCAATGTACAAGACCATACACTTCTAGCACTGCATGCCACTTCTTTGCCTCTTCCAATCTGTCGGTCCTTCTGCAGCCTCAACCCTTCCTGTTCCTCCACCTATCTTCTTATCATCTGCAAATTTGGCCACTTAGCCATCAATACCATCATGCAGATCACTGATATATTAATGTGTAAAGAAGTAGTCCCAATACTGACTCCTGTGGAACACCATTAGTCACCAGCAGGAAATCAGAAAAGCCTCCCTTTATTCCCAATGCTCTATCCATGCTAGTATCTCTCCTGTAATTACATGGGCTTTCATCTTGCTAAGCAGCCTTATGTGTGGCATCTTGTCAAAAGTCCTTTGATAAACCAAATGCACAACATTCACTGATTTTTCTTTGTCTATCTTACTTACTATTTCCTCATAGAAGTTCACCAGATTTGTCAGGCAAGATTTCACCTTTAGGAAACAATGCTAACTTTGGCCCATTTTGTCATGTGCCTCCAAGTATCCGAAACCTCATCCTTAACAGTCAACTTCAACATCTTCCCAACCACTGAGGTTAGGCTAACTGGACAGTAACTTCCTTTCTTCTGTCTCCCTCCCTAATTGAAGAACTGAGTGACATTTGCAATTTACCAGTCCTCAGGAACCACACCAGAATCTGGTGAATCTTGGAAGATCATTACCAATGCCTCTACAATCTCTTCCCCTACCTCTTTCAGAACCCTAGAGTACAGTCCATCTGATCCAGGTGACATGACCTTCAGACCTTTCAGCTTCCCAAGCATCATCTCCTTAGTAATAACAACTGCACTAACTTCTCCCACAACACACTCCAACTTCTGTCATATTGCTAGCATCTTCCACAGTAAAGGTAAAGTAAAATACTTATTCAGTTCATTCACCATTTCCTTGCCCCTCAGGACTACCTCGCCAGCATCATTTTCCAACGGTCTGCTATCTACTCTTGCCCCTCTCTTACTCTTTATATATCTGAAAAAAACCTGCTATCCTCTGATATTATTGGCTAGCTTACCTTCATATTTCATCTTTTTGCTCCTTATGACTTTTTTAGATGCCTTCTGTTGTTTTTTAAAAATTTCCCAATCCTCTTAACTTCCAACTAATTTGCTCTATTATATGCCCTCTCTTTGGCTTTTATGCAGCCACAGCTGCATCATCCTGCCTTTTGAATACTTCTTCGAGTTGTTTTTATCCTGCACCTTCCAAATTGCTCCCAGAAACTGCAGCCATTGCTTCTCTGCCATTATCTCTGCTAGTGTCTTCTTCCAAGCAACCTTGCCGAGCTCCTCCCTCATGCGCCTGTAACTCCCTTTACTCCCCTGTAATACTAATACACCTGACTTTAGTTCTCCTTCTCAAATTGCACAGTGAATTCTATCTTATTATGGTTACTACCTCCTAAGGGTTCCTTTACCTCAAGTTCCCTAAAAAAATCCAGTTCATTACATAACACCCAATCCAGAAAAGCTGATCCCCTCGTGGGTTCAACCACAAGCTACTCCTAAAAGCCATCTCATAGGCATCTATAAATTCTCTCACATGGGATCCAAAATCAGCACAAACCTGATTTTCCCATTCTACCTGCATACTGAAATGCATGTAGTTTGAGAATGCTACAATTGGATGCATTATTTATTTAAGTATAGATACACTGCAGAATAGGTTCTTCTGGCCCTTTGAACCACACAGCCCAGCAGAACACAACATCCCTGATTTAATCGTATTTATGGGACAAGTTACAACGACCGATTAACCTAACTGGCACACCTTTGGACAGTGGAAGGAAACTGGAGGACCCAGAGAACCTCATGCACTCCACGGGAAGGATGAACAGACAACATCAAGATTGAACTCTGAACTTCAACCCGAGCTGCAGTGTTATGCCAACCACAACATTACTATAGAGCCCCAATGTATCAGAATTACAGTGGAGTAAAGGGATTAGCAGAGGCACAAGAGAAGAGCTAGCTAAAGTTGATTGGAAGGAGACACAAACAGGGATGAAGGAAGAAAAGCAATGGCTGGTGTTTCTGGTGGAAATTCAGAAGGCACAGTAAAGATATACCCCAAAGATGAAGAAGTACAGTTGCAATTATTACTGCAACCCTTTACAATTATCTGGTTTTCTACATTTATTACTCATAAAATGTGGTCTGATCATCATCTAAGTCACAATAATAGACAAACACTATTTGTCTAAACCACTAACATGGAAACAATTGTACTTCTT
This sequence comes from Hypanus sabinus, assembly GCF_030144855.1. Classification (NCBI taxonomy): domain Eukaryota; kingdom Metazoa; phylum Chordata; class Chondrichthyes; order Myliobatiformes; family Dasyatidae; genus Hypanus; species Hypanus sabinus. Next base: position 153,867,137 of record NC_082710.1, read on the forward strand.
GGCAATACTGAGTACACCATTTAAACAAGCACAGTCTAGGTTCAAAAAAGCATGTGAACTTCTAGGGTAATGCTTTCTACAAAAGCTATTTGGAGACAGGTGTAACAGTCAATGAGATGAAATTGAAGGTGTGGGCTGCAGAGGTACCCTGCCCTATATAAAAAAAAACATAGGTTACTGACAGAAACTGTTCTTCTCAAGAAAGATCTGTTTGTTTGCCCCATGCTTCAATCAAAACAACCTCCAGAGAACCTTAGAAGAAATGTAGGAGAAACAGTCTACTAATGGAGGAAATTCAGTACTGCTACTACTCTCCCTAGCAGAGGGCATCCTGCAAAGATTACACCAAGAGCACAGCATTCAATGCTGAAGGAGATTAAAAAAAAGAACCCAATGGTAACAGCAAAAGACCTGCAAAAAACTCTAGGATTTGCCAAAGGCTCTGTTCATGTGTCCCCTATTAGAAAAACACAAGAGCGCTGTTGATGGAAGGACACCATGAGGAAACCACCGCTCTCCAAAAACATTGTGGAAAATCTCAACTTTGCAAAAGATCACCTGGAGGTTCCACAACATTTCTGGAAAATATTCTGTGGACAGATGAGACAAAAGTTGGAACTTTTTGGCAGAAGTTAACACGGCTATGTTTAGAGGGAAAGGGCAGTGTACTTCAGCCTCATCCCAACTGTGAAGCATGGTGGAAGGAGCATCATGGTTTGGGGCTGCTTTGCTGCCCCAGGGCCAGGACAGCTTGTAATCATTGAGGGAACAATGAATTCAAAATTGTATCATGACATTTTACAGGAGAATGCCAATGTAGTGGTCTATTCCCTGAAAGTTAATAGAAGTTGGATGATGCAACAAGAGAATAGTCTAAAACACAGGAGTAAATCAACAATAGAATGGTTTAAAAAGTAGAAAATTTGTGTATTAGAATGGCCAAGTTAGAGTACAGGCCTTAACCCAATTGAGATGCCATGGTATGACCTGAAGGAGGCTGTTCATGTAAAGTATCTCAGAAATATTGATGAACTGAAACAGATTTGTACGGAGGAATGGTCCAAAATTTCTCCTCACCATTGTGCAAATCTAATCAGCAGCTACAGGAAACATTTGGTGGAGGTTATTGCTGCTAAAGTAAGTTCTATCAGCTATTAGATACAAGGATTCACATACTTTTTCCAGCCTGGACTTTGAATGATTTAACAATATGTTCAATAAAGATATAAAAAGTAGAATTGTTTGTGTGTTATTAGTTTAGGAAAATTGTGTTTGTCTATTATTGTGACTCAGATGAAGATTAGACCACATGTTATGAGTAATTAATGCAGAAACCCAAGTATTGGAAAGGGTTCAAAAACTTTTTTTTCCAACTGTATTCTAAAGGGAGAATGGGTGACAGTGGCTGACAAGAGAAGTCAGCGACAGGATAAAAGTGAAAGAGATGGCATATAACATAGCAAAAATTAGTGGGAAGGCATAGGATTGAAAAGTTCTTAGAAACCAGCAGAAAGCAAATAAAACACCTGAAAGAGAGAAAAGATGAAAAATGAAGGTAAGCTAGACAATAATATAAGAGGATAAAAATGTATTTTCACATATATAAAGACGAGAGCAAACATTGGAGCACTGGAAAATGACACTGGAGAGGCAGTAATGGGGTAAACAGAAATGGTGTATAAGTATCTTGCGTTAGTCTTCACTTTGGAAGACATTGATAGTGTGCCAGCAATGCAAGAACATCAGGGGGCAGAAGTACACGTCAATACTATGACTAAGGAGAAGGTGCTTGGGAAGCTGAAAAGTCTAAAGGTATCTGGTCATCCTAACCAGATCAATTCTATCCTAAGGATCTAAAAGAGGTAGCTGAAGAGATTCTGGAGGTATTAGAAATAATCCTTCAAGCATCACCAGATTCTGAAATGGTTCCTGAGGACTGGAAAATTGAAAGTGTCACTCCACTTTTTTTTTAGAAGGATGGGAGGCAGAAGAAAGGAAATTATAGGCCAATTAGCCTGACTTTAATGGTTGGAAAGGTACTGGAGTCTGTTATTAAGGATGAGGTTTCAGGGCGAAGGACCATGATAAAATAGGCCAAAGTCAGTATGGTTTTCTAAAGGGAAAATCTGTCTGACAAATCCATTGGAATTCTTTGAGAAAATAACAGAGAGGCTAGACTAAGGAGAGTCCGCGGATTTGTTTATGTGGATTTTCAGAAGGCTTCTGACAAGATGCCACATGAGACTGCTCAACAAAAGCAGGTATTACAGGAAAGGTCAACACGTACAAACTGGATGAACTCAGCAGGTTGGGCAGCATTCATTGAAAGGAGCAGTCAATGTTTCGGACCGAGACCCTTTGTCAGGACTTTCAACGGATGCTGCCCGACCTGCTGAGTTCATCCAGCTTGTTTGTACGTGTTGATTTCACCACAGCATCTGCAGTGTACTTTGTGATTACAGGAAAGGTACTAGCATGGATAGAAAACAGACTGACTAGCACGAGGCAAAGTATGGGAATAAAGGGGTCTTTTCTGGTTGGCTGCCCATGATTAATGGTGTGCCACAGAGATCAGTGTAGGGACCACTTCTTTTGACGTTATAGGTCAATGATTTGGCTGAAAGAAATGATGACTCTCTGGCAAAGTTTGCAGAAGGTGGAAGGGCAGGTTGACAAACCTCTGTATGGTGGTGAGGAAATTGACTGGCTGCATCATAGTACAGAAACATCAATGCCCTTGAACAGAAAATCCTGTAAAAAGTAGTGGATATGGCCCAGTCCATCACGGCTAAAGCCCTCCTCACCATTGCGCACATCTACATGAATCGTTGTCACAGTAAGCAGCATCCATCATCAAGGCCCCTCACTACCCAACCCAGCTCACAGTATCTTCTCACTACTGCCATCAGAATGGTGGCACAGAAGCCTCAGGACACACACCAGCAAGTTCAGAAAAAATTACTACCCGTCAACCATCAGGATCTTGAACCAAAGGGATAACTTCACTTGGCCTATCATTGAAATGTTCCTACAAGCTATGGACTTTCAAGAACTCGATATTTATTGCCTATTTATTTATTATTGTTATTTCTTTTTTTTTGTATTTGCACAATTTGTTGTCTTTTGCAAACTGGTTGAATGCTAAAATTAATGCAGTTTTTCATTGATTCTATTATGGATTTATTGAGTATGCCCACAAGTAAATTAATCTCAAGGTTTTATAGGGTAACATATATGTACTGTGATAATAAATTTACTTTGAACTCTTGAACTTTGACATGTTGACCCAAAAGTTTTGGAGCTTCCAAGTTCATTAAAAATACTGTTACAACAGTATAAACTAAGATGGCTGGATGCCAACTACTAACTCTTGCTGCTGATGTGAGTAATATTAATATTTTTTAAATCCTCTCTTTAAATATTGCATGACATATTTTTTCAATTAACCCTTCTCATCTCAGTCCTACCCCTCCCATATTTCCTACAAACTTACTCTAAAATATAAGCTAGATTGCACAATAGCTGAAGAAATTGCATGAAACAGACCAGTGACTTCAACTCTATCTCTTCAACAAATATAATGGTTACTTTTATTTCATCCTTATTATTAAACTTGCAAGCTAATATACATTCACATAGATAACCAAAGTTATTGGCAATTTTTTTTACATCTGGGAATTCAAAGTTTCTCTGGTTCCCTCTTCAAACAAGCTGCCTGCCCAGCTCAGGCAGTATCTGTTGACACTGGCTCAATCGCATTGGTGTTTTGATAGACAAAAGATCATTTCAGTGAAATATACTTGCTCTTTAAATCAAACATCTAATCAGCCAATCATAGGGCAGCAACTAAATGATAAAGGCATGCAGACATAGTCAAGAGGTTAAGTTGCTGTTCAGACCACAGAGTAGATTGGGATAGGAATGAGATCTGAGTGACTTCCACAGTGTAGGTGTCAGTCAGGCTGGTTTGTGTATCTCAGAACTACTGGGATTTTCACACAAGTCTCTACTGTTTACAGAGAATGATGCAAAAAACAACAAAAACACCCAGTGAACAGCAGTTCTGTGAGCAAACACACCTTATTAATGAGAGGTATCAGAGAATGGCCAGACTGGTTCAAGCTGACAGGAAGGTGACATTAACTCAAATAACCATGTGTTACTACAGTGGTGTGCAGAACATCAAACCTTGAGGTGGAGGGGCTAAAGCAGCAGAAGGCCAGGAACATACTGAGTGTACCAGTTTGAGAAGCGCTGATAGGGTAGTTCTGAGAGCCCTTTTGCCATGCTTAGGAGGAACTAGACAACATAACCTGGAGGCAAGTGACGAATTATCAGAGAAGGAAAGTCCTCACAGAAGGGAGTACGAGTCTTTGGAGTTCTCCAGTTTTTTCAAAAGTCAGTAAGTTAGGTTGTAGCTTTATAAAACTCTGGTTAGGCTGCATGTAAAGAACAGCATTTAATACAGGTTGCCCCTTCACAGGAAGAATGAGGATGATTTGGAGAGGGTACATAACAGATTTACCAGAATACTGCCTAGATTAGAGGAAATGTACTACAGAGAGTCTGGGCAAAGTTGGGTTGTTTTCTCCAGAGGGCTGAGGCTGACAGAAGTTTATAAGATCATGAGAGGCATAGATACAGTATAGACAACCAGTATGTATTTCTCAGGGCCGGCTGTAATGTCCAATACAAGAGAACGTGCATTATAGGTGAGGAGGAGAAAAATTTTATGAGATGTGTGCAACAGGATATTTTTATACAGATGGAGGGTGCCTTGAATCTAATGCTGGTGTGTAGAAATGATAGAAGTGTTAAGAAGCCCTTGGGCACAAAGATATGCAGAAAATGGAAGTATATTGGTTTGTGAGGTAGAAGGACTAGTTGAGTAAGTTTGAAAAATTGTCAGTTTAATTAGGTCGGCATAACACTTTGGGCCAAAGGGCCTGTTCTTGTGCCGAACAGCTCTACATCTTAAACAAGGCACCTTATGGAATAAACTGTCATTTGTGGCAGGTACATCAGCATTTAAAAGGTATTTGAACAGGTACATGAATAGCTAAGGTTTAGAGAACGTGGACCAAACATAGGCAAATGGGGACGAGCTTATGTGGGAATCTTGGTTGCTATGGGCCTGTTAGACTGAAATACCCACTTAAATGCACATGACTCTATGACTACACTCAGCTGAGAGTGCTGAGAATATTCCTGGTTTAAGATGACACTTTTGTAGGCTCCAATAAACAGAATGAGAGTCCAGAACTCTCTGTATACAAAGGACTCTTAGATGACAGTCCATAAAAAACAAATATTGACCTCCGGGGAAGGACCATGGAATATACAAATAGAGTGGTCTACTGGTCTTTTCTGCTCTCCACCTTTAATTACAAGTTGCTCTCTGTACTTTCAATTATATTTTATTAACTTACTTGAGGCAATTATTTTGTTTTAAATACTGTGAATGTGATGCTTGTTTTGTAGGTTCACTGTGGTTCAGAGGAATGTTGTTTCATTTGGTTGGATATATGTAGTCAGATGACAATAAACTTGAACTTCACAAAGCAGCTGCTTTCAGACAGACAGACGTACTTCATTGATCCCGAGGGAAAGTGGGTAATGAAGAAAGTACAAAGAAAAGTTCCAGGTGATTCTTGGGATGAAGGAGATGACATACCAGCAAAGGCTGAGTAGGTGGAGCCTACACTCATTCGCGTCTAACAGAATAAAAGGTAATTTTCTGAAGCATATATGATTCTGAGGATGGCTGCAAAAGTGGATATCATGTACCAACATTCCAGAATGAGGTGACACTTACTTCAATGTGAGATACAAAACTTCTCTCAGAGGGTCATGAATACTTTGAATTCTCTACGAGAGCTATGAAGGTAAGCTAATAGAATCTCTGAATCTTCTCAAGGAATTGATTGCCAAACATTTCATCCTCGTGGAATTTGAGCGGTATGGGGAGAGAATAGAACTTGACAGAGCAGGCATCCCATTGTTATTTTCCGATAATATGTTGCAGGCTGGGTACCCTGAACCATCAAGCTCACGATCTGCCTCAAGACATACCTAACCCCATCTCATCCACCCCACAACATCTCCAGTCTCTGGGCACCATAACCACTACCACTTCCAGTGTCATTCCCAGACCCTGCCTTCCCCCTTCTCCCCCAACCAACACCTCCCATCCCCTTGAGTGAACCTTTTCACACCCATCAGTCCCACCCTCCCTCATCCACACTTTTCATATCATCACCTCGCTCCCTTGCCCCATCCCATCCCAAACCTGTCCACTGCCCGCTACCTTCCCTTACCCACAACGGGCAATGCCCCTCAGCCCGAACCTGTTCCCCTATCCCCAACCTACACTCACTCACCTACCCCCTCTCACTCCCCAGTCCCCTTCTGCTCCCCTTCCCTGCACCCCCGATCCACCGTTGACCCCTCTCCCGAGACCCCACTCCCGGAAGTTCCCGACTCCCCGTTCTAAACCACGTCGGGCACGCAGCCTCCGCGCATCCACGCGACGCAACCTTCCGTGACCCCGGCCGCGCGCGCAGCCATAGTTACCGCACAACGGTCGGTGCGGTGTTTTGGGGGGGGGGGGGTTGGGGGGGCGAATACGGGACGGGTAGACAAGAGACGGTCGCTGGCACATGCGCAAATATCGCCGACCCCGCACCCACACGGGCCCGGAAATGCGCATGCGTGCTGCGTACAGTAGGACCCGCCGCCGCGCTGCTCAATTGGCCCGAGGCCATCGGGCCTCCAGCCGCGAATAATTCTCTTTCCGGCCACCCCACCCTCCGTTTCTCCTTGCGACACTCTTCTCATCATATCTCACCTCTCTCTGTCTCTCTCTTCTTCGTTCCTTTATCGCCTATATTCTGCTCTTATAATTTTTCCTCTCTCTCGCCTCCCGCGCAGCCACAACAACCGCAAATCGTCCGTCCCCCCCGTCGACGTCACTTCTCTCTCCGGTCTGGGCCGTCACGTGACCTGGGCGAAGCGCTTTAAAGCCCCTTCTATTCACGCCGTGAGCTGTCACTTGTTGATTGATGTTTTAAAGCAACGTTTAGTGTTGCAATAAAGTAATAAGTACGCTTTTACATAAGTTTACATATTACATGTTTAAATTCTTGTTAAAAGAAAAGTTTACTCTCATCTGCACAAGTACATGCATGCACAGGTGCAATGAAAAACCTGTCCTGTAACAGCATCGCAGACAAATAGAATCAGTTAAGAGGAATTTGCATGAAAAATATGTATTAAAATTAATTATACTCAATTTCCAGAAGAAAAAAAAAACATAATTAGAACAAAAAAAGTCTATTGTAGTGTAAAGTACTCCTGGAGTTGTTACACTGAGGTAGTGATTAGGGTTGTGGTTTTGGAAGTTGGTTGAAGGGAAGGAGTTGTTCTTGAACCTGGTGGTGTGGGATTTCAGGCATCTGTACCTCCTGCTTGATAGTAGCTGCGACAAGATGGCATGTTCTTTGGGTGATTGGTGTTGCATTCTTGAGGCATCAGCATCGTCGTCATTATGTGACGTGTCGTATTGATCATATTAAGATGCGGACAATCCTGGTCTTATCCATGACCATGATTGTTGTTCGCAATTTTTTTCTACAGATTGTTTCGCTGCTGCCTTCTTCTGGGCAGTGTCTATGCAGGACGGGTAACCCCAGACAATCGCTTCAGAGATTGTCTACGTGCCGTCAGTGGTCACATAACCAGGACTTGTGCTATGCACTGGTTTCTCATATGACCATCCACCACCTGCTCCCATGGTTTCACGTGACCCTGATCGAGGGCTAAGCACATGGCCAAGGGTCACCTGCAGACTTCCGGATGGAAGAAGCACCTTACACCTCCTTTGGTAGAGACGTATCTCCACCCTGCCACCCCCTTGAGGCACCACCTCCTGTAAATACTTCCAATAGCTGGGAGGGATGGGCTGTGATGTATTGGGCTGAGATCAGTGCTCTCTATTCTTCCAGTAGGAGTGAGGGATGGGCCGTGGGCTGCGATCAGTATTCTCTACCCTTCCAATAGCCGGGAGAGATGGCCTGTGTTGTATTGGGCTGAAATCAGTACTCTCAACAGCTTTCCTGAGATGCTGCAGCAACTAGGTTTTTCATTGCAATTCTGCACCCAGGAACTTGTGCTTTTGACAATAAACTCAACTTTAACTTTTGCATTCCTGAACCCCACACCACAGAGATTAGACACCGGGATATCGGGTTAATGTCACACTCTTTCTGTAGCTGAGTGATACTCACATTCTGCTAACACTTTGAGGGGAAAATATCGAACGGCTCTTTGGCTGGGAGGTGCACAGCAATCATGATCATCTGAGTATCATGGCTTGGTACAGCAACTGCTCTGCCCAAGACCACCAGAAACTGCAGAGAGTTGTGAACACAGCTCAGCGCATCATGGAAGCCGACTTGATCTCTGTGGACTAGGTCTGCATTTCTCTCTGGCGCAGTAAATAATCAAAGGCCCCCACCCATTCAGGACATTCTCTCGTTTCCCCTCCCATAGGGCTGAAAATACAAAAGCCTGAAAACATGTACCACCAGGTTCAAGGACAGCTTCTATCCCACTGTTATAAGACTATCAAACAATCCTTGTGCACAACGAGATGCCTGATCTGCTCTTACTCTGTAACTGCAGTGCTTCATCTGTGTCCTGTTACTGTTATTTTCTCTCAATGCACTGTTGTATTGAAATGATCTGTATGGATGGCATGCAAAACACAAAGTTTTTCCCTGTATTTTGGGTACATGTGGTCAACAATTAACCAACTCAATTTAAGTAAACCAATTTAACACCAACTTAATTTAAGCAACACGCTCAAATTGCTGGAGGAACTCAGCAGGCCGGGCAACATTTATGGAAAAGAGTACATCAACATTTCAGGCTGAGACCCTTCATCAGAAACGTCAACTGTTTACTCTTTTCCACAAATGCTGCCTGGCCTGTTGAGAATGTTGCTTGATTCTCCAACACCTCTTGTTCGTTACCAATTATTTAAAATTTACTTTAACAGAAATCCAATCATTTAAATGCTCACTTCCCAACCTGACCATTAAAGAATAACTGCATTGCTGTAGTACCCTTCCAACATGTCAGGCAGAGACTTGTACACCATGAAACCTCTGTACCTTAAGGACTTAATGAGTGGGAAGAAAACTAATGTGGTGGAAGGAGTGAATCGAGCTGAGTGTGTGCATGACAGAGGTGTGGAGCCAGTTCACCTGAAAGACCATCCATCCTCCTGAACGCTGAATGGTCTTCAGCGCTGGGATGCCAAGAGCAAGAGTAAGAATGAAAGGAAGCAGTAGGCAAGGGTTGTATGCAGTGATTTACACGGGTCACTTGACAGCAGGGATGTAGGAATGACCTCCCACTCACTCTCAGGAACTCCTGCTTCTAAAGGGCAGGGGAGTCAATCAACTTACCAGCTCTTTCGCAAGAGTGCACACTTTGTGCAGGCTCCTACTGACAGGAGGCCACTGACATCTATTGAAGAGGGCCTCTGAGTTCCTGTGTGACACCTTGCAGAGGAGAGCGAGTGGAGGGAGCCAGCCGGACACACGCACGAGCTTCGCACCACGCTCATCGATGTGCAGCAAATACGCAGGCACTGGTGGGGTAATGTGCTGTCACTTGGTTGGGAAGAGAGAAGGGACTTGCATGGGCCTGGGAAAGCAAGGGTCTGAAAGGGGCAAAGAGAAAGAGAGGATCTGGTGCCACAGTTCTCAGCTCAGTGATAGTGGTGACACAGACTCACAGCTCAATGATAGTGGTGACACAGATTCACAGCTCAATGATAGTGGTGACACAGATTCACAGCTCAGTGATAGTGGTGACAGTTCACAACTCAATGATAGTGGTGACACAGATTCACAGCTCAGTGATAGTGGTGACACAGTTCACAGCTCAGTGATAGTGGTGACACAGATTCACAGCTCAATGATAGTGGTGACACAGATTCACAGCTCAGATAGTGGTGACACAGATTCACAGCTCAATGATAGTGGTGACACAGATTCACAGCTCAGTGATAGTGGTGACACAGATTCACAGCTCAGATAGTGGTGACACAGATTCACAGCTCAATGACAGTGGTGCCACAGATTCACAGCTCAATGATAGTGGTGACACAGATTCACAGCTCAATGACAGTGGTGACACAGATTCACAGCTCAGATAGTGGTGCCACAGATTCACAGCTCAATGATAGTGGTGACACAGATTCACAGCTCAGATAGTGGTGACACAGATTCACAGCTCAGATAATGGTGACACAGATTCACAGCTCAATGATAGTGGTGTCACAGATTCACGGCTCAGTGATAGTGGTGACACAGATTCACAGCTCAATGATAGTGGTGTCACAGATTCACGGCTCAGTGATAGTGGTGACACAGATTCACAGCTCAATGATAGTGGTGACAGACTCACAGCTCAATGACAGTGGTGACACAGATTCACAGCCCTTTGAGAAAAAGGCAAAACAAAGCACCATTTCATTTTTAGAGAGGCAAGAGAATCAAAATCGGGTTTATTATACTAACGTATGTCGAGAAATTTGTTATTTATGGAGCAGTGCACTGTCAGACACAAAATGTACTGTAAGTTACAATGTATAGCAAAAACAAATTCTACAAAAGAGGAATGGCGAGGTGGTGTTCATGGATTTGTGGACCGTTAAGAAATCTGGTGGTAGGTTCCTCAAACATTGAGTGTGGGTTCTCAGCCTCTTTGACATCTCCACTGAAGAGGAACTTCCCAGGAGGTGAGGGTCCTGAGTGATGGCTCCACCTTCTTGAGCCAGCACCTCTTGCCGATGTCCCCAGTGGAGAGTCTTGTGCTGATGTTGGAGCTGGCTTCTTCTACAAACCCCTGCAGTCTCTTACTGGGGCCTCCATACCAGTCCAAAGGCAGAGAAGTTACAATGCACACAACCCTTGTTAGATCGCACTGAGGAGATCCTGGAAATACCGATGACCAGGAATGGAAAAGCTCAGATACACCCAGCCCATCAGAGGCAAAGCAATTGAGCACATCTACAAGGCCTTTGTTTATGTATAGATTTTCATAAATTCTATTATCTTTCTTCATTTTCTTGGAAAAGCTGCAATAAAATAAATCTCATGATAGTACACGATAACATATCTGTGCTTTTGTCCCATGATTGAGCATTAAATTCTGACTCTGAACTGTGGCCAGTGTGGGTTTACCTCAGTGAGTGGTTACTGTGTGTTTACCCCAGTGAGTGGTCAGTGTGTGTTTACCCCAGTGAGTGGGCAGTGTGTGTTTACCCCAGTGAGTGGGCAGTGTGGGTTTACCTCAGTGAGTGGTTACTGTGTGTTTACCCCAGTGAGTGGTTACTGTGTGTTTACCCCAGTGAGTGGGCAGAGTGTGTTTACCCCAGTGAGTGGGCAGTGTGTGTTTACCCCAGTGAGTGGGCAGTGTGGGTTTACCTCAGTGAGTGGTTACTGTGTGTTTACCCCAGTGAGTGGTTACTGTGTGTTTACCCCAGTGAGTGGGCAGTGTGTGTTTACCCCAGTGAGTGGGCAGTGTGTGTTTACCCCAGTGAGTGGGCAGTGTGGGTTTACCTCAGTGAGTGGTTACTGTGTGTTTACCCCAGTGAGTGGTCAGTGTGTGTTTACCCCAGTGAGTGGTCAGTGTGTGTTTACCCCAGTGAGTGGGCAGTGTGGGTTTACCTCAGTGAGTGGTCACTGTGTGTTTACCCCAGTGATTGGTCAGTGTGTGTTTACCCCAGTGAGTGGGCAGTGTGTGTTTACCCCAGTGAGTGGGCAGTGTGGGTTTACCTCAGTGAGTGGTTACTGTGTGTTTACCCCAGTGAGTGGTCAGTGTGTGTTTACCCCAGTGAGTGGTCAGTGTGTGTTTACCCCAGTGAGTGGGCAGTGTGGGTTTACCTCAGTGAGTGGTCACTGTGTGTTTACCCCAGTGATTGGTCAGTGTGTGTTTACCCCAGTGAGTGGGCAGTGTGTGTTTACCCCAGTGAGTGGGCAGTGTGTGTTTACCCCAGTGAGTGGGCAGTGTGGGTTTACCTCAGTGAGTGGTTACTGTGTGTTTACCCCAGTGAGTGGTCAGTGTGTGTTTACCCCAGTGAGTGGTCAGTGTGTGTTTACCCCAGTGAGTGGGCAGTGTGGGTTTACCTCAGTGAGTGGTCACTGTGTGTTTACCCCAGTGATTGGTCAGTGTGTGTTTACCCCAGTGAGTGGGCAGTGTGGGTTTACCTCAGTGAGTGGTTACTGTGTGTTTACCCCAGTGAGTGGTCAGTGTGTGTTTACCCCAGTGATTGGTCAGTGTGTGTTTACCCCAGTGAGTGGGCAGTGTGTGTTTACCCCAGTGAGTGGGCAGTGTGGGTTTACCTCAGTGAGTGGTTACTGTGTGTTTACCCCAGTGAGTGGTCAGTGTGTGTTTACCCCAGTGAGTGGGCAGTGTGTGTTTACCCCAGTGAGTGGGCAGTGTGTGTTTACCCCAGTGAGTGGGCAGTGTGGGTTTACCTCAGTGAGTGGTTACTGTGTGTTTACCCCAGTGATTGGTCAGTGTGAGTTTATCCCAATGAGTGGTCACTGTGGGTTTACCCTGTGACTGGTCAGTGTGAGTTTACCCCTGTAAGTGGTCAGTGTGGATTTACCCCTGTGAGTAGTCAGTGTGGGTTTACCCCTGCGATTGATCAGTGTGAGTTTACCCCTGTGAGTGGTCAGTGTGGGTTTACCCCTGTGAGTGGTCAGTGTGGGTTCACTTGCAGTGTCATCGTTGTTCGATACTGTAGTGTGAGAGCTGGCCCTTTGTTTAGCTGTCTCCTCACCTTCGCAGGTCTCAGAACAGCTTGCAAAAGAAAAGGCATTGAGAAATTTTCAAATAAAAATTAAATTATTAAGAACAATGAAGCGGCAAATTTCAGTGTAATCAGCCTCGGCACAATCGTATGTGACTAAACATTCCCAAGCTGCTGCTGTCTTGCTCTTCTGTCACGGCTGAAATGATCATTATTGACCTTGTCACTCTCATATCCCAGGGTGGTGTTTAAATCCTGTCTTCAGCCCATTCTGTCTCAGTTTCTCCTTTGGGTTTCCCATGTTCCTCATTTAGACTCCACCACACATCCCTCCACTTCCACCCTCTGTTCATAACATTCCCAAGTTAATTTCCACTAGTTATTTACAGGCCAGGCTATACAGCGATCCCCGTCCTACCCTACCCTTCCAAAGAAACTCCTCCCTTGTGTTTACTCGTAAAGCTGTGTGACAAACCTCCTAGCAGCACGTTGGCTAATCGATCAGCCTGATTCATCACCCAGGGACAGCCAGGGCGTGAGTTCGAGGGGCATCCGGGGGTGGGATCAGGGCAGGGGGGAGCCTGATGTCCAAAAGGCAACAGCTGCCTCATTCAGGGTCCAAAAGGTAAAGGTCACTGACCAAAAGCAAAAACATTTACCAGCTCTCCCGCTCCCTTTGTCTGCTGAAGGGTGATGCTTTAATAAATAAAATTTTCACAGGGGAAGAAATTCTCAGGGCTTGTGGGCCCGCCTTTCATTCGGCCACACTCATTTATCTGGCAGAACTTCCCCCAGACGAACCGCTTTTGAAGACGAGAAGGAGGGTGAAATGCTTCCAATCGCTTTGTTCCCATCTGACCACCTGCCTGTGTCTCTGGTGCTGTTTATGCCTGTGTGCGTTATGCTCAACTATGGCACAAAATCAGGCTCAAAGATCGCTTCTACACTGCAGTTATGAGACTATTAAATGCTTCCTGGTATTAAAAGATGGACTCTTGACCTCATAATCTACCTCATTATGATCTTGCACCTCTTGTCCAGCTGCACTTCACTTTCCCTGTCGTTGTTACACTTTATTCTGCATTGTTATTGTTTTTGTCTATTTCAATTATCTCATCTATACGAATAGTATGCAAGACAAACCTTTCCCTGTATCTCAATGCAAGAGACAATAATATACCAATTTCAATTCCACTATTTACTTATTTAGAGATACAGCATGGAACAGGCTCTTCAGGGACAACTTGGCGCTCTGTCCAACAACTCACCAAATTAACCCTAAATGAACCCAAATTAACCCTAACCCTAATTGAATTCACCCTGACATTTGAGAAGGAGGTGCTGAAGTCAGATGTATCAGTACTAAAGTGGAGTAAAGGGAATTTCAGAGGCATGAGAGGGAAGTTGGCCAGAATTGATTGGAAAAGAACACTGGCAGGGATGACAGCAGAGCAACAAAGGGTGTAACTTTTGGAAGCAATTCGGAAAGTACAGCATATATACATCCCAAAGAGGAAAGAGTATTCTAAAGGAAAGATGACACAAGTGTGGCTAACAAGAGAAGTCAAAGCCAACAGAAAAGCCATATACTAGAGCAAAAATTAGTGAGAAATTCGAGGACTGGGAAGCTTTTAAAAACCAACAGAAGCCAACTAAAAAATCATTAAGAAGTTAAAGATGGATTTGGATTTTCTTCAGATACATACAGTGTAAAAGAGAGGTGAGTGCAGATATTGAACTGCTGGAAAATGATGCTGGAGAGGTAGAGGAAGACAAGGAAAAGGCAGACAAACTGAATAAGTATTTTGCATCATTCTTCACCTGTGAAAGACACTAGCAGTTTGGTAGAAGTTCCAGATGTCAGGGCATGAAGTGTGTCAAGTTGCCATAATGAGAGAGAAGATTCTTAGATAACTGAATGGCTTGAAGGTAGATAAATCACCTGGACCAGATGGTGTACACCGCAGAACTCTGAAAGAGGTGGCTGAAGAAATTGTGGAGACATTAGTAAAGATCTTTCATGAATCACTGGATTCTGGAATGGTTCTGGAAGACTGGAAAATTGCAAATATAACTCCAGTCTTCAAGAAGGGAGAGAGGCAGAAGAAAGGAAATTATAGGTCTGACCTCAGTGGTTGGGAAGATGTTGATTATTAAGGATAGATCTCAAGGTACTTGGAGCCTATAGTCAGCATGGTTTCCTCAAGGAAACATCTTGTCTGACAAATCTGTTGGAATTCTTTGAATAACAAGCAGGGTAGTCAAAGGAGAATTGGTTGATGTTGTGTACTTGGATTTTCAGAAGGTCTCTAACCAGGTGCACACATCAGGCTGCTTAACAAATTACAAGCTTGTGGGTATTACAGGAAAGATTCTCACATGGATAATGGAATTGATGGCTTTGTTGCAAAGTTTGCAGATGATATGAAGGTAGGTAGAGGGGTATGTGGTTCTGAGGAAGTAGAGAGTCTACAGAAGGACTTCAGATTAGGAGAATGGACAGATATAACAGATAGAATACAGTGTTGGTAAGTGTATGGTGAAGCACTTTGGTAGAAGAAATGAAAGTGTTGGCTATTTTCTTAATGGATAGAAAATACAAAACAACTGAGGTTCAAAGGGTCTTGGGAGTTCTCGTGCAGGATCCCCTAAAGGTTACTTTGCAGGGTGAGTCTGTGGTGATGAAGGCAAATGCAATGTTAGCATTCATTTCAAGACAACTAGAATATAAAAGCAAGGATGTAATTTGGAAACCTTATAAATCACTCGTGAAGGCTCACTTGGAGTATTGTGAGCAGATTTGACACCTTATCTTAGGATGTACTGGAACTGAAGAGGGATGAAAAAAGGTTCACTATAATGAATCAGAATTAGAAGAGAATCAGAATCAGGTTTATTATCACCGGCATGTGATGTGAAATTTGTTAACTTAGCAGCAGCAGTTCAATGCAATACATAATCCAGGAGAGAGAGAAAAATAATAATAATCTTAAATAAAATTTAAAAAATAATAAACAAGTAAATCAATTACATATATTGGATAGATTTTTTTAAAGTGCAAATCAGAAATACTGTATATTAAAAAAAAGTGAGACAGTTTCCAAAGCTTCAAAGTCCATTTAGGAATCGGATGGCAGAGGGGAAGAAGCTGTTCCTGATTCACTGAGTGTGTGTCTTCAGGCTTCTGTGTCTCCTACCTGATGGTAACAGTGAGAAAAGGGCATGTCCTGGGTGCAGGAGGTCCTTAATAACGGATGCTGCCTTTCTGAAACACCACTCTCTGAAGATGTCCCGGGTACTTTATAGGCTGGTACCCACAATGGAGCTGACTAGATTTACAACCTTCTGCAGCTTCAGCTTCTTTCGGTCCTGTGCAGTAGCCCCTCCATAGCAGACAGTGATGCAGCCTGTCAGAATGCTCTCCACGATTCCAGGATTGAATAGCATGTCATATGAAGAGGGTTTGTTGGCTGTGGGCCTGTATTCACTAGAATTTATAAGAATAAGGGGTGACCTCATTGAAACCTATCAAATGGTAAAAGGCCTTGATAGAACGGATGTGGGGAGGATGTTTCCTGTGGTGGGAGAGTTGAAGACCAGAGGACACGGTCCCAGAATAAAGGGGCATCCTTTTAGAATGGAGATGTGGATGAATTTCTTAGCCAGAGAGCAGTGAATCTGTGGTGGAAGTTGATAAACTCTTGATTGGTCAGGGCATGAAGGGAGAAGATTGCGGCTGAGAGAGAAAATTGGATCAGCCATGATGGAATGGCGGAGTAGACTCAAAGGGCCAAGTGGCCTAATTCTGCTCCTATATCTTATAGTGTTATGTTCTCATCACAGGACAATTTACAATGATCAGTTAACCTACCGACCGGTACTTCTTTGGAATGTGGGAGGAAACCAGAGCACCTGGAGGGAACCCACATGGGAAGAACATACAGGGTCCTTACAGACAGCGTGGTAATTGAACTCTGAACTCCAGCACCCGGAACTGTAACAGCATCGCGGTAACTACTGTGCTCCCCTGGTGCCACACCAACTCACTCATTCCAAACAAGATGTCTATGCGAGCTAATTCCATGTGCCTATATTTCACCCATATCCCTCTGAATCTTTCTTCTCCTTGTGCCTGTACTTTAAAACAGTGTAATTTTGTCCACCTCTCCCACTTCCTTTGGCAGCTTGCTCTGTATACCCACCACTCTTTGTGTGAAACTTCTTCTGCGTCTGCTTGGGACTGCGCAAGCACTGCCGGGCGGCTGTTATAACGCGCAGTCGGTGTGAACGGTGTGAGAGTTAAATTGTAAAGTGAGCTTTTTTGACTAGGTCCCTAAATTGATTTGATTGGGTCTATCTTTAAAAATATTAATGTCAGAAACGCGGCGCAGGTCTGGTGGCAGAAGTTTCCACTCTCTTGTTGATCTTGGGTAGAGGGAGTACTGGTAGCAAACCTTGTTGAATGAAGGGGTTTCCAGTTTGCTGTCGAGTTGAACTGACCCTGTGATGAATTTGGATGTTTGACGGAGTGATGTTGTGAACTTCACGATGAAGGCATCCCAGCAGCTCCACATCATTCGGAGTTTGAGGAGATGCAATATGTCACCAAAGATTCTTGCAAATTTCTATAAAAGTACAGAGAAAAGCATTCTGACTGGTTACACCACCTCCTCATACGGAAGCTCCGATGCATGAGGTCAGAAGAGGCTGTAGAGGGTTGAGACTCAGCCAGCTCCATCATGGGCACAACCCTCCCCTCCATCAAGGACACCTGCAAGAGGCAGTGTGTCAAGAATGTGCCATCCATCAGTGAGGTCCCTCACCATCTGGGACATGCCTCTTCCTCATCATTACCATCAGGAACTTGAAGACTCACACTCACCTATCTAGGAATAGCTTCTTCCTCTCTGCCGTCGGATTTCTGTTCAGTGAAGGAACCTGTGACCACTGCAGTATTATGGCACACACAAAATGCTGCAGGAACTCAACAGGTCAGGCAGCATCTATGGAAATGAATACACTGTCGACGTTTCTTCAGGACTGGAAAGGAAGGTGGAAAGATGCCAGAATAAAAAGGTGGGGCGAGAGGAAGGAGGGTAGTTGGAAGGTGATCAGTGAAGCCAGGTGGGTAGCAAAGATAAAAGGCCAGAGAGGAAGGAGTCTAATAGGAGAGCAGAATAGACCATAGGAGAAAGGGGAGGAGGAGGGTCCCAGGGGGAGATGATAGGCAGGTGAGAAGATGTAAGAGGCCAAAGTGGTGAATAGAAGAAAGGGGGAGGGACTTTTTTACTAGAATTATTCTATTACCACTATTATTCCTTTTTATTTGCACTATTATTTATTTTGCAATTTAATGTAATTTTATGTCTCTATGTTGTACTGAGCACACAAGACAAGAAATTGCATGTCGTAAGAGACAATGGTAGTAATCATGATTCTGATGTGTTTGGTCCTTAAACTACCTTGGTTAAACATGGCCACCAGGGGGCATCTGACAACTGTCCGTGTTGAGCTGTTCTGCAGTTTTTGCTCTGCCTCGGCGTCACCCTGGTTTCCATGTTTTAACTTCCAAGCAGTTAGACATAAGACATAGGAGCAGAATTAGGTCATTCAGCCCATTGAGTCTACTTCGCCATTCCATCATGGCTGTTCATGCGTCCCATTCAACTCATGTACCTGCTATCTCACCATGTTCCTTGATGCCCCGAGCAATCAGGAAACAATCAACTTCTGCTTTGAATATACCCATGGACATGGCCTCCACCACAGTCCATGGCAGATCATCCCATAGATTTGCCATTCTTTGGCTGGAAAATTTCCTCCTTACTTCTGTTCTAAAAGGTCACCCCTTAATTTTGAGGCCTTGCTCTCTAGTTCCAGATAACCCCACCAAAGGAAACAGCCTCTCCACATCCATCTTTACAAAATTCGGTATGTTTCAATGAGATCCTCACACATTCCTCTAAGTTCCAGTCAGTACAGGGCCACAGCTAACAAACGCTCCTCATATGTTAACCCCTTCATTCCGAAATCATCTTTGTGAACCTCCTCTAGAATCTCTCCAAAGACAACACACCCTTTCTGAGATAAGGGGCCCAAATCTATTAACAATACTCCATGTGCGGCCCAAGTAGAGTCGTATAAAGCGTCAGCATTAATTTCTTGTTTTTATACTCTATTCCCCTTGAAATAAATGCCAACATTGCATTTTGCCTTTTTACCACAAACTCAACCTGTGAATTGACCTTCCAAGGGTCTTGCACGAGAACTCCTAAGTCCCTCTGCACCTCTGATGTTTGAACTTTTTCCCCATTTAGATGTTCCCTTTATCAAAATGTATTATCACTTATTTCCCATCACTGTATTCAATCTGCCATATTTTTGCCCAATCTTCCAATAAATCCTGCTGCAATCACACTGCTTTCTCAGCACTACCTACCCCTCCACCTATCTTCATATCATCCACAAACTTTGGCACAAAGCCATCAGTTCCACAATATAAATCTTTAACAAACAATGTGAAAAGTAGCAATCCCAATACTGACCCCTGACAAACACCACGAGTCACTGGCAGCCAACCAGAAAAGGCCCCCTTTATTCCCACTCACTGCCTCCTGCCTGTCAGCCATTCCTCTATCTATGCCAGTATATTTCCTGCAACGCCATAGGACTTTATCTTGTTAAGCAGCCTCATGTGAGGCATCTTAACAAATGCCTTCTGAAAATCTAGGTAAATGACATCCACCTCTTCTCCCTTGTTCACCCTGCTTGTTACTTCCTCAAATAATTTGAACAGATTTGTCAGGCAAGACTTCCCTTCTCAGAAATCATGCTGACTTTGACTTACTTTATCATTAGTCTCCAAATACCCTGAAACATCGTCCTTAATAATGGACTTTCCCAACCACTGAGATTAGGCTAACTGGCCTATAATTTCCTTTCTTTTGCCTTCCTCCTTTCTTGAAAAGAGAAGTGACATTTGTAATTTTCCCATCCTCTGGGACCATGCCAGAATCAAGTGATCCTTGAAAGATCATAACCAATGATTCTGCTATCTCTTCAACGACCTCTTTCAGAACTCCGGAATGCAAACCATCTGGTTCAGGTGATTTATCCACCTTAAGACCTTTGAGTTTGCCTAGCACTAAAACTGATGCAAAGTACTCATTAAGTTCATCTACTATTTCTGTGTTCCCCATTATTACCTCTCCAGCGTCATTTTCCAGTGGTCCATTATCGACTCTCGCCTTCCCTTGTTATGTTGTTTTGTTATGTCTCCCCTCTCGCTGTGAAATGGGGACACCCCTTTTTCCCTTATTAGGGAGAGAGAGAGCCTGTGGACTGTTGAATTACCAGGTGAACGAGTAGTCTTTGGGGTACTGCAAGTCTTTATTGATGATTTGCTGCATGCTTGAGTGCTCGGTAGAAGATGTACACGCATTTTTTGCTGATGTGGGAGGGAGGATCGTTGTTTAGCTGCTGCTTATGTGTGGGAAGGGGAGTGGTGGGGCTTTGGGGTTCCAACATTTAACTGTCATTCATTCTTTGGGGCACTCCTCTGTTTTTGTGAAAGTTTGCGAAGAAAAAGAATTTCAGGGTGTATATTGTATACATTTCTCTGACATTAAATGTACCTATTGAAACCTCTTATTCTTTATATAACTGAAAAAACTTCTAGTATCCTGCTTTATACTATTGACTAGTTTGCCTTCATATTTCATCTTTTCCCTTCTTATAGATTTTTTAGTTGCCTTTTGTTGGATTTGAAAGCTTCTCCGTCATCCAACTTCCCACTCACTTCTACTACTTTATATGCTGTGTCCTTGGCTTTCATGCAGTCCCTAACTTCCCGTGCCAGCCACGGTTGCCTATCCCTTCCATTTGATAACAGCTTCTTCTGTGGGACACATTTATTCCCAGAAACATCAGTCACCTCTGCTCTGCCGTCATCCCCACTAGTATCCCCCTACAACCCACCTGGGCAAGCTACTCTCTCATGCCTCTGTAACTCCCTTTATTCCATTGCAATACTGATACATCTGACTTATGCTTCTGCCTCTCAAATTGCAGCATGAATTAATTCATATTATGATCACTGCCCCCTAAGGGTTCCTTTATGTTAAGATGACTAATAAAATCTGGTTTATTATAAAACACCCAAGCTAAGATAGCGTTTCCCTGAGTAGGCACAGCAACAAGCTGCTCTAAACAGCCATCTTGTAGGTACTCAACAAATTCCCTCTCTTGCAATCTGACACCAACCTGATTTTCCCAATCCATTTAAGTACCCCATTACAACTGTGTCATTACCCTTATTACGTGCCTTTTCCTGCTCCTTTTGCAGTCTCGACCCCACACCTTGGCTACTATTTGGAGGCATTTCTATGATTTCCATAATGGTATTTTTACGCTTGCAGTCTCTTAACTCCACCCACAAAGACAGGACAATCTCTGACCCTGTGTCACCTCTTTCTAAAGATGTAATTCCATCTCCTACCAACAGAGCCACACCACCACCTATACCTTCCTGCCTGACAATTTGATACAAAGTATACCCTTTGATGTTCAGCTCCCAACTACAGCTTCTTTCAGCCATGACTCAGTGATGCCCACAACGTCATACCAACCAATCTAATTGCACCACAAGTTTGTCCACCTTATTCCAAATGCTACCTGCATTTAAATCAGAATCAGAATCAGACTTTAATTGCCAAGTACCTGTACACCAACAAGGAATTTACTTCCGGCAGATGTTGTCTCTCTGCTCATAACAGATGATAAATATAAATGAAAATATAGATTATACATACAAGTAGTGCAATCCAAGTAATAGTTAGCCGACAGTTAACCGGCAGTTAACTGTTCAGCAAAGTGACCGCAGTAGGGAAAAAACTTCTCCAGTGCCTATTAGTCTTAGTCTGGAGGGATCTGAAGCGCCTACCAGATGGAAGCAGTTCAAACAGTCTGTGCGCAGGATGGAAGGAGTCCTTTATGATGTTCCCTGCCCTCTTCTTCAACCTGGAAGAGAACAGGTCCACAATAGAGGGCAGGGAGGCTCCAATGATGCGCTCGGCAGTCCTCACTGTGCGCTGTAGTCTGGTTCTGTCCTGCTTGGTGGCGGCTCCAAACCACACAGTGATGGAGGTGCACAGGATAGCGCCGTCAGTCCTGAATACTTTGCCCTTATGAATTTTGCCTCTGTGGTACAATTTAACTCTTTGCTCTGCCTGCAGTTGTGTCCAATCATTGGCCTGTCCTTCCTTACATTCATGTTACACCAATTATCTACTTGTAAACCTGCTGGCTCATCCTCAGCTCCATCACACTGGTTCCCATTTTGCCGAAAGTAAAATCATACATTAATTTCTTATATTGCTACCACTTAAAATCCCATTAGCACTGGTATCCCTGAATGGCCCTGAGGGAAAGGCCCTTCGGCCCATCGAGTATTTGCTGACCATCTACCATCCATTTATAATACCCCAGTTCAGATTCAGATATGGTCACATACACCAGGGTGCAAGGAGATCCCTTGCTCATGTCACGCTCACAGAGTAAACTGTACACACGGTGACAACAAATACAGTGAGCAGTGTGGAACAACAGACCGCCATGCCGTATGAAGTAGTGAGAACGAAAAGCTGAAGGAACAACAGCGGGATGATCCAGAGAGGTAGAGTCCACGAATGTGGCAGAACCACTAGGGAGGGGAAATAGGGACCAAGAGAGAAAGAGAATGAAGAGAGAGAGAGAGAGAGAGAGAGAGAGAGAGAGAGAGAGAGAGAGAGAGAGAGAGAGAGAGAGAGAGAGAGAGAGAGAGAGAGAGAGAGAAAATGAGGAAAAATCAAAAGAGAGGTGATTGATTCAGAAGTGAGAAAGAAGCTGTTCTTGAGTCTTGTCCTCGGAGCTTTTAAGCTCCTGTATTTTCTCCCAGCAGGTAGAAGAGAGAAAGGGAATAGCCAGGGTGGCAGGCAGTCTCGATGATACACAAGTCAAGTTCATTGTCATGTAAATACGTACTCGCTGGGACAGTTGGGGCTCGTCAGCCCCCAAAAGAATACTCTGATTTTAAACCTCCGCTGCCTTGCGACCATACCCACCGCTGGGAAAGGCTTCGGAAGTAAATCCCGAGGAAGAAATTCGGAGCTGGGGTTTGATGTTGTTTACAACTTCACTATCATCAAACGAAACCAGGTTAAAGCGCAGTCGTACATGTAACACACGGTAACTTAGGAAAGTAAGGATAAAGTCTACAGATGAATTAAGTATAAATAAACAAAGTAAAGTGCCTAAAGTGAATACAGTATTGTCGTGTACAGAACACGTGAACCAGTGACACGTCGAATGCGATGTAGCCGGGATTTTAGAGTTTAATGGCCTCTATGACTCTATACAGCAGGATCTAATACACCCAAATATTATGTTCACTTCTAGTCAACAATTTATATTAACGAATTTCACAACATATACCGGTGACATTAAACCTGGTTGATTCCGATTCTGAGTTTAGGAAGGATACAAAAGCTCTTGAGAAGGTGCAGAGGGGATTTTTCAGGATGCAGCTTGGACTGGAGAACGTGTAGTGAGGAACGGTTGATTGAGCTGTAGCTTTTCTTTATGGAGTGAAGCAGGATGACAGGTGTCTTGATAGGAGCATATAAAGATTTCAGATCGATCCAGTGGATATACTGTATAACACATTTTTCCTCAGACAATGCTAATATCAAAGAATTTTTTTTATGTTGAGTGAAGGAAAGTTTAGGTGGATGTCAGAGGGATGTTTTTCAAAACAAATACTGGTAAGTACCTGGAATGCCATGGGTGGTGAAAGGGGATGATATGTTAGGAACAATTAGGTGATTCGTATATTGGTCCTTGGAGGGTTATATGGACTGGAGAAGGAATGGTTAGATTGATTGTGGAGTAGATTAAAAGGTTGGCTCATCATATAAATATAATTGTCCTGGGCCCATCATATAATTGCAAAGAAAGCAATGATATCACCGCTACTTCCTGAAGAGTCTGCATGACATCAAACTTTTATAGATGTGTGGTGGAAAGTGTGCTGACTGGCTGCGTTAAAGCCTGGTACGGGAACACCAATGCCTTTGAGTGGAAAACCCAACAAAAGCTAATGGATTCAGCCCAGGTTAATCCCTCCAAACGTTGTCATAACAGAGCAGCACCCATCATCAAAGATCCTCACCACCCAGGTCATGCTCTTTTCTCGCTGCTGACATCAAGAGCCTCAGGACTCACACCTCCATCTTCAAGAACAGTTACCACCCCTCAACCACCAGGCTCTTCAACCAAAGGGGATAACTACTTTCATTCTATTTCACCCCATCTCTCTCCCTTTTTCTCTCCTTCTCTTCCTTTCTCTGTCTCTCTCTGTCTCTCTCTATTTCTCTCTCCCCCTCTCTCTCTCTCTATCTGTCTCTCTCTCTGTCTCTCTCTATCTCTCTCTCTCTCCCTCTCCCCCCTCCCCCCAGTTGCTGCCTGCCCTGCCCAGTGTTTCCAGCATTTGCAGTTTTCAGTTTCTGTTTCCTGTATCTGGTTCTGCCTCTTTATTAGCACCAGTCCTGAGTCGTACAGGATACCCTGGATCTGGCAGAGAGAATGGCTGCTCTGTTTGACTTTGATTCATTCGTCATGTATCATGTTGTATGAGGCGGGTGATCGTAGTCTTGACCATGATTGTCCTTGGAAATGGACTTTGATAGGGAATGCTGATTTTCTGGGAGTAAAGGGATGGAAATCAAACCAACATTAACCTTATTCATACTGGATAATTTCTGGGCTACTGTCTGATGCTGATTGAGGGATGAATTTTGGCTAATATACATCGGATGTTGAAAAGTACAATACAGAAAAGACTTTTTGGAGCACAACAATGCCAGTTTAAACCAATCCCGTCCCAAGACTGCAGATGTCCATATCGCTCCATTCTCTGCCTGACTGAACACCTCTTAAGCATTGCTATTGTATCTGTTTTCAGCAACACCACCCCCTCCCTCCGGCGGCTCTCTACTCGCCCAGCACTCTCTGTAAAAAAAAAGCCTTGTCTCAGCATTTGCCTTTTAAATTTCCCTCTCTCACTTTAAAGCAGTGCTTTTTAGTATTTCACATTCCCACTCTGGGGTAAAACGCACAAGCTCGTCCTCTCATAATTTTATAAACTTCTGTCAGATCTGCTCTCAGACTCCTCCACTCCACTGAAAACTGCCCAGGTTTCTCCTTATGGTTTGTATGCTCTCTAATCCAGGCTGCACCCCAGTAAACCTCTTCTGCCCCCTCTCCATGTCCCTCCTGTAATGGGGTAACTAGAATAGAAGGAAGTACTCCAAATTGGCCGAATCAAAGTTCTAACCAGTTACAACGAAACTTCACAACTTTTACACTCAGCACTTCAACCAATGAAGGGAAGTATTCTTGGCTGCTCTATCCATCTGTGTGGCCTCTTTCACCAGGTCTCTGTGGGAACCTTCAGACCCCTCTGTACATCAATGTACCAAAGGTTCCTGCTATTCACTGCATACGTTTCCCAGTGTCCCTATATTAAGAGAATTGCCCTGCTCCTCCACAAATCCTGCTTCAGTGATCCAGGTTCGATGCCGACCTTTGGCAGTATTTGTGTGGGGTTCTCACATTCTCCCTGTTACCCTGGGTCCTCCAGCTCCCTCCCACATCCCAAAGATGGGTGGATTGGTAAAGTGGTCGCTGTAAAGTGCCCTTTGTGTGTGGTAGAATCTAGGGGTGTTGATGGAAACACAGGAGAAAAAGAACAGGACATCGGGACTGGTGAAGCATCTTTGCCTGAAATGTTGACTTTTCATTCTTATCCTCCATTGATGCGTGCATATGTGTGTGTGTGTGTGTGTGTGTGTGTGTGTGTGTGTGTGTGTGTGTGTGAGTGTGTGTGTGTGTGTGTATGTGCGTGTGTGTGAGTGTGTGCGTGAGTGTGTGCGTGTGTGTGTGTGCGTGTGTGTGTGTGTGTGTGAGTGTGTGCGTGTGTGTGTGTGCGTGTGTGTGTGCGTGTGTGTGTGTGTGTGTGTGTGTGTGTGAGTGTGTGTGTGTGTGTGTGTGTGTGTGTGTGAGAGAGTGTGTGTCTGTCTCAAGATTTAATATGGAATGAGTGAGGGATTGGTGTAAATTGGTGGTTGATGGCTAACACAGAGTCTGTGGGCTAAATAGTCTGTTCCTCTGCTGTGTGAGTCTGTGACTGTATTTCATTCAAAAGTTTGGAAATACTAGTTCAGTTAAGGTTTTCTGAATTCACTCCTGAAGCCCTATTGCCAGTTTGTGGCCCCTGGGAATTGAATCACTCTCCCAGCACATTGCCTTCTTGGACCACAGAAAGCAGTTTAAACCCCAGAGGGTCTTTGTAATGGAAATGAGACGAGGGCCTGCTCTCCCAGACTGAATACAAGTTATCCTCAATCCTCAGGAACCGCTTAAGAAGCCTAAGACAATTCCACTGAATGCACTTCCACACAGCCTCAGTTCGAGCACGTTGCTATGGCAACGGCAAAGGTAGCCCCCTATTCCAGCCAGGATGAACACCCAGAGTTCAACTAATTATAACCCACAAGTTACTACAGGACAGCTCATTGGCACTCTGTCCCATCAAGGAGCTTTGTGTCAAAGTGACTCTAACCAGGTCATCTTGGAACTGCAGGCCCTTCAGCCCATCATATTTCTGCTGACCATGATGCCAAATTAAACTACTCCATCTGTCTGCTCATGGACTGTATTCCTTTCTTTCCCTACCTTTTCATTTCTCTTTCTAAAAGCCTCTTAATCATTGCTTTTGTATCTGCTTCCACCATCTTCCCTGGCAGCACGTTCTAGACACCTACCACTCTCTGTGCAAAAGAATGGGACAGCCCGCATGAGAAACTGGAAAAGGAAATGTACTTAACATGCCAATGAGGTAGATGGTGACAACCTTTTGTGTGCAGTTTAAATTCCTTTGTGCACTAGTTGCAAAAGATGTGTACACATGCACGTGGGTATTCCTTAGGGCAAACGTGGTCTTTCTTGGGGGCTTTGCTATTGCTTGCTTGGTGGGTGGAGGTTGCTGATGCTTTTGTAGCAAAAGTAAATGGTGGAGGGGGAGGGGCAGTGCTTTGGTGCTGCTTGTGTAAGGGGGCTCTGGGTTTCTAACGTTTTTACTGTCACTCATTCTTTAGGGCACTTGTTCTGCTTTTGTGGATGTCTGTGAAGAATGAGAAATTCAGGTTGTATATTGTATCGATTGTCTGATATTAAATGGAACTATTGAACTTATGAATTATTAATCAAAGATAATCAATCCCTCCTTATAGCTCATACCCTCTTATCAAGAGATGGTCTAATACTGATACAGGTCTCAACCCAAAATATCACCATTTTCTTCACCCCCCTCCCCACCCCACAGATGCTGTTCGACTTGCTAAGTTCTTCCAGCAGATTGTTTGTTATTCCATTTTCCAATATCTACCATTTTTTTTGCGTCCAAGGGAGCCAATGATGTAGAGAAGAAAGATTTACAAGGGTTACCAGAGCAGGTCTACAGAATTAACTGCTCCTCATAGCCTATGAAAAGACAGGTGAAGCAGAGGGAACTTTCTGATGGGGGATGGAGATGTATAAAGCCTGGATTTCCATGGTAAATGAGAGGCATTTTGACCAGGGAATGGGAAGTTATTGAAAGGGTGGAAATTATGATGTATCTAGGAAGGGACAGGACAAGAGAGAAATCAAGTTGGAGTCCAGGAATAAAGAAATGGTTTGAGTGTGGGAAGGGCAGTTAGAAGCAGTAGGTTAAATTGGGCAGTCCTGCCAGCAATCTGAGATAAGAGACAGAAACGAGCAGCGAGGAATTGGGAAACTATCAAAGTGAAGGTGTGGAGGAAGGAATCCCATGGTATGTCTAAGGTTGGAATTCAGTTGTCTGGTTTCAGTACTGGTGTCGTGGTCCAAACTCTGACAATACATGTAAATTCACCACTTCTCCTGTTGTGAAAGGATGAATTGTGGAGCATAATCATTGGTTCTAGCATATGAAACAAAAAGATCACAATGGTGATTGTGCTGAGGTCAATGTAATCATCGGCATACACAACTCTGCAGCAGCACAGGAGATCTTTAATGCTCCTAGTCTACTGCAACAAGACAAGAAGTACAAATTTGCCCTTCCGTTTAGTCAGAAGCTCTACCCCTCGGCTTGTCTGCCACAAGGGGAATCATTATGTCTACTACGAGTGGACAGAACTGTGTTTAGACCCATCTGTCATGAAGATGCCTAGACACCTCTGACTAAGGGATCCACAATGGTCCATCCCTCTCCCATTAAGACTTGGTTGAGTGTTCTTGTTGGGTCAGACCAGCTGATTTCTGGAATTGTCCACTACTGCCAATTCTGAGGAACTATGATGTTACACCAGTAGTTGTCACAACTCTCAACAAATTGGGACAAGGGTTGAACCTAAATAGACCCAGTGGAGGTAAAAAGTAGTTCAAGCTGAGGGAGAAAGAGGGGCAGAGGTGAATCATGTAGGAGACACATAGGAAGTACCAACAGGACAATTCAGATTTAAGATCATTTCTGGGGCTCGCCATCAAACGTTGTGGACTCATACAGCATGAAAGCAGGACTGCTCCGTGCTGACCAAGATTGCCATATCACGTAAATGTAGAGGTCTGAGACGGCCCGGCTTCTGCATGCACGAGGAACTCCTGCAGCTCAGTGATCCTATGCAGGTTCACTGGGTGGTTATGGCAGAGAAAGCAGAGCGTAAGAATAAAAGTAATTCACACAGGACCCCGGGAATCAGTCCTTGACCCTTCCCAGAGCCACGGGACTAGACGCCATGACCTACAGGTGACTCTGAATTGCATAGAATGAAATGCTGTGCAGATTCAACCTCACTCTCTCATGTGGGAAAATCTGGTTCTAGGGAACACTCTGACCCCATTTAGTGTGCAACAGGACTTTGACTTTGAACCAAAGCTAACACTGGCACTTAGCTCTTCCTTTGTCAGTTAACCCACCTTTCCAGCAATAAAAGTGGATTGTCATTATAATTCACAGAATGCCACAGTGTTAAACCCCTCTTTTATGGCAGATACTTTTAACCTGCCATTTGGCTTTTGTTAATTCATTGTTCATTGTCCAACAACTATTGAATGGGATCGAACTGAATTGTTTTATTTCTGCCACCCATACCAAGATATGGTGAAAAGCCCATGTTGCATATTGTTTGTACAGATCAGATCGGTGTAGACAGTGCACTGGGGCAGAACAAGGGAGAACAATAATATGCAGAATAAAGTGTGACAGCTACAGAGAGAAGTGCAGAGCAGGTGAACAATAAAGGGCAAGATCACAAACACGAGAAAATCTGCAGCACGTACAAAATGCTGGAGGAACTCAGCAGGTTGGGCCGAGACCCTTCTTGAAGGGGGAAGGGGGAAGATGCCAGAATTAAAAGGCGGAGTGAGGGGAAGGAGGATAGCTAGAAGGTGAGAGGTCAAGCCAGGTGGGTGGGAAAGGTAAAGGGCTGGAGAAGAAGGATCTGATAGGACAGGTGAGTGGACCATAAGCGAAAGGGAAAGTGGAGGGAACCCAGAGGGAGGAGCAAGATCGTAATTAGAACGTACAACAATGAAAAAATCCTGACGGCATCAGTAAGTATTGTGGCAAAGAAATCCTCAAATGTTTTCTTTCAACTGATGTTCCCAATTTCCGCCTACTTGGAGTGCTCGATGAAGCGATCCCTCAGTTTACAAGGTGTCTCACCAATGTAAGGGAGTCCATATCGGGAGCGTCGGATACGATAGACAATCACTGCAGATTCACATTACCTCACCCGGAAGGACTGTTTGGGGCCTTGAATGGAGGTGAGGGAAGAGGTGAATGGGCAGGTGTAGCACTTCGGTCACTTGCAAGGTTAAATGCCGGGAGGGATGAATGGTCAAGGGAATCATTGAGGGAGTGATCCCTGTGGCAAGTGGAGGGGGGGGGGAGAGAAAGTTAAGATGTGTTTGTGGTAGGACCCCTTTGGAGATGATGGAAGTTGTAGAGAATGATGTGTTGAATGCAAAGTCTCAAGTGGTGGTAGGTAAGGACAAAAGCAACTACCACTGTTACGGCAACGGGAGGATGGGGTAAGCACAAATGTCTGCGATATGGAGGATGCAGGTGAGGGTAGCATCAATGGTCGAGGAAAGGAAGCTCCTTTGTTTGGAGAAGGAAAACATCTCTGATGATCTGGAAAGGAAAGCCTCATCCTGGGAACAAATGCGTCAAAGACAGGGGAACTGAGAAAAGGGAATGGCATTTTAAAGGAACAGGGTGGGAAGAGGTATAGTCAAGATAGCCGTGGGAATCCGTAGGTTTATAAAAGATGTTGGTCAACAGTTTGTCTCCAGAGATAGAGATGACAAGATCTATAAAGCAGAGGGAGGTGTCAGAGATGGTCCTAATGAGTTTAAGAGCAGGGTTGTAGTTTCATCAATTTGATGAAATTGATGAGCTCAGCATGGGTCCGTGAAGCAGCACCAATGCAGTCATCAACGGAGTGGAGGAGGAGTTAGGGAACATTATTGGGGAAAGCTTGGAATATGGACTGTTCTACAAAGCCAACAAAACTGTGGGCATAGCTGGGCTTATGCGGGTGCCCATGGCTACCATTCAAGTCTGGAAAATGTGGGAGGAGCAGAAGGAGAAATTGTTGAAGATGAGGACCAGTTCTGCCAGATGGAGGAGGGTGGTGGTGTAGGGGAACTGCATAGTTCTTTTATTGAGAAAGAAAAGGGAAGCGTTAAGGCCTCCTTGATGGGGGATAGAGATGTATAGGGACTGGCTGTCCATGGTGAAAATGAGGTGGTCAGGGCCAGGGTATTGAAAGTTAGTGAGGAGGTTGAGAACAGGGGAAGTGTTGTGGAAGTAGATGGGAAGGGACTGAACCAAGGGGTATAGAATGGAATTGAGGTATGAGGACACAGGTTCAGTGGAGAGAAGGCAGAGACAATGGGTCTACCCAGACAGTCAGGTTTGTGGATCTTGGGTAGGAAGTAGAAGTGAGCAGTGTGGGGTAAGGGAACTTTGAGTTTTGTGGCAGAGAATGGGAGCTCTCCAGAGCTGATGAGGTCAGTGATGGTGCTGGAGACAGCAGAGTGGGGTCCTCTCCAAGGGTTAGGTATGAGGAGGTGTAGCCTCAGCAAGATAGAGGTCTGCCTGCCACATTACAGCAGCATCATCTTTGTCTGCAGATTTGATTGCAAGACTAGAACTAGTGAACAGAGTGTGGGGGGCGGTGC
The DNA here is from genome assembly GCF_030144855.1 of Hypanus sabinus. Lineage (NCBI taxonomy): Eukaryota > Metazoa > Chordata > Chondrichthyes > Myliobatiformes > Dasyatidae > Hypanus > Hypanus sabinus. The sequence continues at coordinate 153,898,272 of NC_082710.1, forward strand.
ATTCTGAAGGGGTAAGGTTCAACGAGGAGAGAGGAAACACACGAACGTTTGTAGTTTCTTGTAAGTTTTATTACATGATTTGCAGTGTCACAGATATTGTAGCCATTGTGATTATTTAGTTTTAATATTTCTTGACAAGGAGTTCCAGATTTTGTTTGACAATGTGTGTATTTACCAACTAGGATGGTTTCAGGCTACAGACAAGGAAAAGAGAGACAACACCTTCAATACTGATGGAATTTGATGATGTACACAGAGGCTGAGCTCCAAGTCATTGTCAACTTGTTAACTAAAGTGCTCGAGATGCAGAACAAAGGTCTTCCACCCAGGTATAGGTCCAGTGACAAGATACCAGAAGACATGGACTGCTTCCCAAATCTCACCTTGCAGGCACTGATGATCCAGTTCATTGTCAGTACACCACTATAATGATGCCCGTCCTGAGGAAGAGGGGAGTACGGAGATCAAACAGCCAAACCTGCCACAAAACTCACGGCTCACTGGTCACTGGTGAACCCCCAACTCCTGGACGACAAGTGACTAGTATCTTAAAGACGGGGTACAGGCGCTGATGAGATATTGTGTGTGAATTGGAAAATGGAGTTGATGTGAGAAGGTGTGGAGATGAGGAATAATGGAACAGGCTGTAGGTCTACAGATTGATATGGGTTGTCTGTCTATAACTGATGGTGCGTGATCTGTGTCGATGGACTCATGGGATGAAGTGTGTATCGCAATTGATGGGACAAGATGTCTTCTGTGGATCGGGTCAGTGTGTCTATGGATTATGATGGGGTGTGTGTCTATAATTTATGGGATGGGATGTAAATACACTTCTAAGTATACTTTTAAATACACCTCTTTTGAATTACTTTCACTGCAGTCCCAACTATTGATCACATCTACATGTTACAGGAAGGTGGTATCCATCATCAGGGTCCCCCAACACCCAGGTCCTTCTCTATTCTCACTGCTGAAATCAGGGAGAAGGTACATGAGCCTCAGTTTTCACACCCACCAGGTTCAGGAATAGTTACCATCCCTCAACTATCCAGTTCTTGAACCAAAAGGGTTAACTTCACATTTTTATTTGCCCCATCATTGAAATGTTCCCACAACCTATGGACTCACTTTCAAGGACTCTCCATCTCATGTTCTCGATATGTATTGCTTTTTTATTTATTATTACTATTTCTTCTTTTCATATTTGCACAGATTTTTGTCTTCTGCACCCTGGTTGAACACCCTAGTTGGGTGCTCTTTCATTGATTCTGTTATGCCCACAAGAAAAATGAATCTCAGTGTTGTATATGGTGACATATATGAACTTTGATAATAAATTTACTTTGAACTTTGGGATGTGTGTTTATGAATTGGAATGGGGTTTGTGTCAAATGGTCAATGGGATACTATATTACGCTCTGGTGACTGTTTTTTCTCAAGACCTCCCCAGGCCATGTACCAGTACCATTTTTACAGACATCTGTAAATTATTTTATCCATAATTTGGAATGTACACAAAATTAACTTCCCTGACCATATACTTGATCTAACTTCCCTTGAAAATTCACCATTTTTTCTCGGGGAACTGTCAATTCTGCCTTGTGTTACTGTTCCTCATTAGTGTGTTGCACGGAGATGTAATCACAAAGAAGGCAACCAATGTCTCTACATTCTTAGGTGTTTAAGGAAACTTGACATGTCAGCAAACATTCCAAATAATTTCTACAGATGCACTGTTGAAAAAATCCTGACTAGTTACACCATGGAATGAAACACCATTTCCAATGCACAGGAACACAAGAGGCAGAAGACAGCCGGACCCTCCCTACTATTAACAGCATCTACAGGAGTTGCTGCCTCAAGAAAGTGGCATCTATTCAAGGATCCCCACCTTCTAGGCTATGCCTTCTTCTCACTGCTACCATCAGGCAGGAGCTGCAGAAGCCTGAAGTCCAGTTACTTTCCAACAACCATTAGGTTCCTGAACTGATCTAGACAACCCTAACCCTACTTCAGCAACAGAATTCTATTTCTTGCACTATCGTGGACTTGTCTCTGGTTGTGTTCTTTGCACTCATGTTTTGTACAGTCATTTTTTTCAGTATCTTGTATAATTTGTATTCTGAGTTTCATCTGTATCTATTTGCCTGTGATGTTACTGCAAGCTTTAATTATACCTGTACCTCAGTATACTTGTGCATATGACAGTAAACCTGATTTAACTCACCTACCACAGAAGTTAATCTGGCTTCTTTGTATTACTGGGTTTATACCTGAAGCTTTTTATGAATGACAATAGAATTAGCACTTTCCCATTGTCAGTATCTGTAGACAAAGAAAGATTAAAGCCACAACCTCAGTTCCTCCAACTTCACTTTCCCCCATAACCTGCAACATATCAACATTAAGTCTCATGTATGTCCTTTTTAATTTATTTTTAGTTGCACAGTCTATTTGGTGAGACGTCTCTTCCCTTGTTACACTATTGGGTTATGGGGTTTCTGTATTGTATCCTCTTCCGATGTTGAGGAAGATCTCTGTGAGTGTGTTGTCACTGATTAATTGGACACAGAAAATGCACTATCGTTCCTTACTTATTCTTTATTTACTTGTGCACAAGGAGAACACCATGCTGTCCTGAAATCTGAACAGAGAAATGCCAGTTTTAAACAGAATTGACCAGCAGTTATGGGTATTGACCAAATAGTAACCTGTTCAAATTCCTTTCTTGCAAGGTCAATCGCCATTCACAATAGAGGTGTTAAATGTCAATAGAAACTACAAGCTAACAACTGATAATACTTCAAAAGTTAGTGAAGTAATTGTCCCTTAGTTGGTGTGTGTGCCACTTGCATCCTTCGATAACATCCTCATCTCGCCTCAATAAGCCAAGTAGCTCCGGTTCCCTGCGTTACAAAGGGAAACAATGCTCTTCAAAAACCCATCTTGCCTGGACGGTCTGCACTCTATCTGCAATCTGTCCTTGGGACAACATTATTTTAACCCTTTCCTTGCTGCATCTTCAACAGGTACAACAGAGATTTTCTAGAAAAGAAGATTTCCATTCAACATGAGGTGTAAGACATAGGAGCAGAACTGGACCACTCAGCCCATCGGGTCTGAGACTCGCCATTCCATCATGGCTGATTTATTGTCATGCTTACTGCCCAAAGCCCTTGGCATCCCTAATAATTGAGAACCTATCAAGGTCCGCTTAAAATCTACCCAATGATTTGGCCTCCACAGCCATCTGTGGCAATGAATTCCACAGATTCTCCACCCTCTGGCTAAAGAAATTCCTCCTCACCCTGCTCTAAAGGGATGTCCTTCTATTCTCATTCCAGACTACCGCATTATAGGAAACATCCTCTCTTCATCCACTCTATCCAGGCCTTTCAATATTCAATAGGTTTTGATGAGCTTCCACACACTCCCCCCGCCCCCATTCTTCAGGCCTGCAGCGTTAGATTCGAATAATTAGAGCAGTTTGCAAATTTAATAGGGATTATACAAGATTATAACTAGTTTAAATGGGGAATGGAAAGAGAATCCATTCTGATCTGTAGATGTTTCAAGATCCAAGGAATATAAGAACTTGGAAGTTACTGGAACTAGGTGATATGGCCTCTTGTGCTGGTCTACTGTTCAATAAGATAACATATGAATTTATACTGTCCAGTAAACAAGCCTGCATCCATTAATTCCCTTAATATCTACATTCCTGGATACATAGTGACAGAATAGAGAATTCTAATGATTCACCTACCCTCTCCTCACTGCATGAAGACTTTTCTCCTCAGCCCAGCCCTGACTTGCTGACCCCCGATGATGTTGGCACTGCATTTGGGGGAAACATCTTCACAGCCACCCTAACAAGCCTTGTTGGAATTTAGTTATTTTCAGTGAGATCAACTCCCATTCTTTTCCACTTCACCTCACACAACAACCCTTCTTCCCAAGCCGCACCCTCACCGAGCCCATCCCAGTCAACAACCTGAAGATCTGAAGAATCAGTGCTTCCTATCTCAAGTATATCTCTCCTTGGGTCATCCAGTTGCAGTCTCTCCAGAGCACAGCTTAGGGCTGTAAACACGGTGGGGGAGAGGGGTGTCATAGAAGAATAATTTTAATGCAGACTACAGGGACCTGCATGACTGTACAACTCTTTGACAACAACTATACCTCTACAACTCTCTATGACTCTACAATGCTATGTCTCCATGACAATGATTGTGACTTCATTACACTAAATCATTCACCTCTATGACTCTGAATCTCCGATTACAATAATGATTCTACAACTATGATTCTACTCTATAAATCTGTCTCTCTGACTATGAATCTATGATTCTGCAACTCAGCTAAAGGTTCCATTTGTGATTATTTTTTTCCAACGAACAACCTTACATGAGCAAAGTTCCAGATTTGTTGTGAAATTTAATGGAGTTGTGGAATTGTTACTGTAGGGCTCTCAGTACCAGTAACTGTGGTGTTAACTGTTCAGGCTAACAAAATGGCTCCTCGGTGTTGTTATAATGAAACGGCTCCTCTATAATGTTATTTAATGCTGTAATCTGTGTAATGTATAATGTATAATGTTGTTCTGTGTCTGGAATCTTTCGGTTACGACAGCAGATAAGGGGGGAGCTAACCAATGGAGAATTATGATGCTTTCTTGTATGTGTAAGCTGAACAGGAGTTTATGGTCTTTCTCGTGAGGCGAACAAGGAGGACGGACGTGTGAGGAGTGGACAGTGGTTCCAGGGTGGCGGATACTGGATGTCAGTGGTTCAGACGGTGGCCGAAGGCTCAGAAGGTCGTTGTGGATGGAACAAGAGGTGTGAGCTCCAATGTATTAAAATATTATGTGCACAAACTGATAAACTTACTAATTTGGTGCTTTTAGGTTCTCTGTTTCTACTAACCCATCACTAAGAAATAAGTATAAAGTTGAAATTATTGGTGTATTGTCTGGTATTTGTGCTGCGAGCGTGTACTGGGGGGTCATTACAATGTATTTACACCGAAGTATTGCACTATTGGCGGGGTGACGGCGGCTCACCCTAAGTGAACGGGGGTAAATTGGGGGCACAAATGCTACATTACCATGATTGGAGCCTTAGATTCGTAGAGCTGTTGAGTGATAGAGTCATAGTTGTGGAATCATGATTATCATCTTAGAGTATTGAGATAGAGTCTTAAAGTGCTTGGTCACTGAGTCATAGAATTTAGAGGCATAGAGTCATTGAGTTCTACAGCACAGAAACAGGCTCTTTGACTCACATCATCCACACTGACATTTTTGTCTATCTAAACTGACTCTATTTAGCTGCATTAGGACCAAATCCTGCTTTACCTTGCCATTTGAAGTGTTTGTCTAAATACCCCATAAATGTGGTGTCTCCTCTGGCACTCTTTGTGAAAATACTTATCCTTTCGCTCCCCCACCCTTCCCACCCCACTCTTACTTAATATCCTTGCCCTCTGGTTTTCAATCGCCCAGCCAGATGCTTGAGAGAGGATTACTTGATATGTTTTAAAGAATGGGATTCTCAGGATTGGCCTAACAGGGGCTGGCACAGGCTTGATAGGCAGAATGAGCACCTCCCATAGTATAAAAATCCTAAATTTTCATTTAACTAAATTAAGTCCTGGTATATCAGATCAACTTGAAATAAAATGGAAACTGTAGGGAAAAAAAAACTCAGCAGGTCAGGCAGCATCTGTAGAGAGAGAAACAAAGCTATCAGGCTGGAGATAGGTCAGCAATTACATTTCTGAGGGGCAGAAGTCTGTGGCAAATCCACCATCAGATTTCTGGTCTATCTACAAACCCATTAACATTATAATGCGATTCCTTAATTTGCACTGTGTACTTTTATTTATTTCTGTAATGTATAGTAATTTTACATGTTTGCACTGTGCAACTGCCACAAAAAAAATCACATAACTTAAGTCAGTGATAATAAATCTGATTCTGGTGGAGTGGAGGTTTGGAGGGTGGTGTTGGGTAACAGAAGTTAAACAGGAAGGAAAATGAAAGCTCTGTTAAGGAGCTAGGACTGTAGCTCAGTTACCTCTGAGACAACCAGAAGCTGAGGGGTGGGAAGCTTGGGAGAGTGAGAGACAAGGCTGGAGTATTTGAAATGGTTGAAATGTTGCTGTTCCTTAAAGTCACTCTGTGTGAGAGATCCTGCCAGTGGTACAGAGCCACTGCCTCACAGCACCAGAGATGGGGGTTCAATGCCCACCTCTGGCACTGTCTGTGGAAGACGTGCAGCATGGGGGTTGGTGGATTATTTGGCCATTGTAGATTGTTGGTGGTGGGTGGTAGTATCTGAGGCAACAATGGGAATGTGTGGAGAATGAAATCTAATGTAAATGGGTGGTTGTTGGTCAGCACAGACTCAGAGGGCTGAATGGCCTGTTTTTGTGCACAATCTACCTGTGTTGCAAAGACAGAACAGGACAGAGTATTTTGCACAGGGCAGAGTGGTTGGGTGAAGAAGCCAACTTACCAGCATTTGGTTTTTCTAGTACAGGTGGAGACAGGTACCTGGATCTCCTGAATTTAGATTGGGTTTCCTACAATTCCCTGGTATGGGTAGGGTATAGCTTCTTAGAACAGAAAAGCCTCACATTCTTTTTAACTGACTGAACCATTGGCTCATATCCTCCTGCACCTGGCTTGGGCCCAGCACAGTGATGCACTCAAGGAAGGCGAGCCAGTGTCTTCACATACTTGGTAGCTTAAGGGGTTGGACACTCTGATGAACTTGTACAGATGTTCTGTTGGAAGTGTCCTGACTGGTTGCACCATTTAGCCACAGCAATTCCAGTGCGCAGGAAAGTAAGAAGCTGCAGCCAGTAGTGAACTTTGCTCAGTACGTCCCTCCTCACCACCGGCAGTATCTACAGGAGGTGCTGCGTCAAGCCACAACACCTAGGCAAGCCCTTTTCATATAGCTATCACTGGGCAAGAGGAATAGAAGCCTGAAGTCCCACACACCAGCTACAACCATTCCGTTCTGCAATCAACCTGCATAATCCTAATCACTACCTCAGTAAAGCAACACTATAAGTGCTTTGCACTAAAATAGACCTTTTGTTGTTTTGTTTGAGCTCTTCCTGGTAAAATCTGTATATAATTTATGTTTGTTTTTCCTGTGAATAGTTTAGCTGATGCACATATACTTGAGCTTATGACAATAAACTGGACCTTGACTTCTGTCGCCCCAGATGCTGCCTGACCTGCTGAGTGTTTCCAACCTCTGCAATATTTTCTTTATGGATTTGAATTGCTCGGGTGACGGCTGCAGTTTCCCTGCGCCCGACGGCATTGTCTGCAGAGATAGTGCGGCGCTGACGTTCAGGTGCAGTTGGTGAACAGGGTCTCATCGGCGAGCTGCGGAGAGGGGGGTGGGACAGGGAGACGTAGAGCCGTAATGTGCTCGGGCCCTGGCACACTGACTCCTTTCTTCCGATCTGGGGAGCGAATGGCAGGGCTGTAGTCTAAACCCCCGTCGTGTCGGGAACAAATATTGCCCGCTGAATTTCAAGGATTGTTTCATTTCTGGCGATTAACACAACAGAACAGTTAGCGCTCCCGGGATGCGGAGGGAGCGATGAGAGAGGGGGCTATCAGGGTGGGTAAAGAAATGGAGAGAGGGAGCTAGAGAAAGAGAGAAGGTACGGGGAGGGGAGGGAAGAGGGAGAGGAGTGCGACGAGATAAAATAGAAAGGAGAGTCAACCCCAGGAGAGACAGTAAAAGGAGCAATAAATTTACAAATATAGTCTCTTTGGGGATTACGGCGTTCTCTCTCTGTCTCTGTCTGTCTGTCTGTCTGTCTGTCTGTCTGTCTGTCTCTCTCTCTCGCTCTCTCTCTCTCTCTCTCTCTCTCTCTCTCTCTCTCTCTCTCTCTCTCTCTCTCTCTCTCTCTCTCTCTCTCTCCCCTCCCTCCCTCCATCCCTCTCTCCCCTGGAGTAAAGTAATAGTTATAAAAGAGGTAGAGAGACCCTTCGGCCTACCGAGTCCATGCCGACCGCTTTGTACTAATCTCACACTTTCCCATTATCCCCCCTCGCCCACACACTCGTTTTATTCCCCCCACATTCCAATCAACTCCCCCTCCCTGATTCTACCCCTCACTCACACACTCGGGGCGATTAACCCGCGGACCCGCGCGCGAGGTGTGAAAGAAAACCGAAGCCCACGCGGTCACAGAGACAACATGCGAACTCCACACAGACAGCGCCAGAGGTCGGGGTTGAATCCCGGAATCCGCAGCTGAAATGTGTTCTCCCACCACATGGGCTCCCCGGCCTGTCTGCACTTTCATTTCATATTTCAACACCTTGCCCATCTCCCCTGCGCTCTGACTTGGTCTGAGCTCTGCATAACACGGACTGCGAGGCGGGAACATCTTAAAACTTTACTTTTTCCCTTCTTGAGACAAGTTGTTAACATTTCAAAAAGGAGTGGTGGCTTATTCGATGAAAACCAGAGACCCCCATCGAAGGCAGATTAACCATTTACATTTCGCCGTGCGCGTCAGGTCAACGCTCCGAGATATTGTCTGCAAGAAACACTGGTCAAAGGTGAGCGATGCACGAATGGGCGAGGGATAGCGATTTTATTAGCAAGCAGTCCGAGCGATCGCCGAATAACACGGGCCGGCGGAGCTTTGGAAAGCCCAGCTCTCGATGTTCAGACACAATTCTTGGGGTGGTTCATAATTGACACAAGAATTGCGTTTGGACAATCAGGAGCTGGAATCCTGATGCCAGCGTTAAATTAATAAAACAAATAAATAAATAAGAGAGCGCACAGAAGACAAATCAAACTTCGAGAACTCGGGAAATCCGTCCACTGTTTGCACCAAGGATGGAGGGTTCTCTCGGGGGTAGATTCCCCTTGCGGTCCTCCTCCGCTGAGAGTTATCTCCAAACTTCGCCTCCCGGCTTCGATGAAATCGAGAACACCTCTGGTCGTTTCTTTTTTTTTCTTTCCTGGGTCCAGCCCTCCATCCTCCCCCCTCCCACCCACCACTCTCGCCGTTGTTCACTGGTTTGTCTCATCTCCGCTCCTGCCCTTACCCGGGAGGAGGGTGACACCAAATATTCTCTCGGCTGACCGAACCCGAGCTTCGTGATGATGTACGGAGGCCGGTGAGCTGCGGGACCCTTGCCGCCCCCTTTGCCCCTCCGCTCACTGTTGCCTGCGGGGGTATCTCCGTATTTAAGACCGCCACGCACGGCCCTCCTCCCCCCGTAACCCCCTCCGAAGGAGAAAGACAAGAGAGAGACCTCACCTCCCCGCGCCTTTGTAAATGAACCCTCTGATGTGCTTGAGCCGTGGACGCTTGGTACAAGGGACTGGCGCAGATGAGCACAAGCTCTCCCTTGTTATCCATCAGCAAAGACCGCTTTGTGGAGTGAATTTGTGACACTTAGCGAATGTGCTAAAACAACGGGCAGATCCCGATGTAGCGTGGAACCTCCCCGAGAGAGAGAGAGAGAGAGTCCCCCACATCTTACAATGGCCCGGGATTCTCCTGTTCTGGTCGGTCTGTCGCAAGTGTTCCTTACACCTTCCCCAACCCCCTCAACTTCCCTCTCTCTCTCTCCCACTCTCTCCTTTAATTTATCGGGCAAATAGTTTCTGCTAGTCTCCGAGGTCTCCTGGCAACGGAGATACAAAAGAGAAGAGGGAGCGAGAAATGCCCGGCCAGACTAAAGTGAGGAAAAGTTTCCTGACCCTTGGTGGGTTCTCCGGTCCTTGGTGGCGGGAAGGAGGCAAAAAAAAAGAGGGTCGCAGAGTGGGCTTTTAAAACAGCCCAGTAACATCAGTGCCTTTGTGTTTAACATCCTATCGCCATTCCATTTGTAAGAAATCCCCTTCTCCCGCCGCTACTGGACACCCTCTCTCTCGCAAATGATATGTCCTTCTGCCCGTTCGGGTGCCGAAGTTAATCAAATTTCTGGGTAAGCTGCCGCTTACATCGATGAGTGATTGGCCATGCGTGTCTTGGACGATGAGTGTGCAGCAGAATGGACGCCGACAGATTCTGCAAAAGATGGAGATGGAGGGAGCAAAGGAGAGGCAACAAGATTAACCATAATGAAAACTGAAAATGCTGGAATCACTCAGCATGTCGGGCAGCATCTGTGGGGGGAGTGAGCAGTGGACATGTCTGTCTGTTTCCCTGGCCATATTTACTGTGCATAAATTGGTCATATCAGACATGTATAAATGCCCCAGGAAGAGTCTCTTGAATGTTGTATTCCCACAGATTGTTTGACCAACCAAGTTCACCAACATTTTCTGCTCCTTACAAACTGGCATCTTAAGTTACTCATTCATAACCATTGATATACTGAGGGACCCTGGGTCCAAGGTCTTCTTTTCCTCCACCATCTGATTTCTAAATGGATGTGGAACACTTCCTCACTATTTTTTATTTCTGTTTTTGCACTACTGATTTTAACCATTTAATAGACATATATAAACATAACGTAACTTTTTTTTTGCTTTCTGTATTTATGTATCGTGTACTGCTGCTATAAAGTTAACAAATTTCACGGCATATGCCGACAATATTAAACCTGATCTGGTTCTGAAGTCCCCATAGAAGCTGGCCACACAAGTAGACAGGTGGTGAAGAAAGAATATGGCACACTTGCCAAATTGGTCAGGGCACTGAGTATAAGAGTGAGGAAATCACGGTACAGATACATCAGTCTGTTGTGAAGCCCACACCAGGAATACTGTGTGCACTTCAGCTTGCCGTCTTTACGGAAAGGTTGTGGAGTCTTTGGAGAGGGTGCACAAGAGGTACATCAGGATGATACCTGCCTTGGTCTATAAGGAGAGGAGGCACAGACTTGGACTGTTTTCTCTGGAGTGCCAGAGCTTGAGGGGAGACGTGTAATATATTTGTGAGAGGTACACGTAGGGAAGACAAGATAGAAATCTCAGGTGCTGGAGGACATACATACAAGGTGGAGCAGGTTTGGTAAAATTGAGAAGCGTTTTATTATTATCATGTGTACTGGGATACAGTGAACAACTTTGTTTAACTTACCAGCCATACAGATAACCTCATTACAACGGTGCACTGAGGTGGGACGCGAGAAAACAATAACCAAAGACAGAATCTATTGCTTTGTACAAAAAGTGGTGGATGCCTAGAATGCACTGCCAGAGTTGTGGTGGAAGCAAATACAATGGTGGTGTTTAAGTGGCATTTGGAGAGATGCACTGATATCTCTCTAAATGAGACAACAAACAGTGAAGGGATAAGAACCATGTGCAGGCAGAGGAGACTAAATTTAATTTGGCATAGTCTCTGACACAGGCTAAAGGCCCTGTTCTTGTGCTGTACTTCTCTATGATTCATATTTGTTCTAAGCAAGAGTTTAGAGCCTGTCAAACCTAGTTCCCATATTTTTTAATATATAAATTCGCCACTGATAAACAGAATCTGTTCCCTGCAGTTTTAAGGGGTGTTCTAATGCAAGGAGGCAAGTTTACTCTGTGAGGTAACCAAACTGCTAATTCTGTTTACTTTCAGGGGCAGGCTGAATTCACCCTTCCCCAGACTGCCCTCTCGCTTTTAAACCAGGAGGGTGAAGTGAAAAGTGACAAAGAGAAAAGGCTTTGAGTCTTAGTCACAGCGTGAGAATCATTCAAGAGGTTTTCTTTCAGCTACAATCTTTCAGTGGAAGACTGTGGCTGCAGATTGCCGGAGCATTGTCCCTCCAGCGGCCTCGGCACAGGCAGGCCAGTAAAGAAAGAGCAAATCGCCTTGATTAAAGAAAACGCTTCACAAAAAAAGGAGGTAGCTTCAACAGAGGATCAAAGGAAATCCAGTTGGAGAAGAAAATTAACGGGACTGGGAGAGAGAAAGGAGAGAAAGAGAGAGAGAGAGAGAGAGAGGGAGAGAGAGAATTGCATCCTCTGCATATTACAGTGAAAGAGAGTTTATACAGGACTGGTATGAACAGCGAGTTCATAAAAAATTGAAGAACAGAATGGAGGGCATGTTTTTCTCCTCAAGTGAAGAAAGACAGATAGTGGAGGAATGGAGGTCTGAGCTGATCCAACAAACTTGCACTCAGTAAGACCAAAGAGCTGATTGTGGACTTCAGAAAGGGTAAGACGAGGGAACACACATCAATCTTCATAGATGGAGCAGAAGTGGAAAGAGTGAGCAATTTCAAGTTCCTGGGTGTTGATATCTCTGAGGACCTAACCTGGTCCCAGCATAACGATGCAGCTATAAAGAAGGAAAGACAGTGGCTATATTTTATTTGGAGTTTGAGGAGATTTGGAATGTCACCTAAAACACTGGAAAACTTCTACAGATCTAGCATGGAGAGCATTCTGACAGGCTGCATCACTGTTGGTATGGTGGGGCTACTGCGCAGGATCCAAATGAGCTGCAGAGACTGGTAAAATTAGTCAGCTCCATCACGGGTACTAGCCTCTGTAGTATTCAAGACGTTTTCAAGGAGCAGTGCCTCAGAAAAGCAGTGTCCATCATTAAGGACCCCCACCACCCAAGACATGCTCTCTTCTCACTGTTACCATCAGGTAGGAGGTACAGCAGTCTGAAGGCACACACTCAGCGATTCAGGATCAGCTTCTTCCTCTCTGCCATACAATTTCTGAATGGACGTTGAACCCACGAACACCACCTCGCTATATTTTTTATTTATGTTTTTGCATTACTTACTTAATTTAACTATTTGATATACACATGTATATACTTACTACATTTTTCTCCCTATACTTAACATGTATTGCATTGTACAGCTACTGCAAAGGTAACAACTTTCATGACATATACTGGTGATATTAAACCTGATGCCAATGGAGGTGAGACATGGAATAAATGTTGCTACGTGCTACATACAGATCAGCACCAGTAATTAAATATAAATGACATATAGTGAATGCAACAGAGAATAGTAAACCCATATTGAATCCAATGGTGAATAGGACAGTGTATTGAAGAGTGAATCCAAGAGTTCCTCTATGGCAAAGGGAAGTTGAACATGAAATCTTCTTGGATGTTACAGCACCAAGATTTGCACACAATTCTGATATGCGAACTGGACTGGATGTGGCAGGGAGCAGGGTGGGGGCTGGAGGGTATTGCCCCAGTCAGGATACCAGGTAAGGCACTTAGCACTGAGGGATTGAGAGAAAGAAGGATGGGATGGAACCAGACCTGGCAGGGGAGGATGGGCAAAAGGTAGATGGGGTGGGAAGATTGGGAATAGCAACAGAGGGTGGTAGGTGATTGTTGGGCTGACAATGGGCTGCAGGTAATGTAAACTGAAAAGAGGGTGGAGAATGTAACTCGTTGAGGGAGGTGGGGAGATCAGATGGGGGAACAGTGGGAGGAATGAGTGGGTGATGGGCAGATGGAGTGGATGGAGAAGGGGAAAGAAATGAGGTGATGGGGGCAAAGGTGGGTGTAGGAGGAATTTAGTAGATCAGGTGGAGAGGGAAAAGTGACAGAGGAGCAACAGGTTACCCTAAGTTCAATATTCATGCCGTCGGGTTTAGACTCCCCAGTGGAAGATAAGGTGATGATCGTCTACTTTGCATTTAGCCCTATCCGAGCAGGAGAGAGGATCGAGGACAGAAACATGGATGTGGAAGTCGGGTGCGGAACTAAAATGGCTGGGAACTAAGAACTCCAGATGGATGGAGTGAAGATGCTCGGCAAAGCGGTTGCCCAGTCTGTAGCCAGTCTCATTCAGCTCCACCTCTCCCATCTCAAAAGGCATGTAGACAGGTACCAATCGGAAAGGTGTAGAAGGATAGGGGTCAAATGCAGGAGAAAAAGATTTGCTTAGATGGGCAGCTTGGACAAGAACAAAAAAACATAGTATGAACAAGATAGGCCAAAGGGCTTGCATTCCACTGTGTGAGTTTCTCTTCTACTCCTTTCCTGTATCCCTTCCAGGCAGACGTTAGACTGGTGGGCAACCTACATACTAACCATTTCACTGGCCGTTCCTCATAGTGTTAACGTTGCAGTGAAATAGACCTCTCAGCCCCATGCATGGGTGCTGACCTTACTGCTTTATGCCAATGAGGCAGCTTTGGAGAGGTTCAGCAGGATTCTGCCTGGAGTAGGGGTGGGGATGGGGAAGAGGTTATAAGGATAAGGGAGAACAGAAGTCCTGAGAGAGGTGAAAAGTTACAGAGAGGGAGAAATTAAAGATTTGTGTTGAGAGGTTAAGGATAGGAATGGGAGAGGTTATAGATTGTGGGAAAAGGTTACAAGAGTGATATTACAAGCGGGAGAGAGGTTACGACTGGGTGAGGAGGGTAGACATGATACAGAGGAGGGAAAGCAAAATGGCACCAATAGCCAACAGCGACATCTTGCAGGCAGCTCACACAACTATTGTACACTCTTCTTCTGAACTGTGATCGATTACAGATTGGAATTTCCTGTTTAAGGACATAATTTTGAGCCAAGTATATGACCTAGTGCTTTTGTGATTCCCTGGGGGTTCTGGTGAGGATGAGAGTAGAGAATACAGGGTTGGTTATCACTGGGGATGGCTGCATCAATTCCCAATGGTGGAACATGAGCCTACGGTCAGCTCCAATACCCCATGCCGATTTAAGCATCAAGTAAGATTAACAGTGAGAGTGGAGAACGAACAGATATTCGGCACCATCTGCCTGCGTTTGACCAATCTCCCTCTCTTCTTGCTGCTACCAGCAGAAAGTGCAGGAATCTCAGGTCCCACACCAAAGGTTTGGAAGCGGCGATCGGGCTCCCGGATGGGCTTCACTCGCCTCAGCGCTGAATGGGCTCTGCAGCTGTGGACTCACTTTTGGGAACTCTGCCATTCACGTTCCGTGTGTTTTTGTTTACATTCATTTACACTTAGCGTGTTTTGATCAAGGCGCTTCAGCACTGAATTACTCTGCAACTTTCAGCAGAGCACTGAGCTGACTCATAGGCTGTGCCCTGCAGCCATCGGGCTCCTGGACCGGCTCCACTCACCTCCGCGGCACAGTGGCTGTGCACTCACTTCTGGGGACTCCGCGGTTTGATGTTTAATGTCCTATGTTGTTTCTTTATGTTTGTTGCTTGCACGATCTGTAATTTTTTACATATTGGGTGTTTAAATAGTCTTTATTGCGTGGGCTTTTTTTCCTTAAACAGGTTCTGTGTTTCTTTGCTTTGTGGCTGCCTGCAAGAAGATGAATCTCGAGGTTGTATACAGTACACCTACTTTGATAAAGTTCATAGTAACTTTTATTATCAAATATCTGTCACCATATACAACCCTGAGATTCATTTTCTTGTGAAGCGACTCAACAAATCTATAGAATAGTAACTATAACAGGATCAATAACAGATCAACCAGAGTGCACAAATTGTGCAAATGCACATGTAAATAAATAACAATAAATAACGAGAACATGAGATGAAGAGTCCTTGAAAGTGAGATCATTGGTTGTGGGGACATTTTAATGATGATGCAAGTGAAGTTGAGTGTAGTTATCCCCTTTTATTCAAGACCCTGATGGTTAAGGATTAGTAACTGTTCTTGAACCTGGTGGTGCGAGTGCTGGGATGGTGAGGATCTCTGACGATGGATGCGGCTTTCCTACATCAGCATTTCATGTAGATCTGCTCTATGGTTGGGAGAGCTTTACCCATGATGCGCTAGCCAAATCCATTACTTTTTATGGGATTTTCCATTCAAAGGCATTGGTGTTTCCATACCAGGCTGTGATGCAGCCAGTCAATATACTCTCCACTATACATTCATAGAAGTTTGTCAAAGTTTTAGATGTCATGCTGAATCTCCACAAACTCGGAATGGTCTTTGAACTTTGATTTGGATAAGGAGAGGTGTTGCAGGTGGGTGAGAGGTGGGAGAAAGGGAGAGGGTATGGGAGAAATTGTTGCAGATAGGGGATGGGTTTCAGATGGGGAAAGAGGTTATGGGCAGAGGCTATGGGAGAGAGGCTATGGATTAAAGACAGAAGGGGGAATGGGCAGAGAGTGCGGAAAGGGATGGGGGAAGCTACAAAAGGGGAGGCAGTGGTGATTGACAGAGGGAAGTTACCGACAGAGAGAGAGAGAGAGAGAGAGAGAGAGAGAGAGAGAGAGAGAGAGAGAGAGAGAGAGAGAGAGAGAGAGAGAGAGAGAGAGAGAGAGAGAAGTTATGGTTAGATGGGATATTCAGGTACTTATTAATATTCACCAGCCAGCACCTGAAGCTGCTCAGTAGAACGTTGGGCTGAACTCGTCTGTTCCCAGCAGAACCTCCATCTATTGAAGGAGTCCTCTACCACCTTTCACGGTTTGCCCCCTTCCATCCCTAACCCTCACCCTGCTCCCACCCCCAATGAGTCAGTAGCTATCAGAGGGCGGCTGAGAGAGAAGATGCAGGCTGGTGCCTTGCAGCGGGACTCAGAGCTGTCGCCACTGACTCCTTTCATTGGCAGTACACAGGGCCAGTGTGGAGTGCACTATAACCATTGATGGGACAGCTGTGAGCTGACAGATGTAGGGGTGGTGGCGGGGGAGGGGCAAGGGTTTATTCTGCTTCCCTGCAAGATGACGGAGCAGTTAATTCCACCCCGCTCTAAGTCTCGGGGACGGTTTTACTTGTAACACCAGGTCGCTGCGGGCCAGCCTCCGGAGCGGGCAGTGGAGGTTCCCGAGTCCGGAATGAAATGTGCTGCTACTCCCCCACCCCCACCCCGTTATTTCAAAGTAGGCTTTTTTTTTTAATGGTGAAAAGATATACACAGAAATAAACGATACCAAAAAATATCTTTATATGCGTGCTCTGTATATTAACAACTGTAAACTTTAAAGGAAAACTCAAAACAGTACCATAGTTCCTTGCCCGAGGGTGAGACACCATTCCAATGTTCGAGGGCTTCTCCTCCCCACTCAGACCCTGCATGGGCGGTAGCGGAAGGAGCCCAGATTGTGATCCTTACCATACCGAGCCAGTGCATCGGCTGCACCTAGCTTCAGCGCGTTCCTGGGCCCGACCTCTGCAGCCCCTAGACTGAACCAGTCCCTAGACTGAACCAGGTGGCAGAACCAGCCCCTAGATTGAACCAGGCGGCAGAACCAGCCCCTAGACCGAACCAGGCGGCAGAACCAGCCCCTAGACTGAACCAGGCGGCAGAACCAGCCCCTAGACCGAACCAGGCGGCAGAAACAGCCCCTAGACCGAACCAGGCGGCAGAACCAGCCCCTAGACTGAACCAGGCGGCAGAACCAGCCCCTGGACCGAACCACGCGGCAGAACCAGTCCCTAGACCGAACCAGGCGGCAGAACCAGCCCCTAGACTGAACCAGGCGGTAGAACCAGCCCCTAGACTGAACCAGGCGGTAGAACCTGCCCCTGGATCGAACCAGGCGGCAGAACCAGCCCCTGGACCGAACCAGGCGGCAGAACCAGTCCCTGGACCGAACCAGGCGGCAGAACCAGCCCCTGGACCGAACCAGGCGGCAGAACCAGTCCCTAGACCGAACCAGGCGGTAGAACCTGCCCCTGGATCGAACCAGGCGGCAGAACCAGCCCCTGGACCGAACCAGGCGGCAGAACCAGTCCCTGGACCGAACCAGGCGGCAGAACCAGCCCCTGGACCGAACCAGGCGGCAGAACCAGTCCCTAGACTGAACCAGGCGGCAGAACCAGCCCCTAGACTGAACCAGGCGGCAGAACCAGCCCCTAGACCGAACCAGGCGGCCGAACCAGCCCCTGGATCGAACCAGGCGGCAGAACCAGTCCCTAGACCGAACGAGGCGGCAGAACCAGTCCCTAGACCGAACCAGGCGGCAGAACCAGTCCCCAGACTGAACCAGGCGGCAGAACCAGCCCCTGGTCCGAACCAGGCGGTAGTTCCAGCCCCTAGACCGAACCAGGCGGTAGATGCAGCCCCTAGACCGAACCAGGCGGTAGATCCAGCCCCTAGACTGAACCGGGCGGTAGTTCCAGCCCCTAGACTGAACCGGGCGGTAGATGCAGCCCCTAGACCGAACCAGGCGGTAGATCCAGCCCCTAGACTGAACCAGGCGGTAGATGCAGCCCCTAGACTGAACCAGGCGGTAGTTCCAGCCCCTAGACTGAACCGGGCGGTAGATGCAGCCCCTAGACCGAACCAGGCGGTAGATCCAGCCCCTAGACTGAACCAGGCGGTAGATGCAGCCCCTAGACTGAACCGGGCGGTAGATCCATTCCCTAGACCGAACCAGGCGGTAGATGCAGCCCCTAGACTGAACCCGGCGGTAGTTCCAGCCCCTAGACTGAACCGGGCGGTAGATGCAGCCCCTAGACCGAACCAGGCGGTAGATCCAGCCCCTAGACTGAACCAGGCGGTAGATGCAGCCCCTAGACTGAACCGGGCGGTAGATCCATTCCCTAGACCGAACCAGGCGGTAGATGCAGCCCCTAGACTGAACCAGGCGGTAGTTCCAGTCCCGAGACTGAACCCGGCGGTAGTTCCAGCCCCTAGACTGAACCAGGCGGTAGTTCCAGCCCCTAGACTGAACCCGGCGGTAGTTCCAGCCCCTAGACTGAACCAGGCGGTAGTTCCAGCCCTTAGACTGAACCAGGCGGTAGATCCAGCCCCTAGACCGAACCAGGCGGCAGAAACAGCCCCTAGACCGAACCAGGCGGCAGAACCAGCCCCTGGACTGAACCAGGCGGCAGAACCATCTCCTGGACCGAACCAGGCGGCAGAACCAGCCCCTGGTCCGAACCAGGGGCAGAACCAGTCCCTAGACCGAACCAGGCGGCAGAACCAGTCCCTAGACTGAACCAGGCGGCAGAACCAGTCCCTAGACCGAACCAGGCGGCAGAACCAGTCCCGAGACTGAACCAGGCAGCAGAACCAGCCCCTGGACTAAACCAGGCGGCAGAACCAGTCCCTAGACTGAACCAGGCGGCAGAACCAGTCCCTAGACCGAACCAGGCAGCAGAACCAGCCCCTGGACTAAACCAGGCGGCAGAACCAGCCCCTGGACTGAACCAGGCGGCAAAACCAGCCCCTAGACCGAACCAGGCGGCAGAAACAGCCCCTAGACCGAACCAGGCGGCAGAACCAGCCCCTAGACTGAACCAGGCGGCAGAACCAGCCCCTAGACCGAACCAGGCGGCAGAACCAGCCCCTAGACCGAACCAGGCGGCAGAACCAGCCCCTAGACCGAACCAGGCGGCAGAACCAGCCCCTAGACCGAACCAGGCGGCAGAACCAGCCCCTGGACCGAACCAGGCGGCAGAACCAGCCCCTAGACTGAACCAGGCAGCAGAACCAGCCCCTGGACTAAACCAGGCGGCAGAACCAGCCCCTGGACTGAACCAGGCGGCAGAACCAGCCCCTGGATCGAACCAGGCGGCAGAACCAGTCCCTAGACTGAACCAGGCCCTGGACCGAACCAGACGGCAGAACCAGTTCCTAGACTTAACCAGGCGGCAGAACCAGTTCCTAGACGGAACCAGGCGGCAGAACCAGCCCCTGGACCGAACCAGGCGGTAGAACCAGCCCCTGGACCGAACCAGGCGGCAGAACCAGCCCCTAGACCGAACCAGGCGGCAGAACCAGCCCCTGGACCGAACCAGGCGGCAGAACCAGCCCCTGGTCCGAACCAGGCGGCAGAACCAGCCCCTGGACCGAACCAGGCGGCAGAACCTGCCTCTAGACCGAACCAGGCGGCAGAACCAGCCCCTTGACCGAACCAGGCGGTAGAACCAGCCCCTAGACTGAACCAGGCGGCAGAACCAGCCCCTAGACCGAACCAGGCGGTAGTTCCAGCCCCTAGACTGAACCGGGCGGTAGATCCAGCCCCTAGACCGAACCAGGCGGCAGAACCAGCCCCTGGACCGAACCAGGCGGTAGAACCAGCCCCTGGACTGAACCAGGCGGCAGAACCAGCCCCTAGACTGAACCAGGCGGTAGAACCAGCCCCTGGACCGAACCAGGCGGCAGAACCAGCCCCTGGACCGAACCAGGCGGTAGAACCAGCCCCCAGACTGAACCAGGCGGCAGAACCAGCCCCTAGACCGAACCAGGCGGCAGAACCAGCCCCTGGACCGAACCAGGCGGCAGAACCAGCCCCTGGACCGAACCAGGCGGTAGAACCAGCCCCCAGACTGAACCAGGCGGCAGAACCAGCCCCTAGACCGAACCAGGCGGTAGAACCAGCCCCCAGACTGAACCAGGCGGCAGAACCAGCCCCTAGACCGAACCAGGCGGTAGATCCAGCCCCTAGACCGAACCAGACGACAGAACCAGTCACTAGACCAAACTAGGCGGCAGAACCAGCCCCTAGACTGAACCGAACGGAAGTTCCAGCCCCTAGACTGAACTCCCTGACGAAAATCTTACTGTGCTGGAAGCACGGGTTGCGAGCAGACCAAAGGGCACCATTCACCGAGCTGATGATGATGGTCCAGTGGCACTTGAGGACTGTGTCGGGTGACCCTGTGGGAAACCGCCGGTCAGGACCTAGAATAAGCGGGAGCCGCGCACAACCTCGCCAGTGTCAAGGTGACACCAGTCCCACCTGGCACAGAAAGTTACCACTCAATAATTGAATGGGTTCAAGGCTCTGTGTCGCAGTTTGCGTCGCAGTGTTTGGAACAAACACGTAGAGAAGACAAGAATTAGACAGGGATGGGGCGAGGAGATGTACTTGAGGGGAGGGATATGCAGTAAATGACGGGGGAGCGCCAGAACCCCGATATTCCGGTTCACTCAAGACTTGGTGCTGCCGGATTAACGGGCTGATTATATTTGTTTATAAGAAGTTGATATTTGTTCCCGAAATATGTATACCACGTACAACCTTGAGTTTCATCTTCTTGCAGTTACAAAAAAAAACCCAACACAACTCACTAAAAATCCCACTCATATTCAAATCGCGCAAATAGTTTTTTAACAAAGTCAACAAAAGCACGTGGAACATGAACTGCGGAGTTTCTCAAAAGCGAGCCCACAGCTGCAGAGCGCATTCAGCACTGCGGAGAGTGAAGCCGATCCGGGAGTCCGATGGCTGCGGGACGAGTGCTGAGCCTGGCGGCGTGAGACCCGAGACTCCCGCTTCCCCCCCGGTAGTAGCGGCGAGAGACCGGCCAAACGCAGACAGGCGGCTCTGAGCACCTGTTTCCGTCTTCCATGATTTTAATCTCGCTCGACGCTTTACAGTGGAGTCGACCACGGGGCTGCCTTCCGCAGTCAGGCCTCGGTACAGCGTTGATCGCCCCGGCCGTACCTGCACACTCGAGAGTCCAGTTCGCCGAAACTCTCTCAAGGGATTGAGGGACAGAGATCCTTGGTGTTTAAGACTGTGGCCATGATGGATAAACTAGTGGACGATGTTGATCTTCATTCATTGGGGCTGACAATGTAATGCGGGCTCTCTTCGCCTTACCACCAACAGGGAGGAGTGCAGAAGCTTGGGGACTCACACTCGGCCGTGTGTCAGTGATAATAAACCTGATTCTGATTTTGATTCAGTGGAAAGGCATTCTAAAATTCAAGGTTCAGAGTAAATTTATCATCAAAGTACATATATACCCTAAGGGTATTTGTTGTGAGTATTCACAGCAAATACAAGGAAACACAGTAGAATCAATGAACACCTGCACACAAAGATGGACAAACATCCGATGTACAAAAGACAATAGATTGCACAAATAGAAAAAGGGAAAAAAACCCACAATAAATAAAAATAAATAAATAATAAATATTGGGAACATGAGTTGTAGTGTCCTTGAACTTGAGTCCACAGGTTGTGAAATCAGTTCAGAGTTGGGCTGGTTGTAGGCATTACTATTCTTTGTTTTTATATATCCTTCCTTGGAACGTGTCCCTTCTCCAGCTCTGTATCCCTTTTGCCAATCACATTTCCGGCTCTCAGCTTCACCCCACCCCCTCCGGTCTTCTCCTATCATTTCGCATTTCCCCCTCCCCCTCCTACTTTCAAATCTCTTACTATCTTTCCTTTCAGTTAGTCCTGACGAAGGGTCTCGGCCCGAAACGTCATCAGCGCTTCTCCTTATAGATGCTGCCTGGCCTGTTGTGTTCCACCAGCATTTTGTGTGTGTTGCTTGAATTTCCAGCATCTTCAGATTTCCTCGTGTTTGCTTTTATTTTCATTCACAGTTTTGGAGGTTTGAATGCTCCGATTAAAATTTTTTACATCTTGTAATGGTTGGCCTGGAGTTTTTTTTCTGTGGGGGGGGGGAGGATACTAACTTTATATGATTCTATTTTGGGTGCTCTTTTATCACTGTTTTGAACTATATTATTGTTATGTTTATTTTGCGCTGTATTCATCTTCATTTTGCTGTTAGCTTTTTGCTGTAGTAATTGTAGAAATGCATTAAAAAAGTGTTGAGGTGAATAAAGTTATCCACTTAGGTTTAAGAGCTTGATGGTTGATAACTGTTCTTGAACCCGGTGGTGTGGGAGTTAAGGCTCCTGATGGCATCAGTGAGAAGAGAGCACGGCCTGGAGGTTGGGGATCGTGGACACTGCTTTCCTGTGACAGCGTTCCTTGTACGCAATGGTGGGAAGGGCTTTACTTGTGATGGATGGGGCTGGATCCACTGAGTTTGCAGGCTTTTCTGTTCAAGGGCTTTGGTGTTTCCACACCAGGCCATGGTGCAGCCAGTCAGTATACTCTCCACCATGCATCCAGAAAAGTTTGTCATTGACATTTTGAACCTCTGTAAACTTCTATGAAAGTAGAGGTGCTGCCTTGCCTTCTTTGTAATGGCGCTTATGTGCTGGATCCAGGAGAGATCCTCTGGAATGATAATGCCTGTATTCAACCCTCTCCATCTCTGATCCCTGATGATGAATGGCAAATGGACATCTGGTTTCCCCTTGTAGTCAATCACCAGCTCCTTTTCTTTGCTGACGTTGAATGGGAGGTTGTTGCTGTGGCACCACCCAGGCAGATTTTCAACCTTCCACCTCTCTGTTGATTCATCACCACCTTTGATTTGGCTCACAGTGGTGTCGTCAGGACAATTAAATATAACATTTGACTATAGTTAGTGTAAAGCAAGTAGTGCAGGGGGCTAGGCACACAGACTTGTGGTACACCATGCAGAAGTGATGTTTTTGACTCTGCAAGTGAGGAAGCCGAGGATCCAGTTGCTTAAGGTATTGAGGCCTACTGTATGTCTTGGAGCTTGTTGATTAGTTTTGAGAGGATGATGGTATTGAATGCTGAGCTGTAGTTAATAAGGAACATCCTGATCTATGCACCTTCACTCTCCAGATATTCCAAGGTTGTGTTGAAACCAATAAAATGGCATATGCTGTTGACCTGTTTAACAGTTGGCAAATTAGAGCAGATCAAAGTTACTATGCTGATATGTTTCATCTCCAACCTCTCAAAGCTCGTCATCTCAGTGGATGTAAGCACCACTGGGCAATAGTCATTGAGGAAGGTTTCCACGTCCTTCTTAGGCACCAGGATGATTGAAGTCACCCTGAAGTACTGTAGGTGGGTACATCAGACTGCCAAAGCTAAAGATGTTAGATGTCAGTAAACACTTTAGCCAGTTGATTAGCACAAGTCTCTGCTCGACCAGGTACACTGTCTGGGCCAAATGCTTTCTGCATGTTTACTCTCCCTGAAGGATGTTGGCCTCAAAGACTGAAACCACAGGGTTGTTGGGGGGCTCTGGCAGTTCGTGTAGGTGCCCCTATGTCCTGTCAGTCAAGGTGAGCAAAACCTCATTGTCACCCATGTTGTTTGGTTCCACTTTGTAGGAGGTGACAGCATTCAACCTGTCACAGCCATCGAGCATCCTTCTGCGATTCAAGTTTGGTCCAGAATTGCCCTCTCCCATGTGAAATGGATTTCCGTAGGTTGTATCTGGACATCTTGTACATTCCTTGTTTCACAGACCTGAACAGCACCGATCTAGCTCTTAGCAGATTGCAAATCTCTCGGTTCATGCAGGGCTTTGGGTTGGAGAAGACTGAATGAATTTGCAGAAGAATACTTGACCATGAGTGTCTTTATGAAGTCTATGACAGCTGTGGTGCATTCATTCAGATACTCCGATGTGTCCTTTGAGCATGGATTCGTCCACTGACTCAAAGCCACTCCTCTGCAACCTAAGATGGCCTCTTTGATGTCCTTACCTCCGGTGCCTTGCCCTTTAGTCTCTGCCTGTATGTAGTAGGAAGAGGACAGCTAGATGATCAGAATTCCCGAAACGTGGTTAAGTCAATGAATGGTTGGCATTCCTGATTATGGTGTAATAGTGGTCGAGTGTGTTGGGTCCCCTGGTACTGCAGGTGATATGTTGTTGATAACTGGGTAGAGATTTCTTCAAGCAAGCCTGATTGAAGCCCCTGGCAAAGATGTGAAAGGTGACGGGCCAGGCTGTTTCTTGTTGGCTAACTGTGGAAGCCAATACTGTACATCCTCACTCCCAATGCAGGCTTCCTTAGCATTGTTGGAGGAACCATCTACCAGAAAAACAGGGAGTGATCCATCATAGTTCTAAGTTGAGGTGGAATCTGGGGGTGAGACCTTCATGGTGGTGCAGCTGGTAGAGCTACTCCTCACAACCCCGGCGACCCGGGCTTCATCCTGTCTGTTCGCTTGGCAATAACTTCCTGTGCTAGAGCTTGGAACAGAGCTGCGGTTTCAGGAGTCTGGCGTTGGGAACACAGCAGATTGAGTGTAATCATAAACATGAGAAAGTTAGCAGATGCTGGAGATCCAAAGCACACACACAAATACTGGAGGGAATCAGCAGGTCAGGTTGCATCTATGGAAATGAATAAAGAGTTGACATTTTGGGCTGAGGAATGGGGAAGACGCCAGAATAAAAAGGTAGGAGGAAGGGAAGGAGGATAGCTGGAAGGTGATAGGTCAGGCCAGGTGAGTAGGAAAGATAAAGGCTGATGAGAAAGGAATCTAACAGGAGATGAGAGAGTTGACCACAGGAGGAGGGGATCCAGAAAAAAGTGATAGGCAGGTGAGAAGAGGTAAGGGGCCAGAGTGGGAAATAGAAGAGGGTAGGGGAGAGGTATTTTTTACTGGAAAGAGAAAACAATATTCATGTCACCTGGTTGGAGGCTACCAAGATGGAATATAAGGTGTTGCTCTTCCATCCTGAGGGTAGCCTCATCTTGGCACAAAAGGGGGCCATGGACCGACATGTTGGAATGGGAATGAGAATTGGAATTAAACCATTTGGCCACCTTGAAGTTCTGCTTTTGGTGGATTGAGCAGAGGTACTCAACGAAGTGGTCTTCCAAGTTACAACAGGTCTCACCAATGTAGAGGAGGCCGCATCGGGAGCACTGGACACAATAGATGACCCCAGCATATTCACAGTTGAACTGATTGGGGCCCTGAATGTAGGCGAGGGAGGAGATGAAGGGGCAGGGTTAAGGGCCAGGAGGAAGATTGGTAGGGAGGAATGAATGGACAAGGGATTCACAGAGGGAACAATCCCTGCAGAAAGTAGAGTGGGAGGGGAGGTTAAGATATATTTAGTGGTAGGATCCCTTTGGAGATGATGGAAGTTGCATAGGATGATGCGTTGGACGTGGAGTCTCGTGAACGAGAGGAACCCTATCACTGCTGAGGCGGCGGGAAGATGGGGTGAGCGTGGATGTTCGGGTAATGGAGGAGATGTGGGTGAGGGGAGCAGCTGTGGTAGAGACTGAGTGTAACATGGGAACGTTGGCCTCGGAGTGGAGATTGGTTTTGATTTAGATTGATGTTGATTTGTCAGAGATAGCATTGTTTCTGGGTCAGTAAGTTGGTTTATTCTTTTTACATGTACCAAGGTACAGTAAAAAACTTGTCTGCATGCTGTTCATCTGGATCAATTCGTTAGCACACTGAGGTAGAACAAAGTAAAACAGTAACAGAATGCAAAATAAACTGTTCACTGCAGTGCAGGTAGACAGTTGCGTGCAAGGTCATAATTAAATTGACTGTGTGACTAAAGGTGCAACGGTTTATTTTGTTATTAAAGTATGGATGCGGAATATAACTATGAGATTTGTCTTCTCCAGATAGCCATAAAACACAGAAATCCATTGAAGTCGAGAGAATGTTATCAATTTCAACATCCCCCCCCCCCTTACTGTAATAGGTAACCACTCAATAGCAGGATACAAGCTTACCCTGAGCTTTGCAGCATGTGCTTTCAGATATTTGTATCTTCTGCCTGATGGGAGGGGTAGGAGAATGACTTTGGGTCTTTCTGTTGGTTGCCTTGCCGAGGCACCAAGGGGTACAGATGGAGTTTATGAAGGGGAGGCTGGTTTCACATGTTGAGCTTCGCCCACAGCTCTCCGCAGTGTCTTGCTACCAAGCTGTGGTGCATCAAATGGATGATTTCAATGGGGCATCAATAAAAGCTGGTGAGGGTCAAAGGGAACATGTCAAACATGTTAATGTGTTCCATGACCAATCTCTTGCAGCACTTCGTGATGATGGATGTCAGAGGCATTGGGGGGGGGGGGGGAACGTGGCCTTATTTTTCTTAAGAATCAGAATCGTAGTGATCTTCTTAAAGCATTTGGTAACTTCAGATTGAACCAGTAAGAGGTTATAAGTTCAGTGGCTCACACCTTCACCAGGGCTCTTGTTCGAGCTATGTGCTGTGGGGAGGTGGAAAGAGGTTGGCACCACTATGTCTTAAAGGGGCCATCTTGACGAGGGAAAGCAGCACTGTGGAGCGGGGTCATAGTACCGGTGGGTGGCCATGTTAGTGAGGGGCAGGCGAGCAGAGCGGGGCGGAGGTGAGTCCGGTGGGTGGCCATGTTAGTGAGGGGCAGGCGAGCAGAGCGGGGCGGAGGTGAGTCCGGTGGGTGGCCATGTTAGTGAGGGGCAGGCGAGCAGAGCGGGGCGGAGGTGATTCCGGAGGGCCATATTGGTGAGGGGCAGACGCGCAGAGCGGGGCGGAGGTGATTCCGGAGGGCCATATTGGTGAGGGGCAGACGCACGGAGCTTGGAGGAAGGTTCCAGTGGCTGGTCGTATTGGTGCGGGGTGGACTCGCAGGACCTGGCCGAGGGTGGTGAGGAATGATGGTGCGGGGCGGGTGACGTGACACGGAGCCTCCTCTCTTCTCGCGACGTCACACGCGGCCGGCGTCTCGCGGTATCTTAACAGCGCCGGGCTTCTGACTCTCCGGCGGCAGTGCCACGTCTGTTTCAGGTAAGGGGCTTTGGTCGGCGGCGAGAACAAGGAGGACACTTAAAAGTTCTGTTTGCACCCTTAACTGCACCCGCCCGCAACATTCCTCGGGGGCCAGTGGCTGCACTGGTGTAGGGTCGGAAGGGGGTCGCTGTACTTTTACAGGGTCTTGGATGGGGGTGGTTGTACAGATGCAGTGTCTTGAAGGGTTGGCAACACTGGGGTAGGTTCTTGTGAAGGGTATGGGGGGTGTTGGTTGCATGATGCAAGTCCTTGTGGGGGGTCTTGGGGGTTGGCCGCACTGGTGCAGAGTCTTGGGAGTGCTGCTGCATTGGTGCAGGGTCTTAAGGGAGTTTGCATTGGTGTAGAGTTTCGGACGTTGGTTGCACTGGTACAGGCACTGGGATCATTCCGTGCCTCAGTGTTTTACTCTCCCCCCGCCACTCGCCAATACAGTGCTGAGATTGGAGGATTTTGGAGCGAAGTCAAGTTTATCAGCAATTGGCAAACTGCCTGCCGCAGCAACTTACCAGCCCCCCCACCCCACCTCCACTGAGTTATTTAATATTCCGCCTGAGGTATTTTGCCTGTGGTCCAGAAGGTGTGGGATTTTTTTTAGGGCAAACGTTTTACATAATGCCGGAAAATTTGTTGAGAAGCTGGCTTGTGATTTGCAACTTTTGCCATACCCACAGGTCTGGCAGCGTGGGAGCTTTGCACTCTTGCTTTTTTTCTAATGTACAGAAGCCAGCAAGCTGAGTATACATCAAAACGGGCCACCTGATGCATGCACATGCCTGAATTTCGTTTGAATTTGCAATCATAGTGCACGACAGCACAGAACTGGCCTTTTGGCCCCTCTAATCTGTACTGTCCACATTTTCAACCTTCCCTCCATCTACCTGCATCCCAACCGTAACTCTCCACACCTGTAGACTTTGGAAGTTACAAGTTCAAACAAAAGAACAAGGACTTGCATTTGTATAGCTCCCTGCAAGTCCCAAACATGCACCCCTGGTAAAGCTCACCGTGAGGTAGAGGAGCTTCATGCCTAACCCAGAAAGCATACAAATCTCAGCTGACATGAGTGTGAACTGCTGGAGAGGTGCCCAACCGTTGGTATCATTTGTTGGAGATGTTCAGTCTCTCACAGGGCTGTAGGTCGTATCGAGATGCTGGGTTGAGATGGCATTGGCGCTGCCCAGCGACTACCCATCAGCGGCAAAATACAAAACAAAGAAACTTACTAAACACCTTATTAATAACGATCACTGTTAACAATGGAGAGGCATGGCGGAGGCGGGAGTGAGGAAGGTCCCGGTATCTGATTGATTTTAAGTGCTTGGCTGAAATGGAAAGGTCGGGTGCGGGCTGAATCGTGGTGGCGGAGTCGGCCCCAGAGCTGTCCTGAGAGTGAGGAATAACCCGACGTTTGGACGATTCATGCGCCGGGGCAGATCGGGGTGTCAGTACCAGAGGCGAGGGATGGGCTGGTTCTGTTCACTGCTCCGTGATGTTTACTCAGCTCTGCACTGAACTGAGACCGTGGCCTGCTCCAGCTATAGAGATTCCTGGCTTTGCTTCTGTGTCCTGCAATGTTTGCTGTATAAATTTATGATGTAACCTGATTTTGGCGGAGTTGTAAGACAATGGCTCCCTCTGATCACATTTTAAATCTTATACTGAGGACTGTCTTTATTTCTGTTCCCTAACAGAGTAACGTCTCTCACAGTAAATTGGCGACAAAATTCTTCTACAGTAAAATACGATAAGTCAGGGTAAATTCATTGATGCCATGGTTAGGGGGAATTAAGTGGGGTAATGGGACTGAGGCAATTGTGTTGCCAGCTGGTACATATTCCTGTGACCACTTTGTTCTCCACAGGGTGCTCAGTTTCCTCCTACAGGTCAGGGTCAGTAGATTAACTGTACGTTGTCCCTGCTGTGTAGTTGGCTGATAGAGAAGAGAGAATCCAGTTTGAGGTAATAACCATATGCACAGTTGCAATGAAAGTCTTGCTTACAACAGCAGTCCAGACACATCACATTAGAGGCACAGCACGTAAATTGAGCATAAATTATACAAGAAGGAAAAGAATGAGAATTAAGAAAAAAGTCATAGTGTTGCTATACTGAAGTAGTGATTAGGGTTGTGCAGGTTGTTTCACAAAGTGAATGGATGAAAGGAAGTCGCTGGTTTTGAACCTGCTGGTGTGGGACCTGAGGATTCTATACCTCGTGTCTGATGGTAGCAGCAAGAAGATGCTGTGAAGGAGATGGCGTGGTCTTTGGATTTTGCCTTCTTGGGCAATGCCTCCTGTATATGATTCCAGTGGTGGGGAGGGATGTGTCTGTGGTGTATTGGGCTGGGTTCACGACTGTCTGAAGCCCCTTACATTCCTGCGCATTCGGATCGCCATTCCAGTCTACTTTCAACAGCACATCTGCTGACAAGCCAAACCTCCTCGGTCTCCTGGGGCAGAGTCGATGGGAATGAGGCGAGAATAAAATGGCATTGGCATAAGTGGTTGATGTGGATTCGATGGGTTGAAGGGCTAGTTTCCCTGCTGTACTTTAACAAAGCCTTGTCCTCACGGACAGATGAGGACCCCTCTGTTCTTTGTAGAAGAGCAGCAGAATTATTCCCAGGTCCATGTCCAGTATATCTTCAGCAATCTGTATCAGTGAACCAGGTCACCTGCTGTTTGTCATCTGCTTGTTTGGGTTGCACAGGCCAAATTGCATCTATCACTTCACTTCAAATACACTTAATTGCTGACCAAGGCTGTGCAGGGTGCTACCTAAATCCTGGTCTCTCCTTTTTTTGCTTTAATATGTTGCCTTCTCTGCTATATGATAGACGACACCGATTCAGCCAGTGAATCCCTGGAGAAATCTCAACTTCAAGTTTAATTGTCAGTCAACCATCCATGAATGCTGTCAAGCGAAACGGTGTTACTCCGGGGCCAAGCTACAAAGCAGAGTGCTAGTAGTCATACACAGTAATAGCCACACAGAGTACGTACCGATAAAAGACAGCAGTGAAGTACAGTCATACACACAAAAAATTGTCCGAGACTGAGTTCATCAATGTCACAGCAGTCTGCAAACACCATATAGCTTGTCTTCTGCCAAGTGAACACTAGAGGGCAGCACTGATGGCAGCATGTTCACCGCGCCACACTGGTGGAGTATACCGACTCCGCCTCTCTCCTGGGCAGCTGCAAGCAGGTGACACCCCGGCTTGAGGCCTAGTCCTTGCTACAACTGAGGCCACACAGCTGTCCTGCTGTCCACTTGCCAATAGACCAATTATCTGAAATTTCAGCATTCCATATTAACGATGTCCAACAGTGTCTTGCCATCACAAGAAAAGTGACTACAACAATCACTTGCTAATAGACTGCACACTTTCAGCTCCTTCAGTTTCTCTGCCAGTGAGTAACTTGTCGATGGGGGAATCCTGCAGTACTTTACGTTCTTAAAGAAGGTCTTGCAATTGTAAAAGATGCATTTAAAAAAGACAGTAACAGTAAATTTTAAAGTATATACTACCTTGAGAAGTTTTCTTGCAGGTGCTTACAGGAAAATAAAGAAATACAAATGGATTTATGAAAACTATAAACAACCAATATGCAAAAGAAGACAAATTGTAAATAAGTAATACTGAATTGTAGAGTCCTTGAAAGTGAGACTATAGGTTGTTCAGCATTGAGGGAGTGAAGCTGAGCTGCTGGTTCAGGAGCCTGGTGGCTCTAGGGTAATAACTGTTCTTGAACCTGCTGGTGTAGGAGTTAAGGCTCTGTACCTCTTGCCTGATGGTAGAAGCGAGAAAGGAACATGACATAGATGGGGGGGGGGGGGGGGGTGGCGGATTGGGTATCCTTGATGATGGATGCTGCTTTCTTTGGGCAATGCTCCTTATAAATGTATTCCATGATGGGAGGGTTTTGCCTGTGATGAACTGGGCTGCATTCCCCACTCTTTCTGCTCCTGAGCTTTACCAGGCCATGATACAATCATCTTTTCAATCCCATTTCCTCACCTCACTGGAATGGATTCTGTCTGGCACATTAATGTGTGAATGTTGGGGGTGTTTATTCACTGGCCACACCTCCACTGATTTGAATTGTGATGGAGTAGGGAGATCCTGGGGGAACTGGCTTATTATTGGTAACCAGAGCTCCAAGAATCCTTAAGCTGAACATCATTCTGACTGCAGTTCTGAATGTTACTGTATCAGAGTCAGAATCAGGTTTAACATCACCGGCATATGTCATGAAATCTGTTAATTTAGCGGCAACAGTACAGTGCAATACATGATAAACCCCGAGTCCACAATTCCACAGATTCAGGGATGATGGGCAGCTGGAGGCAGGTGGGTGAGTATAGCAATAGAGACTGGGAGGTGTCAGACGAGGGCCATTTCTTTTCCAGAGGAAGGGTCTTGACCCGAAACAATGACTGCCCATTTCCCCCACAGATGCTGACCAACTAGTGTGTTGCTCTAGATTCCACCAAACACATCTCTTGCCTCTCGATTATCAGTCACTGCCTTGATTTCTCAGAACCTGATTTGCTTAATTATTTTTCCCAAGGTGTGGCCATTCAGTCCATCAGATCCGTACCAGCTTTCTGCAGAACCATCCCTTTCCTCTTGCCTCACTGAATCTCCACAATTTATTCTCTCCTGTGTGCCCAGCAGCTCCCCTTCGATGCTGGTGTTCTGGGAACAAGAGCTCACAGAACCAGGAAACCATGGCCATGGCTGTCACCTTCCTAAGTTCTATAGAACAAGGGATGGTTGCGGAGCAGACTCGTTGGGCCGGATGGCCTGATTCCGCCATATGTCTTATGGTTTTGAATACTGGAGGTGTGGTGAATGTAACCTTATTAGTCACTGGAATGAAGGGGGCTGAGGGGTGACCTGCATCGATATGGTAGATGGTCTTTTCCCCACAATCGGGGAGTCTGGAGCTAGAGGGCAGAGGTTTAAGGTGAGGGGGTATCTCGAGGGGTAGGTTTTCCACACTGAGGGTGGTGGGTGCGTGTAATGAGCTGCCAAGTGAAGTGGTGGAGGAGGGAACAAGTATGTTAAAGAGGGACTTGGATCTAATAGCTACATAGCTATCAGAGTCAGCATGGATGAGGTGGGTTGAAACAGCCGGTCGGTCTGCAGTATGAACCCACGTAAAGGGCGAACAACAGACCGGAACTACCACCTGACAGTAAATGCCAGAGTCTGTTGTTAAGAGAGAGGCCACTGTCAGAAAAAGTGCAGGGATCTGCTTGTACCTGAGGGCCACAGTTATGGGGGCGGGGGAGGCTGGGTGGATTGGGAGCGAAGAAGACTGGGGGATGACTTTATAGAAGTGTATAAAATATTGAGGGGTAGAGATGAGGTGAATACCTTTTGACCTACGCCCTCAATTTCCCAGGGTAAGGTTGAAAAGGGCCCCGAGGGACAGCTTCACACGGAGAACAGTTGGTATCTGGAACAAGCTGCCAGAGGAAGTGGTTGAGATAGGTATGATATCGAAATGCAGAAGACACTTACAGGCAGGTGCAGCAAGCTGTGAAAATGATGCGATACTGGGGTTTATTGTGTGAAGTTTCGAGCGCAGGAGCAAGAACGTCTTGCTGCAGTTTGTTTATTTTAGTTAGAGATACAGTGCGGACCAGATCCTTCCGACCCAACGAGCCATGCCACCCAGCAGTCCACCCAGTTAAACCTAGCCCCATCACAGGACTTGACAATGACCAGTTAACCCACCTTTAGACCGCGGGAGGAAACCCACACAATCACAGGGTGAACGGACAAACTACACAGATTTTTGCAGTGTTGGATACAGCTGGGTCCCTGGGTTACACAAATGTCTGTATGATATCCCCTCCACCACCATCGACACCTTCAAAACGCAGTGCCTCAAGAAGACAGGGTCCATATTGAGGAGCCTCACCATCCGGGGCAAGTCCGACCGCACTGTTCATTATGTATTTATTTTAGTTTTTAAATTGTAACTTGTAGTGATTTCTTGTGTTGCACCGTTCTGTGGTCACAAAACAACATGAACACTTCCTCAGTATATCGTCTCTCTCTGCATTTAATTTGCTTTTTCATTTATACTGATTGTAGTCTGTAGTTTTTATTATTACGTATTGCATTGTGGAGCTGCCGCAAAACAAAGTTCCCAGCGTGCTGGTGATATTAAACCTGGTTTTCATGTATTCAAAGTTCGAAATAAATTTATTATCTAAGTATGTAAATGTTGCCATATACTACCTTGAGATTACTTTTCTTGCAGGTATTTACCAGAAGAAACGAAAGACAGCAGAATTTTACGAAAACCTATACATAAATAGACAAATTCTGGTAACCACTGCGCAAAAGAAGGCAGACTGCAAATACTGAAAATGAGTTGTAAAGTGTTCACGAAAGTGAGCCTGTAGGTCGTAGAGTCGGTTCAGAGGTGTGGTGAAAGAAGTTATCTGTGAACGCTCAGGAGCCTGCTGGTTGTGGGGTAATAATTGTTCCTGATTGTGTGGGACTTTAGGCCTCTGTAACTCCCGCCCATTGGTAGCAGTGAGAAGAGGGCATGGCCTGGATCTGATGGATGCTGCTTTCGTGTAAATAGTGCCTTGTAAAAAAATATCCAGCCCCAACTCTTTGCTCACAATGAGTCTTGCAAACAGGGGTTTTGTTCAATTTAACTGAGAACAGATGTTTCCGCGGCAGGCAGGTTGGTGAGAGTGAGGTCAGCTGTGTTTTTCCCTCACCACCCTCTGCAGTCCCAGTCTGGTAGCCGTGTCCAGTAGGACCCAGCCAGCTCGGTCTGTGGTGGTATCACCGAGCCACGCTTGGTGATGGACATTGAACCCCCCACCCGGAGTACATTCTGTGCCTTTGCCTCCTCCAAGTGCTGCTCAACGTGGAGAAGTACTGATTCATCAGCTGAGGGGGGGACGGTACGTGGTAATCAGCAGGAGGTTTCCTTGCCCATGTTTAACCTGGTGCCATGAGACTTCTTGGGGTCTAGAGTCGATGTTGAGAGTTGCCAGGGCAACTCCCTCTCTACTGTACATCACTGTGCCACCAGCTCTGCTGGATCTGTCCTGCCAGTGAGGCAGTGCGTACCGGGGAATGGTGATGGCGGGGTCCGGAATGTTAACTGTAAGGTCCAATTCTGTCAGTACCACTATGTCAGGCTGTTGCCTCCAAAGCTGGGAGGCTGTCTCACGGTAAGGGGGACTTTGCAGGGTCAACAGGGCTAGCTTTGCCGTTGTCGTTTCCAGTGCGCAGGTCAATGCCGGTTTGTCCGTCTGCGTACGTTCCTTATTATTTTCTTTTCAGCTGTTGGGTACAACTGAATGGCTTGCTAGGCCATTCCAGAGGGCATTTACGAGCCAGCCACATGACTGTGGGTCTGGAGTCACGTATAGGCCAGATCAGCTAAGGACCCCTAAATAATTCGTCCTCTAAAGGACATTAATGAACCAGATGGGTTTTTACGACATGATTTCATGGTCTTCAGATATTTTTATTGAATGCAAATTCATCATCTGCCATGGTAGGATTCAAACTCATTTCCCCAGCGTATGACTGGGTCTCTGGAGTACTGATCCAGGGGTAATTACCACTACGCCAAATCCCCCCCTTCTGCAAGAGCAGAATGCAGTAGCTTCATGAGATCAAATCCCTGGATGTTGGATCCCGAGCACTGAGTCCCTTGGGTAGAGAATTCACCAACACCCATCTGAAGAAATACAAGTTCACGTTTAATTTTCATTAAACCGTGTACATGAACACATTCCAGTGAAACAGTGTCCATCTAGGGCCAAGGTGCAAGCATAGTGCCAGCTGTCGTACCTACGTAGTACCTGCAGCACATATAATTCTGATAGCAGAAAAACATACAGGTACAAAAACTGTTAGAAATTAATAATAATATAGGCCAAGTCCCAGAACGTCATGGCCCGTAGGTTGATGGTACATGGATGTTGTCCTCGAGCCACATTTTTGCAAGTATAACCAAAGCAGTTCCTCATCTCAGGCAAGTGCAGCTTGTCCTCCCAGGAGCGAACACTGGAGGGCAGCACGGATTGGGGGGGCATGGGGAAGCCAGCTGCCAACCCAGCATCACACCGGCAGCCCTGGAGTCTCCTCTCCTGGGAGGCTGTAACAGGCGGTCCTGCAGTATTGGGGCCTGGCCCATGTAACGACCGAAGCCACACTGCTTCCCCACTGTTGGTCTTGCCAATGAACCAGTGTGTCGGACTTGCAGAATTCTTCATCAATGTCCAACGGAGTCTTGGAGTCACAATAAAAATACCCAAGCCAATCCTTTTCACCGTTTGTTGAATCACGTGCCTCCTTTGACACCTTCCAGCAGGCTGGAACAAGTTCATCTCCACATCTATCGAGCAATTGCCTGCGGGGTAGACTTGCCGTGCTCGGTTTTTAATATACAGCGGTGTTTTGTGACCATTAAAAGAAGACATTAAGGACTGACAGTTACACCTTTGTTTGGACCCAGAGAGGCTGCTTCGTCTGATCGCGCTGCCATCTCATCCTTGTTTTTCTCAGTGCCCCCCTCATCTCAGTGACGAGTTGCTGTCTCATATTCTGAGAGTTGCCCCTGGTTCTGGACTGGACAGTTGTAGGAAGCATCCACCACATCTCTTATTGTTATATTCCATCCACGCTGACCACAGTGCTCACCGAGCTGGTCCCCTTTGCCTGTATTTGGTCCATATCCCTCTAAACCCCTTCCTATCCATGTACAGGTATTCCTTGAGTTACAATCGTCCGACTCACGGACAACTCGTACTTACGAACTGAGGAAGGAGAACGCTGTCCGCCATTTTAAGTCAGATCGCAACGTCGTCCGCCATTTTCAGTCGGATCACAACGCTGTACGCCACTGTTGCCATTGACACTGTTTAACTTTGTATTTGGCTTAAATTTTTCTTAGTAAGATTCACCCTGACCCAGCCCCCTCCCTCCATTCCAGTCGGCTGGTGGCACAGTGAGATCAGTGAGTTTGATCCAGTGACAGACCGCTCCCTTGCCGGGTTGATGTCGATCCAGTGACTCCCGTACCGTCCGTGCTGGGTTGATGTGGATCCGGTGACTGCTGTACCAATCGTGCTGGGTTGATGTGGATCCGGTGACTGCTGTACCATTCGTGCTGGGTTGATGTGGATCCGGTGACTCCTGTACCAATCGTGCTGGGTTGATGTGGATCCGGTGACTCCTGTACCAATCGTGCTGGGTTGATGTGGATCCGGTGACTCCTGTACCAATCGTGCTGGGTTGATGTGGATCCGGTGACTCCTGTACCAATCGTGCTGGGTTGATGTCGATCCAGTGACTCCCGTACCGTCCGTGCTGGGTTGATGTGGATCCGGTGACTGCTGTACCAATCGTGCTGGGTTGATGTCGAACTCACAACTCAGTCTTGTGAAAAAAACACTGCCACCTCCAGTTTAAATTCCCACATGGAATATTGTGGAGGATCAAATACCCAAACCCAGCACAGCCCCCACTTGTCCCATTTGGCCTGTCTCAGTGCGGTGGTCCTTAGGACCCAGTGGACCTCTGGAGCCGGCGGAGCTTGGGACCCGCTGCCCGTAGTGTTTCTGTTCTATTGACAGGAAGTGATCGCGATTTGAAAATAAAGTGGAAATAACAAAGCGTTTGGAAAGATGTGACACGCCATTGGCCATTGGAAAAGCGTTAGGCTATCGTCAGTCAACGATCAGAACAATTTTAAAGGATAACGGATAAAGTGAGAATAATGGAGCATGTGAAATGCCCTGCCCTGATGAAAGCTACAATTATTACTAAGCAACGCAGTGGTTTATTTATTGGAATA
The DNA here is from genome assembly GCF_030144855.1 of Hypanus sabinus. Classification (NCBI taxonomy): domain Eukaryota; kingdom Metazoa; phylum Chordata; class Chondrichthyes; order Myliobatiformes; family Dasyatidae; genus Hypanus; species Hypanus sabinus. Next base: position 153,935,352 of record NC_082710.1, read on the forward strand.
CATACGTTTCTTAAGTGTTTTATATGCATAGAAAGGTAAAATATATACTATATACTAAGACAAATGTTTGACAAACTGACACTAAATAATACCGGATGTACTTGTTCCGACTTATGTACAAATCCGACTTAAAGACGGACTCAGGAACGGAACTCGTGCGTAACCCGGGGACTGCCTGTAGTTATTCAAAATGTCTTTCTGAATGATACTAACCTGAGATTGGATGGGAACCACCGCTGACTGGTTTCAGGAAGGAGCACGCACCCGCAGTGTGCTGGATCCCCAGAGCCATGGTGGATCCCGGGAGGGTTTGCTGCATCCCGTATCTCATGTGCTTGACTCCTACTCTTTGCCTTGCAGTGTTTGTCTGGATCGTGGTGCATTGACAGAGAGGGCCATGTCTGTGTCCCGGAGGTGGCAGCGTCCCAGCGTCCTCCTTGCTTGCCTCTTGTGTGGGCTGGTCCTGCATCTGGCGGAGGGTCACGGCCATTCCCATTCCCATGGCCACTCCCACAGCCATCACGGCCACTCTCACGGAGAAGAGCATCACGGCCACTCCCACAGCCACCACGGCCACTCTCATGACCACCATGGCCACTCTCATGACCACCATGGCCACTCTCACGGAGACAAGCTCACTGGCCACTCCTACCCCGATGATCATCCCACCCATTCCCAGGGGAAGAACCGCTGGAAGGTGGATGCAGAGCAGGAGAAGCTGAAATCTGGGAAGGAGGAGAGCAAACCCGTGGAGCTGTGGACACAGGTCAGCGTCTTAGAGTCATACAGTACGGAAACAGGCCCTTTGTCCCCGCTCGACCAAATTGCCGACCTGGTTTGCCCGTATCTATCACAGACTGGTCTACAGTGTCTTGTAGTGAACATGGTGTCGCACTAAACGGAGTCTCCTCTACCTGCATGTGATTTATGTCGCTTCATTCTCTGTCTGTTCACGTGTCTAACAACCTTGTATCAGCATCCGTCACAGCCTCCGACCGACCGCTTTAAGGCATCTACCCCTTGTGTTGTTTAAAAATAAACTTGCTCTGTACATGACCTTTAAACTTTACCCTCTCACCTTAAATGCATGTCCTACCAACTGTACTGTTGCGTTCTGACTATGACATCACTGTGCCTGTGAACTTGCGTTGCACGATGCATGTGACATCACCACGTCTATGACCTCAGTGCAGAATACACGCATGATGTCACAGTGTGTGATCTCGTAGAGCAGTACATATACAACTCCTCTCCCTTCAGTTTGAGCCTGGTCCCACAGTGTGGGAATGAGCCACTCCCACTGTCTCTGCGGGAAGTACAATGTTTGAGTTCAGAGACACTATCCCGAGCATTAATGGTGTTATGGTGAGCAGCTCAACAAGTATCGTCCAGTCCTAGAAGAGTGTTGGTAGTTTTTCATCTAACTGCACTGCCACAGTTTGTCCTGACAGTGACATTTCCTCAGTGAGCCATGTTCCCATATGCAGTCCAGTTGCATCACCCCCTCTGTTACCCCTCCAGGGGGCGGCACCCCTCCATGGCGCCTCCCAAAGATTAGTGCTCCCTCCATTACCAGCCTGACCCAGTGTCAGGCACAGACTGAAGCTCCCTCTACACGGTCCCATCACGCCCTCCGCGGCTCAGTGCACCCTCCTTTGCCACTCCCACACGAGTGCTCCCCTGCCCCTTCCATACCTTCAGCACCCTGCATAGACAGTTCCAACCTGTGCTGGTAATGGGGTTTGATCCTTTGCCCTGGGGTGGCCCTGTGGCTAGCTCCTGACCCATGGTTGAGAGCCAGTGGAGAAAAGACGCAGCCTGTTGTAATGCCGGAGTCTCTCTGTACCCCACAGGCCATTGGAGCCACCCTGCTGATCAGCGGCGTCCCCTTCCTCATCCTCTTCTTCATCCCTGTCGAGTCCAATGCCTCCAAGCACAAGAACCTGCTCAAGGTGCTGCTGAGCTTCGCCTCGGGAGGCCTGCTGGGGGATGCCTTCCTCCACCTCATCCCTCACGCACTGGGTGAGGCATCGTTGGGCTGGGTCAGGGTCGCTGTGGCGGGGGCTCGCGGTGGCAGGGCTGGTGAAGCAGCTTCGAGTGTTGGCGGAGGGTCTCGATGAGGAAAGGTGTTGGAGAGGTTGAATTTTTCCAGCAGGTGTGATGGGTGGGGAAGCACCTGTGGTGTGCAGGATGTGGTGACCTTGGGTGGGAGGTGGAGGGGCAAGGGAAGGGATTGGTGGTGTTGGGTTTAAGGTGACCTTGGGTGGGAGGTGGAGGGGCAAGGGAAGGGATTGGTGGTGTTGGGTTTCAGGTGACCTTGGGTGGGAGGTGGAGGGGCAAGGGAAGGGATTGGTGGTGTTGGGTTTCAGGTGACCTTGGGTGGGAGGTGGAGGGGCAAGGGAAGGGATTGGTGGTGTGCAGGATGTGGTGACCTTGGGTGGGAGGTGGAGGGGCAAGGGAAGGGATTGGTGGTGTTGGGTTTCAGGTGACCTTGGGTGGGAGGTGGAGGGGCAAGGGAAGGGATTGGTGGTGTTGGGTTTCAGGTGACCTTGGGTGGGAGGTGGAGGGGCAAGGGAAGGGATTGGTGGTGTTGGGTTTAAGGTGACCTTGGGTGGGAGGTGGAGGGGCAAGGGAAGGGATTGGTGGTGTTGGGTTTAAGGTGACCTTGGGTGGGAGGTGGAGGGGCAAGGGAAGGGATTGGTGGTGTTGGGTTTCAGGTGACCTTGGGTGGGAGGTGGAGGGGCAAGGGAAGGGATTGGTGGTGTTGGGTTTCAGGTGACCTTGGGTGGGAGGTGGAGGGGCAAGGGAAGGGATTGGTGGTGTTGGGTTTCAGGTGACCTTGGGTGGGAGGTGGAGGGGCAAGGGAAAGGATTGGTGGTGTTGGGTTTCAGGTGACCTTGGGTGGGAGGTGGAGGGGCAAGGGAAGGGATTGGTGGTGTTGGGTTTAAGGTGACCTTGGGTGGGAGGTGGAGGGGCAAGGGAAGGGATTGGTGGTGTTGGGTTTCAGGTGACCTTGGGTGGGAGGTGGAGGGGCAAGGGAAGGGATTGGTGGTGTTGGGTTTCAGGTGACCTTGGGTGGGAGGTGGAGGGGCAAGGGAAGGGATTGGTGGTGTTGGGTTTCAGGTGACCTTGGGTGGGAGGTGGAGGGGCAAGGGAAGGGATTGGTAGTGTGAGTTTAAGGTGATCTTTGTAGAAGATTAGAGGGAAATGGCTGGGTTGTGTTGGATGGATGCTGGCGGGGGAAGCATTTGTGGTGTTGGGAATGGAGTGACCTTGGATGAAATGGGATATGGTGGGTTACGGAGCAGGAGCTGGTGGTGTTGGGGTGACCTTGGGTGGGAGGAGGGGTGGCAGATTGGACTGGAGAGGTTGGTGTTGGAGATGAGGTGATCTTGGTGGGAGTTGGTTCAGGAAAGGATGGGGTTGAGGACATTGTGTGAAGTAGATATAGTGAGTTTGGAGTTTGGGTGATTTTTGAATACAAGTTTGACCCTAGGCGGGGGATTGAAAGTGAAAAGGGGGTGGTTAAATGTGGGTAGGTTGGGTGGAGAGGGGAGGGATTGGTGGGGAGATGAATTGACCTTTGTGGGGTATTGAGGGTGAGGGGTTGGGCATTGGTTGCACTGTGTGTGGGTTGGCCGGATAGGGGAGGGTTTGGTGCACGGGATCATTCACTTACCACGCTTTATGTTTCCCACAGAACCTCATTCCCATCAGTCGACCCCTGACCACTCCCATACTGGGGCAGAAGAGTTGGATAGTAGTCACGGCCACTCCCATGGAGGTAGGAGCAGGGCCTCGGTGCTGTGAGCGGCAGATGGAAGTGAAGTTTTGTGATTTGTTTCCCTCTTGCCCTCTTCCTCCCTCCATTGTACACTCTCGCCCTCATCCATTCCCCCCCCACCTTTTACCCCAAATGATCCTCCTTTCCTCACCGTCTGCGATTTCACCCACCCCCAGTGTCAATGTTATGGATGGTGGAAGTGATGGCTTTGTGGCCAAGTCTGCAAATGATACAAAGGTAGGTGGAGGGGCATATAGTGTTGAGGAAGTAGGGAGTCAGCAGAAGGATTGGGAGAATAGGTAAAAAAAGTCGCCAATGGAATACAGCGCAGGGAAGTGTATGGCCGTGCATTTTGGCCAAAGAAGTGAAGCCGTAGACTGTTTTCTAAAAGGAGAAAAGATTCTGAAATCAGAGGTTTAAAGGGACTTGCGATTCCTCTTCTGGGATTCCCTGAAGGTTAACTTGCAGGTTGAGTTGTTGGTAAGGTGAGGAATGCAAATGCATTCATTTCAGGAAGACTAAAAGGACAATGCCAGGCTGTATAATGCATTTGAAGTATTGACTGCACTTGGCGTACTGTCAGCAAGTTTGGGGCCCTTATCAGAGAAAATATATGCGGGCATTGGAGAGGGTCCAGAGGAGATTCACAAGGATGATTTGCGGAATGAAAGGGTTAACATATAAGGACTATTTGATAGCTCTGGACCTATAGTCACTGGAGTTGAGAAGAATGAATGGGAAATCTCATTGAAACTATTTGAATATTGAAAGGCCTAGATAGAGTGCTTTTGGAGAGAATATTTCCTATAGTGGGTGAGTCCAGGGAGAGAGAGTACAACCACAGAATGCAGGGACGTCCCTTTAGAACAGATGAGAAGGAATTCCTTTAGCCAGAGGTTGATGAGTCTCGGGAATTCATTGCTACAGACAGTTGGGGAGGCCGAGTCGCTGGGTATATTTATATAAGCAGAGGTTGATAGGTTCTTGATTAGTAAGTACATCAACAGTTAAAGGGAGAAGGGTGGAGAAGGGGATTGCGAGGGGTAATAAATCAGCCATGATAGAATAGTGGAGCAGACTCATTGGGCTGAATGGCCTAGTTCTGCTGCTACGTCTTATGGTAAGTTTTGCCAGTATCTGACCGAACTTTACCCGCCCCCTGGTCCCCGACCTCCCTGCCCCATCTGACCCCTCTTCACTAACTGTCATTCTTGTTGTTACCCACTGTCTGCCCTGTTGCCTGTTCCATTCTGTGACTTGCTGGTTTGTGTATTTTTCAAAGTTCTAAGTAAATTTATCATTAAAGTACATACAGCTGCAGGAAAACGTTTGTGATCCCTTTGCAGTTGCCTGGTATTCTGAATTAATTATTCATAACGTGGTCTGATCTTCATCTAAGTCACAGTAATAGATAAACACAATCTGCCTAAGCTAATAACATACAAACAATTGTACTTCTCATGTCTTTATTGAACACTTTGTTTCATCATTCACAGTCCAGGCTGGAAAAGAATGTGAGCCCTTGTATCTCATTGCTGGTAGAACCTCCTCTAGCAGTAATAACCTCCACCAAACATTTCCTATAGCTGTTGATCAGACTTGCATTATGTCAAGGAGGAATTTTAGACCATTCCTCCATACAAAACTGTTTCAGTTCATCAATATTCCCGGGATACCTTGCATGAACAGCCCTCTTTAGGTCATGCCACAGTATCTTGGTTAAGGTCTGGATTCTGACTTGGCCATTCCAAAACATGAATTTTCTTCTTTTTAAACCATTCTGTTATTGATTTATTCTTGTGTTTCAGATCGTTGTTGCATCATCCCACTTCTATTAAGCTTCAAGTAATAGATTGCTACACTGACATTCTTCTGTAAAATGTCCTGATACAATTTTGAATTCATTGTTCGCTCAATGATTACAAGCTGTCCAGCCCCAAACCATGATGCTCCTTCCACCATGCTTCACAGTTGAGATGAGGTTGAGGTATTGGTGTGGAGTGCCTTTTTCCTCCAAATGTGGCAGTATGCATTTCTGCCAAAAAATTCACCTTTTGTCTTATCCATCCACAGAACATTGACCCAGAAGCATTGTGGAATATTCAGGTGGTCTGTCGCAAGCTTGAGATGTGTAGCAATGTTTGTTTTGGGAGCGCAGTGGTTTCCTCTGTGGTGAACATGACCACAATTCTTGTTCAGTGTTTTTCTTAAAGTAGACACATCAACAAAGACATTAGTAAGTTCTAAAGGTTTCTGCAGCTATTTTGCTGTTACCCTTGGGTCCTTGTTCACCACCTTCAGCATTGCATGTTGTGCTCTTGGTGTGATCTTTGCAGGATTCCCATTCCAAGAGAGAGTAGCAACAGTACTGAATTTCCACTATCTGCAGACAATTTCTCTTACTGTGGTCTGATGAACATTCAGGTCTTCAGAAGTGCTGTTGTCGCCTTTTCCAGCTTCATGCATCTCTGCAATTCTTCTTCTAAGGTCCTTTGAAAGTTATCTTGATCGGGGCATGGTGCACATAGAGAAGAGCAGTTTCTGTAGTAACCTGATTGTTTTATTTATGGAATTGGGCATCTCTGCAACCCACAACTCCAATCTCATTGATTGGAACACCCAACTCCATATAGCTTTTGTAGAAGGCATTACCTCAGAGGTTCACGTACTTTTTTGAGCCGAGACTATGTGATTGTTTAAATGGTGTACTCAACATTGTGAAGAAGTAGTACAATTGTTTGTGTGTCTGTTAGTTTAGGCAGATTGTGTTTGTCTATTATTGTGACCTAGATGACTATCAGACCACATTTTATGAGTATTTCATGCAGCAAACCAGGCAATTGTAAATGTTCACAAACTTTTTCTTGCTACTGTATGTCGTCATATACCCTGAGATATTACAAAGAAGTGTAATAGGATCAATGAAAAACTGCATGCAGTGAAAACAGACAAGTGTGCAAAAGATAACAGATTGCACAAATACAATTGAGGAAAAAAAACAGAAAATAGGAAGCAGTAATTATTGAGAACATGAGTTGTAGAGTCCTTGAAAGTGATTCCAAAGATTGTAGAACCTGTTCAGTGTAGGGGTGAGTGACGTTGAATGAAATTATCCCCTCTTATTCAAGAGTTTAATGCTTGAGAAATAACTGCTTGTGAACCTGCTGGTGTGGGAACTGAGGCTCCTCTACCACCTTCCAGATGGCAGCGGTGAGAAGAGAGTATGGTGGGGGTCCTCAAAGGTGGATGCTGCTTTCCTGCAGCAGTGCTCCTTGTAGATGTGCTCAATGGTGGAGAATGACTTGCCCGTGATTATCTGAACTGTATCCACTACTTTTTGTAGGCTTTTCCGTTCAAGGGCCCGTTTCCGTAGCGGGCCCTGATGCAGCCAGTAAGTATGCTCTCCGCTGCAAACCTATAGAAGTTTGTCACTGTTTTAGATGACGTGCTGAATCTTCGCAAACTTCTAACAAGGTCGAGGCATTGCTGTGCCTTTCCAATGGCAGCTGCATGCTGGACCTAGGATAGATCCTCTGAACTGATACTTATGCGAGACTGTTCAGCCCATCAGATCTGCGCTGACCTTCTGAGCAATCTTATCTGTCTCCCTCCTTTCCCTGTGAGCTGTTCCTCCTCGTGTGCCCATCTGATTCTCCCATCACCTCCCTACTTGCTTGGGTTCATTTACTAATCTCACTGAATGAGCCATCTGTAGTAACCGGAGCACCCAGGCAAAATCCGTGCGGCAATGGTGAGAACATAACAACTCCACACGCAGATAGCACCAGAACCTGGGTCTCAGAACTATGGGGCAGTGGCTCTACCTGGTAACCGTTACTGAAACATCTCCCCCGTTGCAGTGTATTTGAGGGTGTCCTAGGTGAGATGTATTGTGAAGTCGTTAAAGTGTCTTATGATGTGTAATAATGTAAGGTATCTCATTCATCAGTAATCCTTTGTTATCCCTCTTATTTGATATTGATCCAATGGAAAGTGGCTGTCAAATTGTGGTACATCCTAACCATCTTGAGAAGAAAGAGCAGGCCTTGGTTTTACATTTCACTTGACTGATGACACTGCCCCTCCCACAGTACCGCCCACCCCACTCCCCTGTACTGCCTCTCTTGCGGAATGACACTCCCTCAGTTGGATGCTCCCTCGATGCTGTGCCCCCCCAGTCAGTATCATCCTTCCTGCAGCGATGCTGTCTGAATACGGTCCTTTTTGTTTTAAGCAAACATTCAAAACTTCATTCCAACGCAAAATACATACGAAACTCAGGGTTTACAATACTATTAATAGCTTCAAATTAAAACATGGTCACTAACATCTAGGAGATGCTTGATTCCCTGGGGGACCCACCACTCCTGGATATCCTCCACAGTCTCCCTCTCCAAGGACGCCTGAGCACGAACTAACTCTGGAAGAGGGGCAGGAAGTCAGCTCAGGCAGAACCTTCAACTCTAGACCTGCAAGCGGCCATTTTGGCCATGCCTAGGAGAAACCCTACCAGCAGGCTCCCCCCCCCCCCCCGAGTGACCTGTTCCCCAGTAACTCCCCTGCCCCCCCGTACTGAATGACTGTAGATTAGGAAAGTGGGGCTGAAATGCAGCCTGGACTTGAGGAGCAGCTGCTTCAGAAACTCAGACAGGGACTGCAGCCTCACACACTCCATATATAATGGTATACCTGGGCAGGGCGTCAGTAAACCGGCTCAGAAATCTGTTGCACGGTATTGCCCTACGCAACCCCCTCCATCCCAGATCCCCAATGTAGAGGGGAAAAATCCCCGCATAAAGAGACTTCTACTGGGGACCTCACTGGCCGTCTGATCGTAAGACAGACTGTCATGATGTATCCTGGTAGCAGGTGAGGACAATGAAGTGACAAGTGTGCAAGAGCAGCCTGTAGAAGGTGCGTTCCCCCATCACCCCTCCCTGCAGGACCGGATCAGCCTCTCTGTTCCCATTGGCATATTTTTTTTGCAAATCCACCAACCCCCCCCCACCAGCCTGGGAAAGGGTGAGTATCCCAGTATTTGCCCCTTTCTCCTGTCCCACAGTGCAGTGTTATTCACTCTGCTCCTGTCTCTCCTGCAGGTCACGACCATTCGCATGTGATGTCTGTGGGTCTCTGGGTCCTAACCGGAATAGTTGCCTTCCTGGTGGTGGAGAAGTTTGTGAGGCACATGAAAGGCGGACACAGTCACAGTCACAGTCATGGTGCGTTAGAGCGCTTTGCCCTCTGGTACTGTCGGTGGTGGGGAGGAAGGAGAAACCGTGCCGAGATTAGAAATATCTCCGAAAATGGAGGGCCAGGTCCTGCAGACGCTGCAAGCCTGAGGTAAAATTGGATGCATGTGAAATCTAGCAGCATCCGTGGGGCCAAGGATCAGGTTGTTGAGCACTGGGTGGGGTTTGGGTACAGCACAGTCGAAGTTGGGATGGTGAAGGGACTGCTGTTCTCTCAGTCCCCACACCACCCCTGTCATCCACACCCCCCACCAGGGGTTCTTACCACCTGGAAGTGTTTTGAAGTTGCTGAGAAAAGATTATTGATACGAAACATTGGCTTACTCTCCTTCACCGGAGGGGGAAGATAGTTTCTGTGTGTCAATGTGGTGCCAAGGTGCAATGGTGAAAGGACCAGAGCTGAGGGAATGGAGGTGGGTTTGGAGGCCTGGGTGTAACCAGGGTGCAGGTTTGACTGTGCACTAGGGCAGTACAGGGTGAGATATACTCTGTGTCGGATGGGACAGCGTGGAGGGTATTTCACTCTGTGTCTGATGGGACAGTGTGGAGGGTATTTCACTCTGTGTCTGATGGGACAGCATGGAGGGTATTTCACTCTGTGTCTGATGGGACAGCGTGGAGGGTATTTCACTCTCTGTCTGACTCCAGCAGCGTGTGATCGGGTGGTGCAGAGAGAACTTCAGTCTGTGGTTGCCCTCAGGACTGTTTGATAGAACACTGTAGAGGGGACTTCTCTCTGTGTCTGATATTGGGAGTGTGTGATAGGACAGTGCAGGGGGAGCAGTACTCGGTGTCTGAAAACTGTTAAAATGGGGCAGTGTGGAAGGAGCTTCACTCTGGGTCTGACCCTGGGAGTGTGTGATGATTCAGTGTGGAAGGAGCTTCACTCCGGGTCTGACCCTGGGAGTGTGTGATGGTTCAGTGTGGAGGGAGCTTCACTCTGGGTCTGACCCTGCGACTGTGTGATGGTTCAGTGTGGAGGGAGCTTCACTCCGTGTCTGACCCTGGAAGTGTGTGATGCAACAGTGTGGAGGGAGCTTCACTCCGGTTCTGACCCTGGGAGTGTGTGATGATTCAGTGTGGAGGGAGCTTCACTCGGGTCTGACCCTGAGAGTGTGTGATGATTCAGTGTGGAGGGAGCCTCACTCTGGGTCTGACCCTGGGAGTGTGCGATGGTTCTGTGGAGGGAGCTTCACACCGGGTCTGACCCTGGGACTGTGTGATGGTTCAGTGTGGAGGGAGCTTCACTCCGGGTCTGACACTGGGAGTGTGTGATGCGACAGTGTGGAGGGAGCTTCACTCTGGGTCTGACCCTGGGAGTGTGTGATGATTCAGTGTGGAAGGAGCTTCACTCCGGTTCTGACCCTGGGACTGTGTGATGGTTCAGTGTGGAGGGAGCTTCGGGTCTGACCCTGGGAGTGTGTGATGATTCAGTGTGGAGGGAGCTTCACTCCGGGTCTGACCCTGGGAGTGCGTGATGGTTCAGTGTGGAGGGAGCTTCACTCCGGGTCTGACCCTGGGACTGTGTGATGGTTCAGTGTGGAGGGAGCTTCACTCTGGGTCTGATCCTGGAAGTGTGTGATGGTTCAGTGTGGAGGGAGCTTCACTCCGGGTCTGACCCTGGGAGTGTGTGATGATTCAGTGTGGAGGGAGCTTCACTCCGGGTCTGACACTGGGAGTGTGTGATGATTCAGTGTGGAGGGAGCTTCACTCCGGGTCTGACCCTGGGAGAGTGTGATGGTTCAGTGTGGAGGGAGCTTCACTCTGGGTCTGATCCTGGGAGTGTGTGATGGTTCAGTGTGGAAGGAGCTTCACTCCGGGTCTGACCCTGGGAGTGTGTGATGATTCAGTCTGGAGGGAGCTTCACTCTGGGTCTGACCCTGGGACTGTGTGATGGTTCAGTGTGGAGGGAGCTTCACTCCGGGTCTGACCCTGGGAGTGTGTGATGCGACAGTATGGAGGGAGCTTCACTCCGGTTCTGACGCTGGGACTGTGTGATGGTTCAGTGTGGAGGGAGCTTCACTCTGGGTCTGACCCTGGGAGAGTGTGATAGTTCAGTGTGGAGGGAGCTTCACTCTGGGTCTGATCCTGGAAGTGTGTGATGATTCAGTGTGGAGGGAGCCTCACTCCGGGTCTGACCCTGAGAGTGTGTGATGGTTCAGTGTGGAGGGAGCTTCACTCTGGGTCTGACCCTGGGAGTGTGTAAAGGTTCAGTGTGGAGGGAGCTTCACTCCGGGTCTGACCCTGGGAGAGCGTGATGGTTCAGTGTGGAGGGAGCTTCACTCCGGGTCTGACCCTGGGACTGTGTGATGGTTCAGTGTGGAGGGAGCTTCACTCCTGGTCTGACCCTGGGAGTGTGTGATGATTCAGTGTGGAGGGAGCCTCACTCCGGGTCTGACCCTGGGAGTGTGTGATGGTTCAGTGTGGAGGGAGCTTCACTCTGGGTCTGACCCTGGGAGTGTGTAAAGGTTCAGTGTGGAGGGAGCTTCACTCCGGGTCTGACCCTGGGAGAGCGTGATGGTTCAGTGTGGAGGGAGCTTCACTCCGGGTCTGACCCTGGGAGTGTGTGATGGTTCAGTGTGGAGGGAGCTTCACTCCGGGTCTGACCCCGGGAGTGTATGATGGTTCAGTGTGGAGGGAGCCTTTCGGACTCTTTGTCCGGTTGTTCACATTGGGAAGGTGTGGTGGTGATTTTGCTGGTTGGGAGAGAGTGCCAAGCCCAGGACTGACCTGCCTCACATCCGCAGCCCCTGCCAAGAGAAAGGAGAGCTCGGAGGAGGAGGAGGAGCGGGTTGAGGACCACAAGCAAGGGGAGCCGAAAGGTGGTGTTCGGCAAAGGAAGCCCGAGAAACCAGCTGCCAAGGCTGAACCCAAGGCTCCGAGCAGCGGTGAGTATAGGGTGGGAGATGGAGCACTCCTCCTTCCGTCCCCTCCGCCTCTCGCCCCGCCGCGTCCCCTCCGCCTCTCGCCCCGCCGCGTCCCCTCCGCCTCTCGCCCTGCCCTTCCCTGTATCTTCATCCTCACTCACATGCAACACTGACCACTCTCCCCCTCTTTCCCTCCTGTTACTTTCTCCCGCTTACCACACTCACACAGACCATCTCTTCACCACTTCCTCCCCTGACTGACCGAACTCCCTCCTCCCTCCTTCAGACATCAAGGTGTCGGGCTACCTGAACTTGGCGGCAGACTTTACGCACAACTTCACGGACGGACTGGCCATTGGTGCCTCCTTCCTGGCCGGTCCTGGGGTGGGAGTGGTCACCACCATCACTATCCTGCTGCACGAGGTGCCCCACGAGGTGGGCGATTTCGCCATCCTGGTGCAGTCTGGCTGCAGCAAGCACAAGGTCAGTGGGTTGGGGTCGGGGAAGGGCTCGGTCCTCTCGTCTTCTGTCTGTCTATGGGAAAGCGCGTTCAGGGCACCGGCGTTCAGACATCCTTTTGCCACCCTGCCTTGGTCTGCCTCTCCCGATCTCGGCCGCTTTGGCCACGTCTGGAGTATTGTGTGCTCTAGGTGCCGAGGGGTTTCACCAGGACTGCCTGGATGGAGAGTCTGGACAGCCTTGGGCTGTTTCCTCTGAAGTGGCAGAGGAGACCTGACAGAGGTTTATAAGATTGAGAGGCATTGCTAGACAGTCTTCCTCCCAGGATGGAAATCTCAAATACTAGATGGCATGGCTTCGAGGTGAGAGGAGGGAAAGTGTAAAGGAGATTTGTGAAGCGTGATTTTTTCCACACGATGTAGAATGCACTGCCAGGGGAGGCGGTGGAAGCATATACACTAGTGACGTTTCAGATTCAGGCCCATGGAGGTATAGGTGGCAGCTGCTGGCAGGATACGATTGCGTTATCGCTTCTGGGCCTTTTGGCTAAGATCAGGCGTAGTATAATAAATTAGCACCACGGTCGGTACAGCCATGGTGGGCTGAAGGGCCTGTTCCTGTGCTGTTCTGTGTTTTCCCTCATCTCCCCACCTGACTTAACCACATTGTGTTCGCCCCTCGAAGCCTAATGTGATCATAACTGCTCACGGTGTTCCAGGTGAGGTCTACACAGAACCTTGTGTGTCTGCAGTCTAGCTCCCGTCTGCACAGCTTCATTCCCACATACCCCTTCATTTCCTGTGCTTGCTTTTTAATTACATCTGTGAGCCTCTAGGTCTCTTGGACTTCCAGTCGTGTACTGTTTAGAAAATACTCTGCTGACTCTGAACCTGACCAGGGAACTTGGAGCTGAACCGTTAATTGTTTCAGAGGCTGCCTGATTCCAGCATTTCCTGTTTGTTTATTTTATATTTCCAGCATCTGCGGTTTTGGTATTTTTTTTCTTGTAATTAGCCATAAAGCTGTATGGCACAGAAAGGGTCCAACACGTCCATCCAATTATTTTGCCCTTTTGCCCGCATTAGGGTCGTATTGAAATGCCCCTTAAATGTAGTAATTGCATCACCTCCACTTTCCAGTATGAGCAAATCTGGACAACAAAACTTGCCCCTCAGGTTAAAGCTCCTTAACCCTCATTGTAAACTGATGGCTTATATTTCCTAATTTTTAAAGAAGTTAAAATCAATTCACTTTCATTTTTTTTGTTCCTGCATTCAAATCTCCAGCATCTACAGTTTTACAAGTCTTGCCTCTTTTCCATTTGTTTCCCCTGTCAGGAAATACTTGTAGGTCTTGCTTATTTTACTCTCTGCTCTGCCAGTTTCCCAGGCCACTCAAAAACTTGCCTTTGGTTCTGCCAACCCCAGCTCTAGCTGAGAGTCTGGACTCCAGCTGAGTGAGGGTGAGATAGGCGTCAGGTTGTTTATTGTTGTGTGGACGAGCACAGTGAGGTACAGGGACAATGCTACATCATCACAGGCAGCTTGCCATGCCCCCTTCTCCCAGCTGCCATCAGGCAGGAGGTCCAGGAGCCTAAAGCCCCACCCCAACAGGTTGCTGAACCAACCAGCACAACACTAATTGCTACCCTCAGCAATACCGTGACTGTGTTGCACAAAATGCTGGAGGAACTCGGCTGGCCAGGCAGCATCTATGGAAAAGAGTATGCAGTTGACATCTCAGGCTGAGACCCTTCTTTGGGGCTCAGCTTGAAACATTGACTGTTTACTCCCAGTGGAATGAAGGGAGTTGTTATTGATGTATACAAAATTCCGGGGTATGGATGGGGTGAATGTATGCAGGCGTTTCCCCGCAGCTGGACTGAGACGAGAACGAGGGTGCAAGTTGAAAAATTTATGGCAATTTTGAAGGGGCACTTCTTCACTCAGAGGGTGATGTGAGTGTGGAATGAGCTGCCGGGGAAGTGGTTCAATTGAGATTGAAGAGATTAACTTTCTTGTTGCATGTACATTCAGTGAGATGTGGTGATGGCTGAGCAGTCTGCAAGGGTCATCACCCTTCCGGCACCAACGTAGCATGCCCTCAATTCACTGACCGTAATCGTAGGTTCTTGGGATGTGGGGGAGAAGCTGAAGCACCCGGAGGAAGCCCACATACAAACTCCTTACACACTGTGACAGGAATCGAACCCCAGTCTTGCAGCTGGCACTGTAGAGTGATGGGGCTAACCACTACCCTACTGTGCTGCCAATGTCACCCTTTAAGAGAAGGTTGGATAGGGACGTGGGTGGGAGAGGAATGGAAGGCTGTCATCCCAGTACAGGTAGACGCGACTAGGCAGAAGAACAGGTTGACACAGACTAGGTGGGCTGAACGGCCTGTTTTTATGATGTGGTACTCATTGAAGGCCAATATTCCATTTGTTTCCTTAGCAGCCTGTTGTACCTGCAACCTAGCCCTCCCAAATCCCTCTGCACAATAGCGTGCTGCAGTTTGTCACTTTTAAAATAAATCACACATAACTTACTAACTTAAGACAGTGAGGAGAGGGAAAAAGAAGTGTCTAGGCTTGTTAGGGAGAGAGCGCTGACTCTACCTCTCTCTCTCTGTGTTACAGGCTATGGCTCTGCAGTTGGTGACTGCTTTGGGTGCACTGGCAGGTACAGCCTGCTCGCTGCTGGCTGAGGGCATTGGTGAAGCCGCCACCCTCTGGATCCTGCCCTTCACCGCCGGCGGCTTCATCTACATCGCCACCGTCTCCGTCATCCCGGAGCTTCTGGAGGACTCCCGGCCGGCCCAGTCGCTGCTGGAGGTTGCGGCCTTGCTGGTCGGCGTCTTCATGATGGTGCTCATCGCTGAGTACGAGTAGGGCCTCTCCTCCTCCTCTCCTTCCCTGGTCTGTGTATGAGGGTGGTGGTGGTGGGGTTGTAGTCATTGGACAGGGAGTGAGTGTTGGGCAAGAGGAGGTATAATCTACAGCGACCATCCAGGCCAGAGGGCTACAGAACCTCAAAGCCCATCTGTCCCGAGGATTTTTTTAACGCTCAGGCATTGAATGTACTTAAGAGTTTTTTTTTATACGAAGTATGTGTATTAATGTGTAAGTGTTGGAGTGGGATTGGTGGTGAGGAACCATGCTTTGTTGCAATTCAGATCTTTCCAAATCCATTGTGTGTGTGCGTGCGCATACATACAACTTTTTATGCTTTTCATATATAGTATGTACACAGATAACTGTCTGTGTGTGTGTGTTTTTATATTCGTGCATTTCAATGACGGTGTGTATATCTGCATCTGCAGGTTCACATCTGTTTCAGTGTGGCACACGTGTGACTGAGTGCCTGCATACCAGTTCGTTTGTAGATTGCGCGTGCCTCTTTTTGCTTCTGTGTGTCTGCGTATGCACGTGTGTACACCTGGGTGAGTTAATAACCTGAACACTAGGACCTTTCTCAGCCAATGGTGTTTCACTGCCTCTTGGTAACAATTCTGGTTTTACGATGACTTGTGGCTGACTCTGTAGTGGACCAAGTTCTCCAGCCTTTTGTTTGTACTGTGGTTGATTACTTGTCTTACATTGCTGATTTTCTTTTTGGGCAAGAGCTTGGGCTCCAGCGTTGGGCCAGCTTAGGTTCTGGTTGGGGCAGGGGGTTGCTCGTGGAAGAACTCGCCCCTGTCCATTCTGTTGGTGGAGCTGGTCTGACAGTGTGTGTGGTTCAGTTATGTTAGTATAGGACTTGTTCCTTTGCTCAGAAGAAAGGTGGCTGCGTTCTCTACCCCTTGGCCAGCACTGTGATTGCAAGCAAACCCTATCCCCAACCCATCC
Source organism: Hypanus sabinus (assembly GCF_030144855.1). NCBI lineage: Eukaryota > Metazoa > Chordata > Chondrichthyes > Myliobatiformes > Dasyatidae > Hypanus > Hypanus sabinus. The sequence goes on from NC_082710.1 coordinate 153,951,561, forward strand.
CAAAATCTTCCATCTGCTGAAGTAAGATGCAGATGGGGCTTTGCAAACCCAATGCCGTTTATTTCTCTGGTTAATTTTGTGTGTTATTTCTGCAGTACTGACACCAGGGTGGCACCTGGTGGCGACCAAGCGAACTGCAAGAAGGGAACTTGGCTTCCGACCCAAGCCCACTGCCAACCAAACCCTTCAACACCCAATCCTCTCGTGCCTGGCCAAATGGATTGTGTCACCAGAGCAGGGAAGATTGCATGTGGTGCTTTATGTACATGGTGTTTCATTTCAGAGGTTCCAGGTTTCCTTGATGTTGAAGGCTCCTTCTGAATCGCGTGAACTGATGGTTCTGGGGAGGATTAGATCGGAAGGAGCTTTCATCTTGAGGAACTGGTTCCTCTGAGCCTGGTGTCAGCACGGGCATCTCATCATGAATGGGAGGGTTTGCCACTCACCCCGATGCTCGGAGAGATCTACCCACAAGGGGTACAGCCATAGGTCATCCCCTTAGATCAGACCTGAAGAGGGCTCCTGACTATGACCTTCCCTTGCCCTCTGTACAGTTATGTGGGAAATGTATGGGTCAGGATAGGAGTGAGGGCTATTGGGAGGCTGGAGATAGTAGGCAATTCCTCAGGCTGATGGGAATCTTGTTGATCAAGGTAGATGAAAATATGACATTGTGGGTATTTGTGAGATTATAATAGATGTAGAGGAAGGGTGGTGGGTTTCACAAATCAAGGTAGATGGGTGTTAAGGAGAATTTGGTGAGATGTGATTAGGGTGGGTATTTGGTGTGTTGGACTGGTGAGATCAGCTTGAGCTGCTGTTTCACCAGCAGGTTAATAACGAAGCTGTCTTCCAGGCTCAATCAATGGATGTGATTTCTGATGGAAACTCATGCCTGAAGTTTGAAGGAGGCAAGGGGTGGGATAGAGGGAAAGCAGTGGGGGGGGGGGGGGGATGCATTTAGTCACAAGTATGGGCGGTAGAAAACTGAAAAGCACATGGAGATTTGACCCCAATCTGCCCTGTAAAACTGGGCTGTGCTGCCCCAAAAGGTTAAACTCCTCACTGCTGGCATTATTATTGATATCTATTTAATTCAAATTTGCAGTCCTTTGATCTGTAATTGGGGAGTACTGGTCTTATTGCCCTACAGCAGGGAGCTGTATTAGAATCATGTATACAATTGGCTGGGTTACCTATAGTCATTTTTGCCATCTCTGATGTGTAATTGTTCTGATAATGATATCTGTACCAAATAACCTCAATCCTTGCATTCAATAAATGAGTATGAAACACACTAGACGTTGGAGACTGTACCTTGAGATGGGCTCTGAACCCTTGCCTGTAACGCTTTCTGCTTGTCCAAGTTCCACGCTGTCGCAGAATTAATGCAGCAGATAGAGGTACAACTTGTTTAATGTGAGCTTGTCCCATTTACTGCCTTTATCCCATTTCCCCTATAAACCTTTCCTTTCCTGTCCAAGTAACTGTGTGCTATAAACCTTTCCTTTCCTGTCCAAGTACAGTAACTATGTAAATATCTAAAATGCGTCATTTAAACATTGTACTTGTACCTGCCTTTACCACATCCTCTGGCAGCTCATTCCATATCCCCACCACCCTTTGGCAGAAACACTTCTCATGGCCCCATTCAAAACTTTCCCTTCTCATCTTAAACCTCTATCCTCTAGCTTTCATGTAATGATCCTCGCCCTTTGCACATCCTATTTGTTAATAACCTCCCTTACACACTCAGTGATGCAATGAACTCCAACTCCCTCTTTGCACTGATTTTATTGGCCCATATCCCCCTCAAGCTTTCCCATCACTGTTTTTTTAAATACCTGTCCACAACTGTATCCTCTGGCAGCTCATTCCATATACTGGCAACTGTCTTGTGCATAAAGAAGTTTCTCCTTAGCTTCTTTTAAGTTTCCCCCCTTACCTTAAACCTGTCTTCTTGTTCTTGACACCCTCCTCCAGCCTACAGAAAATAAATGTGTGCATTCACTCTTATGCCCCTCATGTACAGCTGACAGGTCACCTCCTCTGTCTTCTATGCTCCAAGTAATAAAGTCTTTGCCTGTCCAGCCTCTAGCTTAGGACGGACTCCAGGCAATCTCTGTACTTCGTTCTGTATCTTTCTAAAAGCAGTGTGACCAAAATTGAACAGAGTACACCCAGTGCACCTTCTCCCGCATCCTTCCCAACTTCTATATTCAGTGTCCTAAGTGAAGGCAGCGTGCCAACCATATCTTCCAATTGGCAGGAGAGGCAAGGCAGGCAATACTGATGCCCACTTGGGAAAGGGAACACTCTGATCCATCTGAATGACAAAACCTGCCTCATCGGGATGGCACCGACCAAAGGAGACAGGATCTACTACAAGACCTGGACTGGCTGAGATCAGATCCACCCCAACTGAAACACTGAAGTTTCAATAACTTCCACCACACTTGTATCGATTGCTATATTAAACTTTATAAATTATTAATTTGAAATAAAACAAATATTTAAAGATAGAATTATAAAAATATATAAAAATAATGTGAACAAAATCCCCAAAGGAGAGGCTGTTCCTTGGCTGGGTGAATTCCAACACGTGGAATGGAGAGAACTGCAATCCCACTCCAGTACTCTGGTTGGAGTCTCAACTTGAGAAAGACCAGAAGCAGTGGAGTAATAGAGTAGAGAGAGGGATTTTGATAAGCATACATCTTGAAGTTCCCTTGAGCGGCACGGGCAAGAGTGAAAGTTGCTGATTCTTCCGCAGAACCTTGGTCAAACCCAGGCTATAAGCTGCCGCTAACATAAGATGTCCAAGCAGTCTTTTGGTACTTTGAGAAGTCCCTGTTGCATCATCACCTGACTTCTGTGGCTGCAGACGGGCCAGCAACGATCTGCCGAATAGCTGTTGGGCAGCTCCCAGCCATGGTTGTATAATGCAAGGGTTTCACCTCCCCTTCTTGGCTGGGTCAACTGCTCCTGCTCCGCTTGACAGTGCTCGGTCCAGGGATCTGAGGAACATCCACGTTGCCTTGTGTGTGAGCCACTGTTAAATGAGGGCTGCTTGCTGGAGCTGAATGAAGATTGGTCAGGCCTGGACACTTGGTTCTGATGTGAAACCCGGCTCGTCTGCCCACTGAAACCATGCTGACCAACCACCCATTCACACTAACCCATTTTATCCTTCCCCACGGTGGCCCCATTGAATCCCCCCCCCCCCCATTCTATTCCTTACCTGCACACTGGGGCAATTAGCTCACTGGCCCACAAGTGGGAGGAAAGCAGAGCACCAGGGAAGGGGGAAAGACCTATGAGGTCACAGGGAGGGCGAGGACTCTGCACCCACAAACAAGTACCAGAGGTCAGGGGAGGCGCACTGGGAGTGCTGGAAACACTTAGGAGGTCAGGCAGCATCCACAGAGAGGAATGGTTAGAGCCTTGGATCAAATTCTGGGGGTCTATGTTTCTCCCTCCACAGTCCTTGCCCAACATGTCGAGGTTCCAGCACATTCTGTGTTTTTGTCAGGTTTCCGCCATCTGCGGGTGAGTATTTTTTTAAATATATGGTGTGGGTTGGAGGAGGAATGTTTTGTTAGGCTAGATGAGACTGAGACCAACTGGTATGTGGGGGAGGGTCTCAGTCCCTCCCCCAGGCACACCCCTGAACCAGGACCTGCTCCTGATGTTCCACTAACCTAGGAACCTGGACAAGTCTTCCTTGATTTCAGCTTCGTCCCAGGGGCCATGGATGTTGCTGGGAAGGAGAAATGGGGAAAATTAGGGTGATCAAAGCACTCCCTCAAGGTCCCCCACATCCCTCCGTCACAACCCTCTACTGCCCTCACCCCCTCTTACCCCTCCCCTCACTTCCCCTCATTACTATCCATCACTCCCCCCTGCCGAATACCCACCCCACCCTCTTGTTGGACCGTCACTTTATTGGGTGGTGGAACTTACTCTTTCGAGGACTGCAGAGTGACGAGGTAGTGAGGGCATAGGAAAGCCACCACCAGGAGCAGCAAAGCGAAGAGGACGGCAGCAGTGGGCGAGACGGTCAGGAGGCCGAGCGCCGCGGCCAGGGCATAGACCACGGTGACTGCCAGGTAGCTGCCAGGGGCACGGGCCTGGTACAACAGGGAAAGAAACTTCAACACAGCCAGACACTGACCAAACCCCGCACTGACCCCACTAACTCTCTCACGCCCACACCTGCTCCATAACATGCCATCCTTCCACAAGGTTTTACAAAGATGTTGCCAGGACTTGAGGACCTGAGTTTTCGAGGAAGATGCTTCATTCCTTAGAATGCAGAGGAATGAGGACCGACTTTATAGAGGTGTATAAAAACCATGAGGGGTACTAAACAGTGCCTTTTACTAAGGAATCCAGTGGGCACAAGTTTAGGGAGAGAGCAGAAAGATCAGGAGTTTGGACAGTCTCTCTGTGACCTCCCACAGTCCAAAGATGTGTCAGTTGGTAGGTTAATTGGTCATTGTAGGCTCGGTGTTGCTGGGTGGAACGACTGGAAGGGTCTATTCTGCGCTGTACCTCAGTGAGTAAAATTTAATCGAAACCTTAAGTGGATCTTTAAGAGGGTGGCCAGTACGTGGAACAGGCTGCCAGAGAAAGAGGTTGAGGTAGGTACCTCAACAACATGTAAAAGCCACCTGGACAGGTACATGGTTGGAAATGTTTAGAGGGATATGGGATTCTTGGTCAGCAAGGCTGAGTTGGACCGAAGGGCCTGTTTTTCACGCGATATGACTCTACTGCTAAGGTTGAAGGTCAGGTATAATCTCACTGCTGGAACAGGTTCTGTGGGCTAAATGGCCTATTTCCATTTCTATCTTGCCGTACGGTGCCCCCACCCTCCCATCGGCACACCAGGGTGTACAGGAGAGAAAGCTTGTACCTTCAGCTTCTTCTGGAACATCGGCCACAGCGCGAAGATCTGGATGGCTAGAGTGACGGTGGCAAAGGCGTGGAGGGAGCTGGGCAATCTAGAAGCCAGGCACACCGAGGCGAAGATGGCCATATTCAGTGAGAGTGTGCTTGAGACACTGGGAGGGAGTGGAGGAAGGGGGCAGTGGGAAGAGGGAGAACAAACAAGGACACATCAGTGGAAAACAGCCAGTTTGAAGAGCTGTGGGTGGGGGGGGGGGGGGTGTTTGAGAGACAACTGACAGCTAGCCTGCAGTGACTGTCAACTCTCGAAGCATGTCTGACAGTCAGGATGTACTCTGACCTGTCTACCACCCTGGGCCGAATAATGTTCCATCAAACATGTGGGTTTATGGGAGCAATGCCAGGACAGGCACAGGCTAGGTGAGGTGAGGCTCCCTCTACACCACCCTGTCACACTTCAAGGCACAGGTTAGATACGGTGCCCTACAATGAGTTATCATGGACTCTCA